>NC_030387.2:24371888-24688416 GCF_001625215.2 Daucus carota subsp. sativus | reverse complement strand
AACTCATTCAAGGTTTGAAATTTAGAGAGCAATCTCTTATGCCATAGCCAACTGTCATCTGAGCTTGCTTTGCTGAGAAGGCAAGTGATAGATTCAGACTTGACAGAATGAAGTCAGCTACATACACATTTCCTTTTCTTGTGTCCAATCAGAACCACATTGTTGTCATCTCCTTTGGTGACAACACAGGCTGCAGGAGTGAAATTGACTTTGTAACCTTTGTCACAGAGCTGACTGATGCTAAGCAAGTTGTGCTTAAGAACCAGACACCAATGCAACTTCCATCATGATGACATCTCTTTTGCAATCAAGCCATATCCCATAGTATATCCTTTGCTGTCATCTCCAAAGGTAATGCTAGGGCCAGCTTTCTCCACAAACTTTGTGAGCAGGAGGAATCAACAGTCATGTGCCTGGAGCATCCACTATCCAAGTACCACAATTCTTCTGTGGTTTCCCTGCACACATTTTACAAACAGATCAAGTTGATTTTGTGGTACCCAAATTGCTTTGGGTCCAGATTGTTAAGTCTTAAGCAGCCTTTTCCACTCTTCTCAACCTTTTCCTTGGATTGAATTGGTTCAATCTTTGGGTTTTGGTTGAGAATTGGAACATCAACTCTGTTTTTCAAACACAGGCCTTTGAGACATTGCATAAATTGTTTCATTCCATGCAAGTTTGAATGAAATTGAGGATGTTAAAGGCATTGATAAATAAGGATTGAACATATATGGCATGTTAGGCTGAGAATAAGGATTGTGAGGCAATAAACCAGGCATCATATTCATAGCAGATAAATTCATGTGAGGAACAGATGTCATAGGAATAGGCAAGGATAAATTAGGAGCAACCACAGTTTTATACATTAGCAGATAATGATTTAACCTACTACCACACTTACTGCAGGTTTTCCTAAGAGCACTAGCATTGGGAGTGTAATTGGGTGCTTGTTTTAACTCCTATTTGCCATTTCTATTTCCTTCATCTTTTAGCTCCTCAGATTAGCTCACTAGTATACCAACTTCTTCTTGTTCTTGTTAGGAATGAAGAGTTTATTAACACTATCACTGGGTCTCAGAAGAATCATTCTCACCTTAACAAAATTCTAGTAAAGAAGAACTTGGTAAGAGGTCTACCCAAGCTGGAATTCTCCAAAGATGGATTATGTGGAGCCTGTCAGCTAGGAAGCAAAAGAGAAGCTCTTTCAAAAGCAAAACTCTTTCATCAATTATGAAGCCCCTTCAGCTCTTGCATATGGATTTGTTTGGACCAGTCAACATCATGTCTATTTCAAAGAAGAAATATTGCCTAGTGATTGTTGATGATTTTTCAAAATTCACTTGGACTTTCTTCCTGCATTCTAAGGATGAAGCTGGGAAAATCATCATCAATCATATCAAGGCATTAAACAACAATCCAGATGTCAAAGTTGGAAGGATAAGAAGTGACAATGGAACAGAATTCAAGAACTCTGTGATGAAAGAATTTTGTGAAGAAGAGGGAATTATTCATGAGTTCTCTGCACCAAGAACTCCACAACAAATGGTGTTGTTGAAAGGAAAAATAGAACTCTTATTGAGGCTGCAAGAACCATGATTAATGAAGCTCAACTTCCAACCTATTTTTGGGCTGAAGCTGTGAACACTGCTTGTTTCACTCAAAACATTTCACTAATTACCAAACCTCATAATCTAACTCCCTTTCAACTCTTCAAAGGAAAGAAGCCAACAATTAGCTTTCTTCATGTATTTGGATGCAAGTGTTATGTTCTAGAAATCAAGGTGAAAATCTTGGAAAATTTGAGGCCAAGGCAGATGAAGCTATTTTTGTTGGATACTCTGATGGAAAATCATTTAGAGTATATAATCTGAGAACCAACATTGTTATGGAATCAATCCATGTAGTTTTGATGATAAGAAGATTCAAGGATTCTCAGATGAAGGATTTCATGATAATCTCAGATTTGAGAATGAAGGTGAAGGTGATCTGTATGACAGTGATGATGATGATGACATTATTCAAAATGTTGGAATTAATCCTGGAATTAATATTCCAACTGATGACTCTCTGGTGCAAGAAACAACTGCTATTGGAAACTCAACTGAAGCATCAGTTGAAACTACATTGGAAGGATCAGTTGAAACATCTCAAGGATCATCAGTTGAAAGAATGTCTCAAAGTTTCAATCAGTCTAGAAATAATGAGATGTCAAATTTAGGGGGAGCTTTCCAACATGGAAACCTGAACTTCAATAATGAAGCCACATCATCAAGACAATCACTTCCACCACAAAGAAAGTGGACAAGGGATCATCCTTTTGAGCTAATTATTGGAGATGCAAATGCATCTGTACAAACAAGAAGAGCAACTCAAGATGAGTGTTTGTATAGTGCATTCCTTTCACAGGATGAACCTAAAGTCATAGAAGATGCTCTCAAAGATGCTGATTGGGTTCTTGCTATGCAAGAAGAATTAAATCAATTTGAGAGAAACAATGTATGGAAGCTGGTACCCAAACCTAAAAACAGAACAATTGTAGGAACAAGGTGGGTATTCAGAAACAAGGTGGATGAGAATGGAGTTGTCACCAGAAACAAGGCAAGGCTTGTTGCTAAAGGATACTCTCAATCTGAAGGAATTGATTTTGATGAGACCTTTGCACCAGTTGCAAGACTGGAAGCAATAAGAATCTTCCTGGCCTATGCTGCTCATGCAAACTTTAAAGTTTATCAAATGGATGTCAAGAGTGCTTTTCTAAATGGTGAACTGGAAGAGGAGGTATATGTCAGTCAGCCTCCTGGTTTTGAAGATCCAGAATTTCCAGAGTATGTTTACTTTTTATTAAAAGCTCTCTATGGACTAAAGCAAGCACCTAGGGCATGGTATGACACTCTGTCTCAATTCTTGTTAGATAATCATTTTCCAGAGGAACTGTGGATAAAACACTATTTTACAGAAATGTAAATGGTGCCTTTATTCTGGTTCAAATTTATGTAGATGATATAATCTTTGGTTCTACAGATGAGAAACTTTGCAAGAAGTTTGCTAATCTAATGAAAAGTCAGTATGAGATGAGCATGATGGGAGAGCTCACCTACTTTCTTGGTTTACAAGTTAAACAAGTAAAGGAATGTATATTCATAAATCAAACTAAGTACATTTATGATCTACTTAAAAAGTTTGATTTATTGGATTGCAAAGAAGCTAAGACTCCCATGCCAACAGCCACTAAATTAGAATTAAGTCCTAATGAGAAATCTGTGGACATCTCTAATTATAGAGGCATGGTTGGTTCTCTTTTATATTTGACAGCTAGTAGACCAGATATTATGTTTTCTACATGTCATTGTGCTAGATTTCAATCTGATCCTAAAGAATCACATCTTATTGCTATAAAAAGAATATTCAGATATCTTAAGGGAACACCAAATCTTGGTCTTTGGTACCCTAAAGACTCTGGATTTGATCTAATTGGATATTCAGATGCTGATTTTGCAGGATGCAAAATTGATAGAAAAAGTACAACAGGCACCTGTCAATTTCTTGGTGACAGATTGATTTCTTGGTTTAGCAAAAAGCAAAACTCTGTATCAACCTCTACAGCTGAGGCTGAGTACATTGCAGCTGGAAGCTGTTGTGCACAATTATTGTGGATGAGAAATCAATTACTTGATTATGGATTAAATCTCTCAAAAATCCCAATATTTTGTGACAACACCAGTGCTATTGCTATAACTGAAAATCCAGTACAACACTCAAGAACCAAGCACATTGACATCAAATACCACTTCATAAGAGAACATGTGATGGCTGGTACTGTTGAAATGCATTTTGTTCCAAGTGAAGAACAGATTGCAGATATTTTCACAAAGCCTCTTGATGAATCCACATTCACAAGGTTGGTAAGTAAATTAGGTATGTTAAATTTCTCCTAATTTAGAGTGAATTTTTCTGTAATTTGGTAGCCAGAATTTGATTAATTTTGATTTATCAAAATTGAATTAGTTATAATTCTGGATAAAGTCTATAGTATTTCAACTGATGAACTAGTGAAATTGTTTCAACTGATGTTTGAAACAATATCCTCTTGTTTTGTTTTTCATTCAACTGATGACACCAGTTGAAGACGCTTTCAACCGATCTTCATCAGTTGACTAGGAAGTTTAAAGAGGCGCTTATTTCATCCGTTGAAAGTATTATCAGATCTGAGCCGTTGAAATTTCTTTTGTCTCTCACCTACTTTATACACACGATCGTGTGTGTAATTTTTGTAGAGATAAATAAGAGTAATTTCTTCTCAACGGTAATTTCTCAGCCAATCACAGCAATTTTCTAAGAAAGTATTTAAGTGTTTTAATTTATTTTCATTTCTTTTCATCTCACTCTTTCGAATTCTTCAAGTTCTCTTCTCTCTCTGTGCAAAAGCAAACTCTAATTTTTCCTCAAGCTTTCTCTGTAACTACAATGGCACCAATGAAGAAGTATACTGCACCAAGTGGGTTTATTTATGAGAAGAACAACTTCGCGTCATTTGTGGATATCAAGGCTGTGGAGGAGAAGGAGTATCACAGGATGATGGAGTTCATCAAGTCAAGCCAGCTCTCTTATGCTATGCTTGAAGCTCCTACCATCTACCATGAAATAGTGGAGGAGATGTGGACCTCTGCAGAGTTTAATAGTGAGCATGAAACTCTAACTTTCTCTGTCAATAATGAAATTCATTCTGTCAATGCTGATGTTATGAAAGCATGCTTTAAGATTCCTGAAGATACTGTTTTATCTTTGTCTAGTGATAATCAGTTGGTTAATTTACGTTATGCCATGAATTATGTTTTGCCAACTGATGCCTTAGGTAAAATAGAAAGAAGGGGTCTTAGGAGAGAATGGAGTTATTTATGTGATGCTTTTATTAAGGCATTTTCTGGTAAGATTAGTAATTTTAATGCTCTCACTTCCCAGATTTTACAAATGCTTTACATGTACCTGACTAATGAATATTTCAACTTTGGTGGTTTGATGATCCAAGAAATTGGGGAGAAACTAGGTGATAAAATTGGTAGACCTAGGAATATTTATTATGTCAGATTTCTCATGATGCTAGCTAATCATCTCAACAAAAAACTAGTTATTACTAACAAGGAAGCCAAGCTTCCCAGTTTTGTGCAGGAAAAGAGAGTCTTTAAAGACCTCTTTAGGATGAATTTATATCCCTCCTTGGAGGTGGTGTACCTGCCAACAATGGAGGCTGGAAAGCACAAAGAGGTACATGGCTTTCCTACTACTCTTTCTCAACCCTCACCTTCTTTGCTTTCTGCCATCAGGGCTGTTGAAGAGGCCCGTCAACAGTCCACACAAGTGGCAAAACCTTCTAAAAACAAGTCTTCTAAACCAACCTCAGATGCCTCCCAAAAGACATCTGTTGTAAAATCCAAGAAACACAAACCTGAGGGGAGTGTGATTGGAGGTTGTGAGGGGGAGGGAAAGGGTGAACATAAAAGAAGCCCTAAGAATAAGGATGGAGAGATGTGTGTTAACCAGCCAAGCCACTCTGCAGTCTCCCAAAAGACTGTAGATGTTAATATGGAATTAAACTCATCCCTAGCAGCATCCTCCCAAAAGGATGTTGCTATTGAAAATAGTCCTCAACCAGGGACACAGTTAAAAAGGGGGAGGGACACCACTTCTTCACCAGTAAAAGCTTATGGGAGAAAGAAGCTAAGAAGTGAAAAACTGAAGCACTCTGCACACACACACAGGCATCCATTCTGGATTTTATGCTTTTAACTTCTCAAAGTCAGATTGATGTGACTCCAATAAATGTGGAGTCACAGCCCCCTTCTTCATCTCAACCAATCACCCATATTTATGATCTTACCATCTCTACAACTCAAACACAATCTCCAACCTCTTCTGTGGATGTGGAATTAATTCACACCACACTTGTAAATTCTCCATCTTTGGATTTCATGGAGAAGCCCCCATCTGAGATTGATCATCATCATTTTGATGATTTGTTGGATCGTTCTCTTCCATTTCCTTCTTCTGTGACAATGTGTTCTGTGGATTTTCCTTTAAAATCAATCACCACAAACTCAACTGTCACAGCCTCTAAACCTATTTCTTCATTTTCTTCAACTGATCTCCCTCATCAGTTGACAAGTGTTTGTCCTTCAACTGATCTGCTTAACAGCTCTCATCAGTTGAATGCCTCTTCTACTCATGTTTCAACTGATGTCTCTCATCAGTTGACAACTGCTGCTACTTCAATTAATTTACCTCTTTCTACAGCAGTTGATCACATGGTAGCACAAACACTTCTAGGATTGAGTGGAGTGAGCTATGGAGTGGAGAGGCAGCCTAGTGAGCTGGAAAAAGGAGAGGGTGTGGAGAGTCTGGCATTTTCTTCTAGCCAGGAAAAAGGAGAGGATAAGAGTGACCCTTTAGTAAGGGTAAGTGAGGGAGAGGTGAGTGGTGTGGTGAGCCAAGGGGAGCCCTTGATGCAAGAACAGAGAGAAATTGAGAGAAATGCAGGTGTCAATGAAGGGTTTAGTGAACAAGAGTTTCAAGCTGAATACAGATCCATATTGGATGGTGTTTCACTAGACCCTGAGACTTTTACTCATGGGATGTCCTCCATTCAAGACTTTGCCAGATTGGACAATCAAGCAGCTGAGAGGCACCTCAATCTGATTCACACTACATCTTCAATGCTTAGAGCAAAGGAGGCATTTACAGATCTGCCTGCCAATGCTGGAGATGATTTTCATTATGATGATAGTGATGAAGACCTCAATGATGCTCTTGAGGAATCCCTTGTTGAACAACCTACAACTTCTCTACCTTCATGGCTCTCCATGCAGTCTGCCAATGCAACTGTTGTTAGCATGGAGCTGGAAAGGCAAGCCTCCACCATTCTTCAATCACAACCTGGAAGCTCATCCTCTTCTCCAGTCATCTCTGCCACCATTGCCAGTCAAGCACTAGACAATCTCAAGCTTCACAAGTTTCAATCTCTCCATTTTCAGCATGAGATAGAGCATCTCAATTCTCTTATTGCCTCTGTTAAGACTGATCTGACCAAGCAAATTGATGAAAAGCTTCCAGCTCAGGTCAAATCAGCTCTTTCTGCATCTGAGCAAAAACAACTACAATTGGAGAAGCAAGTGGAAGCTCTGGAAGGAAATGTCTACACCTTAAATTCTAGAATGGATGAGATGTTGCAGCATCAAAGAATTCAGACTGGACTTCTTCAACATCTTCTACTTGCCTCTGGTGTTTCACTTCCCAGTCCAACCCCTACACTTGCTGCTAACAAAAAGGGGGAGAAAGAATTACCAACTCCTGCAGAATTGATCAGTCAAATTCCTCCCCCTTTCCACACTGAAAGGGAAAAGCAGAAGATTGCAAGGATGAAAGAATTGGACTCCATTGCAAAGAGAGTGGCTCAACTGGGCAAGAAATCATCTACATCTTCTACAGCCACCACAGCTCAAATCTCTTTTCCAACCACAACCACAATTCTCAGGGTAATTACACCTGAGATTGTTATTCCCTCCAAGACAGAAAAGGGTGAGCCATCATTTCTGAATGAGTTCAAGCCAATTCTGTTTCCAAACAATTGTGGTTACTCCAGGCCTGGAAAAGACTCAAGCTCAATCTACTTTCCACTAGCCAGGCCTGACAAAAATGAATACAAGCTTTTGGGCCAAGAAATCAAAAGTTATAAAGATTGTGCAGATGTGGCCTTAAAGGCTCATTTTGCCATCATCTACAGAGAAGGCCAGAAGCTGTTTATTGGAACTGGCCATCCTCATTACTCATTTGCAAAAGCTGAAGAGGTGGCCAGAGAATGTGAAAAAGAGGAGTTTGAATCCCAACTCTCTTTGAACCAAATAGAGGTGGATGAAAGGTATGCTATTGAGCTGGAAGAGGAGTTGGCAGCTGAGCTTCTAAATGAGAAAAGATTGCCTCTTGAATCTTCTCCAAAGAAAAAGAGAGTCAAATCTAAAACTAAGATGCCTGAGGCAGCCAAGAGAAGAGAAGAAGTGCCAGAAAAGCCTATCTCAAAGCCTTCTTCTCCAATCAAGGATACCACAGTAGTACATCCAGATGTCAACTTCCATGATGAGCCAATAATGCCAAAGGAGGAGCCAATTGACTTGGAAGATATCCCAATTCCAGCTTTTCTTGTTCAAGAATCTTCTAAGCCAAAGAAGAAAGTCAAGTCTGTGGCTAAGAGGATGGCTAACCCTCCTAAACCTCCAAAAGAACCTGAAAATCCTGATGACTATCTCATCATTGCTAACATTGAAGAAATTTCTGAGTTGGATCTGGAGCTGGATGGTCTTCAAGAAGTAAGAGGAATAGAAGCAACTTCAAAGTTACCTGAAAGATTGGTATTCTCTTACAAAAACAAGGGTGATGTCATCTGGCCTCTTCACAGAGTTCTGAATTCTGAGGGATTCAGTTCTCTAACAAAAATATATGGATCTATGAAGAGGACTGGAGGATTTACACCACCTGCAAAGCAAATGGTACTAAAGAGAATCCTTGAGATCAGGAAGGAATGGAACTCAGATGCTAGTCTACAAAGAAGGCTGAAAATTCCCTACACTGGAAAGAAAATTCATCATGAACCTACTCCAGTCATGGAATTTAGGGACAATCAAGGTGTTAGGAGATTTTTCAGACCTAAAGATCAACTCAAGGGTTGCTAGCTTGAATACTCTGAAGACTCTCCAATCCAAGCTCAACAGACAAGATAGTGATGAAGAATGGTTCTACAGGATCTTTCAGAAGCAGATTAATATTCTTGAAGAAAAACTTAAGTCCAGAAGAAGAAGATCTTCTAGGAACAAGTAACTGCTCAGTCTAGAGGAGCATAATCATCTGTAATCTTTTCTAACTCTTGTATTTAAATTCTGCATTTTATTTTATTAATGTTTTGTTATCATCAAGTGTAGAATTTATGTCTGCATCTTCTCCAGTCATAAATTGGGGGAGATTGTTAGGAATCAATAATTTTTGATGATAACATAAACATTTTGTAACATGTCTTACTTAGAATCTTTATCAAATTTCAGTTGTAATTGTTACATTTCTTGTCTTTGGGAATTATCAACGGATGGGTAGAATAGGATGGCTAATTGTAAATATCCAATGCCATGTAATTTTATCTAAGTGAAGGATATTCAACTGATGAGATGTAACTGTTCAACTGATGAAGACTGGATGATGTTTCAACTGATGAAAATCAAGCATTCAACTGAAGACAAAGTGTTCGACGGATGATGCTGAGGAATTCAACTGATGAGACTGGAACAGCATTCAACTGATGGAGTTTGTAATTCATTCAACTGATGAGCCAGGCATTCAACTGATAAAGTCAAGAGCAGTTGAAAGCAACCAGAACTTTCAACTGATGAAGCAAAGAGCAGTTGAAAGTGACTAGAGCTTAAGTCTGACAAATCACATGGATCGAATTACACTAAAATAGACATGGAAGCCTAATTAGGAAAATAAAGAAGAAGCAGAAACATACTTATCTCATGCAGTGCAATCTGGATCAAATCAAGGTGATGGTCAAAGATGAAGACATCTCAGAAAGCATGCATAAGACAAAGTTGTGCAGCATTGTTTTTAGATTAGAGTGCATTTTGTAATCTAGCTAAAAGCTTTGTAAAACTTGGAGTATATAACCAAGTTAGTAGCATCAGTTGAACTTGTTCAAATTACTTGAGAGAAAAATCTGAGAGTTAGAACTTGTTTGAGTGATGAACCAGCAGCTGTGCGAATTGTAAAACAATCCACAGATTCTTCTATATAAAATCTCACGGGTGGATCATTCAATCCACCCGTATTTTTAATACTTGGTGTTTTTCTGTTTATTGTGTTCTTAGTGTATTGTTCTTGAATCTTTTAAATTTGTAAAAGATTGTATTCAACCCCCCCCCCCTTCTACAATCTTTCTCATAGTTTGTGTAAAATAACATTTTCCAAAATATACTATTCAAGCGGACGGAGGGAGTATCATTGTATATACATTGAGAATCTTACTCTAATAGAAACCTCCTTATTCTAAAAACTAAAAACTCGCCTCAAATATTATTAAATTCTAAACCACATATCACTGAGACTTATACCTTATTCTCCATCTTTCCTGCCATCTCCATCTTCACCTCCACTTTCACCTCCGTCGTTGCCTCCACTTCCACCGCTGCCGCCTCCTCTCCTCCGCCTCTTTCACCTCTACCGCCGCCTTTTAATTGCAACCCCAGTTGTCTTCCACAGCTCGGCGAAGCTACACCGCCTGAAACCACAACTTCATACCTTTGCCTACCTCATCCGTCATCTCAGCTGCCTCATCTGCCGCCCCGCACTCTCTACACTCTCGTCCTTTCATGTCCAACTCCTCCGCTATCTCCATCATCGTTATTACTCCCAGAATCGATAACAAGCACAGATATGGAAGTTTCACTGACTACTGAATATTTTCACCAAATTTTGCAACACATATCACTAAATTCTAAAAAAATAATCACTAAATTGTATTGAGAATATCACTAATTTGTATTGATTTCTAGTTTATATTTTAAAAGTGGTTTGTATTTAATCACGGGCTTATATATATATAAAACTTCTTCATCTCCACTTCTGCCACAGTCGTCTGCACCTCCGCCAACTCAACCCCTACCTCTATCATATCACCATCATTTAATTTTTCACCTGTGTCATACCTTCACCATCTTAATCCCTACCTCAATCATTTACATCCCATCTCTTCCATGCCCCACCCTTCTTCTACCGTCTCCATTTCGACCTCCATTATTTCCACCACGTTCAACCTCCACTGTTTTCACCACGGTCAAAATCATTGTCACCAAAATCAATAACATGAACAAATTTGGAGGTTTTCACCGAAAGTTCTTACCAATTTTTATAAAATAAATCACTACTTTTTAAGATCAATATCTTGAGTGATTTCCTGATTCCACAAAACTACAAGCTCATATCAACTTTGACCATTCATGTCACTTGTGTATAAAGGATAATAAGACAATTTCTAATGTTACACTTGTTTTGATTTTATAAAAACCTATATCTTACTTTTCATATCTTATAAATAATAAATACTAATAAATATCTAAACACATAAATCAAAATTTTATCTTTTTATTTATACGTAATAACTATATCTATAACATAGAATTTAACTAATCAAAATTCAATATTGTCACGCGACACACCATTAGTTTAAAGATTTTTTTATTTTTTTTTTTGGCAGCTTATACAATTGAGGGTTGTGCTCTTCGCCTGTTTTCCAAAGTTATCTCATTTGTTGCATTTTCCAAAGTTATCTCATATGTTTGTGAAATTCTGAAAGAGAGATTATTTTTATTTCGAGTTGCTTGTTAGTTTGTTAATTTGCGGTTAAATATAGTGCTTGTTTGGCAAATGATGCTTATGGCTTTTTTCAAAAAGAAACCGACTTCTACTTTTCTTGACTTTTTTTACCAGAACTTTTTCTGACAGCACAACAATTTGTAACAGCACTCCCAAACAGATCCTAAATTTATTTTTCACTTCTAGTCTCCTTTTTTTTTTTTAAGTGAGAAACATTTTTGTTTAGCTTACCCAAACAGCCCCATAATGTATTACTAGAGTCGTAAGTAATATATAATCTTAACACAAAAGATTAAAAATGTATTTTTAATATCTTGATTATTAAAGTCGGTGACACACCATTTATAATATTCTGTATCCGTCAGTGCATGTGTCATGGGTACACACTAGACAAACCCTTAACAAACCCTTGTTTTATTACCATCTTGTTTAGTTAGATGTAATAACCACGCTGTCGGCCGAATAAGTTAAGAGTTCAAAGCGAGTATGTGTATGACTGGATACTTAATTAACTAGTGTTAAAGTTGGCACCTACTTGTTTAATCAGATTAAACTTAACCACCACACTTATTGACGAATAATTTATTTTTGTTTTAGTTATTGTAAGACAACAAATTTACTTATTGAAGCATAATTTATATTAGTTTAGTTAGGGTCAGATGATAGTTGTTATGCTAGTATTTTTAAAGAATAAATCATTAATGCAACACTCATATAATATAATACAATCATAATAATTCAGTTCCACATCCTATTTCTTAAGAAAAATTTAGGCCCCATAATATGTCAACGTATTTTTGTATGAAAATGAAGATTTAAATTCTTTTTTAAATCGATGGCACTTATTTTCACCAAACTGATTTTCATTTCATCATTTTTATCACAATTAAAGAAAGAGGTCATAATCTTTCTCATACGAGATCGAATCCTACAGCTACTCTAAATACAAAAGAGACTGACTTGCATGTATTTGATCAGAGAGTTTGAAGATAGACTTAGGGCCGTTTGAATGAGTTTAAAACAAGTGCTTTCTTGTTTAAAATAAAAAAATGGAGTAGAAGTTAGAAACTAGTTAAGACTTATAAGTGATTAAAGTGTTTGGCAAAGAAGTAGAAGTCCTGAAACAAAAGATATCATTCCTAGCTTTTTATAGGTGCTTCTTGACTTATTACACAAATGGTACAAATAAGTGCTTTTAACTTATAACAGAGAAGCTGGGTTTTTAAGGGGGTAAACAAACACCGTACCCACTCCAAATGCTAAAAGTTTTAAAGTACTGATCATATCCTCCCCCTCTTTTTGGTTGTGTTACCCACTCAATAAAGAGCTTTTATACAATTATTTAGTTAAAGAAATTATCTTATTGTAATATGTATTCATTTTAAATCAAAGAGATGCATATTATTGATAAATTAATAAATTAAATTTGTTAAAACTGGAATGAACAGTTTTACCCCTAATAATTTTGACATTAATGACCGAACATGAACATGATGAAAAGAGTTCAAAATATAGAGGGTGAGCTAGATCGTGACACAGAGAATTTGTCATGAAAGTACTGGACCTGAAACTCAGCACAGCCTTAAGTTTATTAATGGGCTGGACTCCTACTGCGCTCCGGGCTTATATTCTCTAACCTAAAACTCAAGAATTAATGGTGATTAATTACTTATTAATCTATACTCTTTAACCTGTGCGAAATACGGGCGGATATATAGTTCGTAATTTATTATTTATAATTTAAATTTTAACATCATTTTATTAATATTTTAGTATTAATGGATTTAGTTTTAATTAAATTATATTATTCAACTGACTATATTTTCATATCAGGATTTTAGTACATTTAATCCGAATTTAGTACACGTAGATTTAAAAATAAAAAAAATCAGAAAATTCAAATTTTTTCCAAACATAACCGACCGTGTA
This sequence comes from Daucus carota subsp. sativus, assembly GCF_001625215.2. Taxonomy (NCBI): domain Eukaryota; kingdom Viridiplantae; phylum Streptophyta; class Magnoliopsida; order Apiales; family Apiaceae; genus Daucus; species Daucus carota. The sequence continues at coordinate 24,675,084 of NC_030387.2, read as the reverse complement.
ATACCTTTGAAAGATTCAGTAATCTAATCAATCGAATTTCAACGTAATTTTGTAATCTTGATTTTTTTGACAACAATAACTTTTAAAATTAGAGTTAGAAAGGGTTATGTAATGGTTCGTATTTATCTTGAAATTGAACACGTTAAAATTAAAAAGAGTTATATGAAGGTTGTTGTTAAAAAAAGATATTCAAAATTGTATATTTATAATTTTATTTATAACATCATTATAATTTTTTTTTATAAAATATTATATGATAATGTATTGTTATGAGTGTTTTTAGTATTTGAAACTGTTTAACAATCAATATATATATATAAAGGAGGATGTGGGCGCCTCTAGAATCGTTCGATTCAGTCTTCTGATTTTTCTTAAATTTCGGAGAAAAAATATAGTTATAATTCAAAAAATCAGGTTGAAGAATTCTAAAGGTAATACAAGTCTTTTCTTATTGGATTCTAAAGGTGATACAATTCTTTTCTTATTCAGGAATCCTAAAAAAAATAAAATATAATTTATATTTAAGATTTGTAACGTAATACAATTTTTATTTTTGATTTAATCTTATATCCAAAAATTCATTGAAAAAATGCGGGACATGCTCTATAAATTTAGTCTTATATCCAAAAATTCATTGAAAAAGTGCGGAATATGTTCTATGGATTACCTAGCAAGATTGCAAGATGTTTTTAGGTATAGGCAGGCCCGGCCCAGAGGAGGGGCAACCAGGGCGACCGCCCAGGGCCCAAAAAATTTAGGGGCCCAAAAATCTTATAATTTATGTATTGTTATCAGTATATATCAGTCCTGTAAGCCTATTCTATCCTAAGTGACTACGTCCGTACATAAACTAATGGACCATCGATCATGCACTAACAGATAAATGTCATCAAATATTTGTTTAATCTTCTTTTTTTTACATCCTGTACACTTTATCGTTAAACTTGATTATTTTATAGTTATTTTCTTACGGAAGTTGACTAAAATTTGAGTTTGCATTGCTACAAGGTCATATTTTATCAAATTTAGTTAAGTAAAAAAATTAGGGCCCATTTTCTTCTTTCGCCCCTGGGCCCTCAAAAGGTATGGAACGGCCCTGGGTATAGGGTGATTTTTCTTTTAGTTTTATCTATGATTGTTTTGTGATTGTTTTTCGACACCGCATGGTCCGCATGCATGATGTCCTACTAAACTGAATCTGCAATATGTTCTGTGATGTTTACTTATGTAGCCGTTCAAGGCTACAGTACCTAAGGGAGAGTCCGGTTTCGGTGTGGTTTTTGGATAAAGTCGTACTTGGAATCGCGTATCCTCGATTTTAAAAATCAAAAATCTCACCGCAACCTCATCGTCTGTTTCGGTTTCGGTTTCAAAATCTCAATTTCGGTTTATATCTGTTCGATTTCGGTTAAAAAACTGTATGAAAAAAAAAGGATAACAACTTTACATGAATAATCAAAACTTAACTAAAAACAATACATCAATCCAAAGTTTAAACAATTGGAAAGCATAAAAAATTCAAAATTCAAAAACTTATAACATAAACATCGGTTATTTTTGAACCGATGTTAATACGCTAATTTACATCGGAGCCAAAGTCGACCGATAATATAATACAATTTTAAAGGTAATACAATTTTTTTCTTACTGAATTTTAAAAGGTAATACAATTCTTTTTTCATTGGATTTTAAAGTTAATATTCCAGAATCTAGATATTTAGGAATCATAAAAGTAATATAATTCTTATTTTTTAGTTATACATTAATATACAAATTATTAAAGAATTACAATTTCTATTTTCTATAATTCAAAAAATCAGGTTCAAGAATTCTAAAAGTAATACAATTCTTTTCTAATTGAATTTTAAAGATGATACAATTCTTTTTTATTTAGTATTTCTTATTAAATTTTAAAGATGATACAATTCTTTTCTTATTTAGCAATCTTAAAAGAAATAGGATTATATTTATTCAAACTAACAATAATAGATAAAATATAATTTATATTTAAGATTTGTAAGTTAATATGTACAATTCTTATTTTCGATAAGATATATAGAATATGTAGTTGAACTTTATATTATAAAATTTTATTTTCGATAAGATATATAGAAGAATAATCTAAAAGAATCTAAAAGTAATACAACTCTTTTCTTATTGAATTCTAAAGATAATACAACTCTTTTCCTTTTTATTTGATATTTCTTATTGAATTCTAAAGATAATACAATTTTTTCTTATTTAGTAATCTTAAAAGAAATAGAATTATATTTAAAAAATCAAGTTTTAACCAATAAATAGGAATCATAAAATAAAAATAATTAACAAAAAAATAGGATATATAAAATAAGAATCATAAATTGATTTTATAATAATGTAAATGATTCTTGATTAGTATTGTGTTTGAGGTGCACGGGAGGCGGCCCAAACTAATTTTTATCTAAATAATAATAATTTTTCTATTAGTATTATGTTTGACGGGAAAGTGGTTAATATAATTTTTATCTATGTTATAATTTTTTTTGTTAAAACGGCGGTTCAAAATAATTATAAAGTAAAATAGAAATCATGTTGATCTTATAATAATGTAAATGATTCTTGATTAGTATTGTGTTTGACGGGCACGGGAGGCTGCCCAAACTAATTTTTATCTAAATAGTAATAAATTTTCTATTAGTATTATGTTTGATGGGAAAGTGGCTAAAATAATTTTTTGTCCATGTTATAATATTTTTTTTTTTGTTAAAAAGGTACCACGGTTCAAATTAATTTTTATCCAGTTATAATCTTTAATTTTATCATAATTAGAATAATTTTATTAGTATTGTGTTTGATAGTAAAGCAACTCAAATTAATATCTAAATTATGATGTTTTGTTATTAGTATTGTGTTTGACAAGAGACCGGCTCAAACTAATTTTGATCTAAATTATAATATTTAATTTTATCTTAAAAATAATAATTATGGATTAATATTGTCTTTGACTTTGACGGGAGGGAAGTTCGAACTAATTTTATTATTAGTATTGTGTTTGACATGATGGCCACTTATACAAATTTTTATACTAATTATAATATTATTTTATTAGTGATATGTTTAACGGGAAGATGACTCAAAATAATTGTTATGCTATTCATATCAAAATTTATAACGCCGCCGCGAAGCGGGGAATAAATAGGAATCATAAAATAAAAATAGTTAATAAAACAAAATAGGATATATAAAATAGGAATCATATATTGATTTTATGATAATATAAATGATTCATGATTAGTATTGTGTTTGACGGGCACGGGAGGCGGCCCAAACTAATTTTTATCTAAATAATAATAATTTTTCTATCAGTATTATGTTTGACGGGAAAGTGGCTAATATAATTTTTATCTATGTTATAATATTTTTTTTGTTAAAACGGAGGTTCAAAATAATTACAAAAAAATTAGGATATATAAAATATAAATCATATATTGATTCTATAATAAAGTAAATGATTCTTATTAGTATTGTGTTTGATGGGCACGGGAGGCGGCCCAAACTAATTTTTATCTAAATAATAATAATTTTCTATTAGTATTATGTTTGATGGGAAAGTGGCTAATATAATTTTTATCTATGTTATAATATTTTTTTTGTTAAAACGGCGGCTCAAAATTATTTTTATCCAATTATAATCTTTAACTTTATCATAATTAGAATAATTTTTATTAGTATCGTGTTTGACAGTATGGCGACTCAAACTAATATATAAATTATAATATTTTGTTATTAGTATTGTGTTTGACAATAGAGCGGCTCAAATGAATTTTGATCAAAATTATAATATTTGATTTTATCATAAAAATAATAATTATGATTAATATTGTGGGGTTCGAACTAATATTATTAATAATATTGTGTTTGACAAGATGGCCACTCAAACAAATTTCTTTACTAAATATATTATTTTTTTTTATTAGTAATATGTTTAACGGAAACATGACTCAAAATAATTTTTATGTTATTATAATATTAATTCGTATCAAAATTTATGATGCCGCCGCGAAGCGCGGCTTTATTCACTAGTGTAATACTAATAGACTCCACATTTGTAGATTTGTACTACCAAAAGGAGAGTACCAAACCAAAAAATTTAACTAAAATTTTAGATTACAAATTATACCCATGTTGGCTTATTATAGTATAGTATAATATAGATTTTATAAATTATTGAACTTCTGGCAAAATAGATAAAATAAATCATTGAACCGATTAAATTCTCGATTAATTCTAATCAATTCGATGAATTATAGGTTAATGTAGTTTATCTTTGATGAATTCTTATCGTGTAGTTTTGCTGATTTTTGATTATTGTCTTTTACGACACTGCTTATGTTTATTAAACATTAAATATATTTTAAAAATTTAAAAATTAAATTTTTATTCAAAGAAAAGAAATTAAAATAATTTTATGAAAAATATAAGATTATGTGTCAAATCCCAGATCAGTACAGTATAGATTTTTAAAATAAGAGAAATGCTGAGCGATAAGAGCCACAACTTTCCCTCCGGAAATCTGTTGATCGAAGAACGAAGAGAGAAAGCTGAGAATGTTCTCCCTTCACAACAAATCAGTATTCCTTTATAAAACCCATATTGAAGAAACCCAAAAACCTTATACTAATAATTATCTTTCTTATTCAGCAACAAGTAGTAGATTTACAGCACTTAATTGCATTGGAGATGAAACCCTTTCGACTTCTTCAGCTTATTCTCTTCTTGGGGTTCCTCCAAATTGCTCTCCAAGTGATCTCAAAGCTGCTTTTCGAACTAAAGTTAGAACCTTTCTTTCTTGTTAATTCAACCCCATCAGTAACTTTGCATGTATATGTGTGTTTTATTTGTTAAGTGCAGTAGTTTACTTGTTAGTGTGATATAAATTATGTTTTGTGCTGGCTGTACTAAATTAAGGCACCTGTGATGTTTTAAGAAGTTGGATATGAATCATATGGCTTTTTTAGGACTCTGTTTAACTTTTTGTTGTTTGGGTAAATATGAAATTTTATGCAGGTTAAGCAGTTTCATCCAGATGTGAGGAGAGATGGGGAAGATTCAGATATAATGATACGTCGGGTGATCCAAGCTTATGAGGTTATAATTTTTCTAGAATTTCATAGTAACTTTGTATATGAAATGATCTAGCTGGTTAGGATATCCCTAGTTCCCCTTGCATAGTGGATATCTCTCTTTTCTTGGTAGCAGGAGTTGTTTGTTTGATTTTTCGAGCCTCGGTGAAGGCATGAGTGTGGGTATACAGTTAGGGTTCTGCTAAAATCCTGATTTCCTACCAAAAAAGTTCGTTCAGGAGTTGGGATTGTAGCATATGTGTAGAAATTAGGAAAGGTAAAGGTAAATGATTATGATTAAAGTTATTAGTTAACAAAATTTTCAAAATATGTATCATATAAATGTTCATAATGCAGGTTGGCATTACATCACATACATGGTTTCTCAAAACTCTATAGAAATTACATATGCCATTATGCATTGTGATTTCTGTATCATACCATTACTATGAACTAACATGGTTAATATGATTAATTTACGGATTTGGGAAGGAGAGTTGAAGTATCGTCTAACTATCCTATAAAACCATTAGATGCAAGTAGATCTGTGATGGAGATTAGATGTGTTATTGTAGAAGGTATATTTATTCGGCACTTTCTATTGCAAAACATCGGTTCTTGCCTATTATGTAGAGAAGCCTGCCTTGTTGACCATGAACAATGTTTGGATGTGCAGATTTTATCCCAATGTAGGAAATCAGAAATTATAGAGAGGTAATTGTTATGTAAGATAGTTTTGTTAGCGGTATGAAGATAATGAATAGTAACTTCTCATGTTTACTTGTGTACCATCTTGACCTTGAATGTGATGTTGTAGTGAATGTCTAGATCCCTTTGACACACCAGAATGTGAGGCATTTGATCTCTTTGTCAATGAGACTCTTTGTGCTGGTAAAGGTATTCCCACCACTTTAAAATTTTGATATTAAATGATAGTTCTGCATTACAATGACTAGAAGTAGACTTTGTATTTTCCATCTTCCTTGCATGGAATTATGTAAAGCATGAACTACTCTTGGAATATACATTAGTTTGGCTATGTTGATATCTCAGGGATTCGATTGTCCTACGAAGTCCCACTGCCATATCTACGCGACTCTAAATTTTCTAATGATAATTTATCTTGTATAGGAAAATTTTGACTCATTACTGGGTATTTATTTTGGTATATGATGCAAATTATTGTCATAATATTTTTCTACCTAAAAATTTATTCGCACAATTTATGTTTCAGTATTCACAGCCCAAAAATATAATTTGGTGCATCTCAATTTATACCAGACGTCAAGGATGAGCCTGCTATAGTAAGCACACTATGAGATCCTTTGATGTTGTAATGTATGTGCAGGATGTCCTTCTTCCTGCGTAATGAGAGCCCCGAATGCCTTTAAATATGACTCAACAACAGGAACTGCACGTGCATCCTCTCAAGGTTGTTTTCAGTTTGCTGTTTTCACTGTTAATGAAAGACTAAAATATTAGAAGTTTTGGAACAAATAAATTAATATATATTATCACTAAAGGCAAGCAACCATCAAAAAGGCTTCAGGAGTAAGCAAAGAAATTTGGCGTTTGCCTCATGCTCCCTTAAAAGTACCTCTGGATGCACATTGGTTGTAAATAGAGTTTTATTTTCACTAAAACAGGGTACCTTAACTTTATCCCGCCTGGTGTACTTTTGCATCAGGACATGAAGAAGACTACCAAGTTCAGCTTGCTGTTGGCCTGTGCCCACGAAATTGTATTCATTATGTTACACCTTCACAGAGAATCATTTTGGAGGAGCTACTTGACAGGTAGGTAATCTATGGTATAACAGAATAATGAAACTCATAAATTGCTTATATTTTTAAACAGTACAATGTGTCTGTCTAGTTATTATGTATTGATCCTTTTGGATATAGAAGAGTCTGGAGCTAATGAGTTGCAGTCAGAAACTATATGGTATTTAGATGAAACCTTGAGAATAATGACTCAATTTAGTCTGGAATGAAATTAGTACAATATCACTATATCAGCTATAGCCTATATAACTAAAAATGATGATAAAAAAAAACAATTTTTCTTTCTTCATACTTGCTCATATTCTGGGTATGAGGGCATCATAGGCAACAGTTATGAGACTTGGTTATTTGTATAATCAGAAAAGTTAAGTTTTTTTTTTATTTTTATTATTGTAGCATATTGAACATGCCTTTCGACTGTTCAGCTGAGGCAGAGTTGCTTTATTCACTCATTGCTAAAGCCAAGTTTGAGAACAATCGTTACCAGAAACCGAAAAAGCAAAGCAAGGTTTCGACAGAACACGTCGATTGGTTCTAAAATTTGGGCAAGTGGGCACTATGCAAACAACATCGTATAATCAACACTTGGCATTTGCAATTGAATTAGCAGGTGCTGGTCAAGGAGGATTTTTGCCGTGAACGTTAAATCGTACTGGTGGCATTTTCATTATTGCTAAAAGGTACAGTATTGTATATTAAGAATTCGAATTATGTAGATATATGGTAACATCTTATGCATATACATGATTGGAATTAAATGATTAGCATAAAAATTGAATGCATTTCATATGTTTGGTTTATAGGAGTACATATGGGGAGAAATACTCCTGCCTGTTGTTTATAGGAGCACAAATGGCTTGTACAATGTACAGTAGCTGGTAAAATTTACATTTGTACACTTGGTATCGGATAATTTCACAAATGACGTGCTCTATTAAATTGTGTCAAGCTATCGTTCATTAAGATTTACATTTATCAATATATTTAAAGTTACTATTATAAAAATCAGTTTTAGTATATTATTAAATATTAATAAGAATCAGACTTTAGATTTGTAAGAATTTTAGCATTATATGTAATAGTTCTCGTCAATTTGAGTTGTTAGCATTGTGTGTAATGGATGTCATTAGTTTGAGTCAAAAAATTTAACTGTTGTGATTAAAAGAAATAGCTAAAAATAAAAATAATCAAACTGTTTAAATTCGATTGTTATATTTTAGTATAGATTTTAAGGTGTTAGCTCCAAATATTTTTTTTGTCAAACTTTGCTCTTTTGAACAAAAATTAAATTTTAAATAATAATAATATTTAATGCTTGAAATTCCCACATTGGAAAAGTATATATAGGTGTCAAGGAACATGACATATTAAGCGGGGGAGAGGTCAGAAACGGAACTGCTAAAATTAAACCACGGGCCTAAACCAAAAGGATTTTTAATTTTATATTAACGATGCGCTACAATTGAGAAACATCAAGCAGCATCTGCCAGACTGCCACATTGTGGCTGCCAGAAAGAGTAACGATATCCTTATCGGAAAGATACCAACCAAAGGATGCAAGTCCTAAATCTCTCTCTAACATTTTGAGATTTTGAAAATTGTAATTACTTGTTTTAAGGGGAAAAAATATATCTACCGTGGAAGGAAGCAGAGTTTTGGAGATTTTGAAAGTAGTTGCTTCCTGAAATCATTTTTGGGAATTCATGGTTTTGAAAATTGTAATTACTTGTTTTAAGGGGAAAAAGCATATCTATCGTGGAAGGAAGCGGAGTTTTGGAGATTTTAAAAGTAGTTGCTTCCAGAAGTCATTCTTGGGAATTCACATCGACTTGAGTATAAAATGTCAGACACGACACGTATGCTGGTACGAAATGTCAGACACTACACATATTCAGGTTCCGAACTCGAAAAATCTTAAAATTAAATACACGGGGACACTGTCCAATTTTTTGGACACGGGTCCGGGGCACGGCATAATACATTAATAAACAAGCATGTTAAGTAGATACTTTATCATAAAATAACTATCATTCTCTAATCAACCACAATTTTGTAAGGAATTTTACAATTTAGGGATCTTCTCTACTTATTTTATGTTTATGCCTTTTTCTTTTTGTCTTTATTTTCCGGTTCGCATTATATATTCAACTTATATGTGGTCTTTTAGTTGGTCAATATATCCACATTTCAGTTAAGAAATCCGACAGAATAAATATCACGTCCGAGTGTTCAAATGTCCGACACGGATACGACTATCTAAATAGAAGAGTCAGACTAACATACTCATATAATCAACATCTGGTCTCTTAGTTGTATCCCAGCTAAAATTTAATATGTCAAGGTACGTGCTAAATTTGTTTACATCGGTGGACGGGGGCTCGACACGCATTCAAATGCTCTCATAAAATATAATTTGATAAATTATTTTGAACCATTTTTCTTTTGAATAAAAATTTACTATCTAAACTTTTATACGAAAAAGAAAAAATTCAAAAAAAGTTATGAAACTACGTTTTTGCGTGTCGAGCAATGCAAAAAAGTGTAAAGATATGGGACAGAGGGAGTATGTATTTTCAAGTCCTTTTTCTTCGGAAATAAACAATTTGTAACCAATATACTACTCCATCTGTCCCGTAATACTTTTCCTGTTTTTCTTTATCACGCCAGCCAACTCACATTTTTAATTGTTAATATCCTTAATTTCGTATTGGTACTAAATATAAAAATTTCACCGTATTAAAGTACTCATCAATACGAATCTAACAAAATCACTCATGACTATATTTGGTCTTATAGATTAGACATAAATTAGTAATTTTCTCATGTTATGAACAGTGCCGACATATTAAACGGGGAAAGTTTATTGAAACGGAGGGAGTACTTTTTAGTAGCACTTTCATATGTATGCAGTATCTGCTCCATCACTGTGCACCAGGTTCTTTGTCCAGATTATGTTCCGATCACAATGCATATTGAGGAACAATCTTACTCTAAGGTGCATATGCTATTACCTATTATTGATATCCCGCATCGAGGCTACAGTTAAGTTAATACATGTATATAGGGGAGAGCATGGGTCGGTTCGGTCCGGTTTTTGGATAAAACCGGAACCGCAACCATATATCTCCGGTTTTTAAAATCGAAAACCGCAACCGCCGGTTCGGATTCGGTTTGAAAAACCTCGGTTCGGTTGTAAACGGTTCGGTTTCGGTTACAAAACCGACAAATATATAAACGACAAAATAAATACAAAATAGGCTGATAATTGCAATACAAAAATATATAAATTTACATCGTAATTTAACACAAATAATAGGAGGAATGCATTTTATGTTTCAGGCTTGCAGATGAGAGAATCAAGTTAGAATTTCATAAAAAGATGATTTAAGTTTCCACATTTAGCTAAATATTTCACTTCTGCCAAAATCACAAAGGATTGTGTATTGCTTGCCTCCCCATCCTAGATCATAGATATAAAAATAAAAAGGTCCAAAACCAGTGATGGACTATCTAATAAAAAGTATCATAATGTCAGGTTAATATTTCAGTAAGCAGGGGCCTGGAAGTATAAACTAATGCAGATGTGGAGTAAATAAATTGGATATAACAAATCTCAGTTGTTATATATACTAGCGTTTTACCCGTGCTACGCACCGAATTGATATTTTTATAAAATAGAGATAAATTTGTATATTTATAAATCAAGTATATATTATTTTGATATTATTTATAAAATTTTATTACATAATATAGGTATAATATTTTTAAAAAAATAATATTATTTTTTAAATACTCTAATTTGATTAACAGTAAATGTCCCTCGTATTATATTGAATGAAATAACCTTATTTTCTTTTCAATAAAATATCATACTCTCTTCGTCCCGTTCGATTGTATGCGTTTCATTTTCACTGCTCGGCACACGTTTCAAGGCTCTTGTGAAATATAGTTCTATAATTTTTTTAAATTTTCTTTTTTGTGTATAAAAATATGAATGTTATATTTTAATAAAAAAAAATAAAATCTAAAAAATAAGTCACAGAACTATACTTTATTGAAGTATTAAAATTCGTGTCGCGTCCCCGTCCCCCAATATATACTATTGGCCGGGGACAAAGGGAGTGTAAGGATCGACTATCGTTTAGACATCGTGAAATGCAATCCATGCTCCCGGTTTCGGACCCAAAATTTAAATTATCTCGGTTTAGTTTCAATTTGCACCGATGCTCAAATCATGTTACTAAATCATACTTTTCTTTTCAATCAAATCAGATGTTAAAAATTATTTTTATATTAATAAGGGATCATGTTATTTGATCAAAAATGATATCCTCGTTACTAATTTCGTAACCCAAAATTTTTATAATATATATTCCGTATCCTCTCAATTTTCGAATTCACCCGAATATTAATTAGGCATAAGTTCATTCCTCAACCCCATTCCGATGGAATTAAAATTCCCCAAAAGAATTGTTAAAATTTTCCTAAAATTAATTAATTAATTACTCAAATATAAATTAACATTAATTATCGTATGATTAAAAAATATAAAAAATAATATTGTTTCTTAAATACTCTAATTTGATTAACCGTAAATGTCCCTCGTATTATATTAATGAAATAACCTTATTTTCTTTTCAATCAAATATCATACTCTGTCCGTCCCATTCGAATGTGCGCGTTTCATTCTCACTACTCGGCACACGTTTCAAGGCTCCTATGAAATATAGTTCTATAATTTATTTTTAAAATTTTCTTTTTTATGTATAAAAATATGAACGTTATATTTTTATACAAAAAAAAGAAAGTCTTAAAAATAAGTTACAGAACTATACTTTATTGAAGCATTAAAATCCGTGTCGCGTCCCCGTCCCCCAATGTATACTATGCCGGGACGGAGGGAGTATAAGGATCGACTATTGTTTAGAGATCGCGGAATGCAATCCATGCTCCCGGTTTCGGACCCAAAATTTGAATTATCTCGGTTTAGTTTCAATTTGCACCGATGCTGACCTGAACTAATTCGTTTTTATAATATGAAATATTGAAAACTAATAAGAGTACAAAAAATGCACATATAAAATTATATTATTTTCAACAATTATGTAATATTTATATATAAATTTTTTTATATCATATACAATTTTTTTAATTTCCCGTATTGAATAAAGTAATGTCAGATTAAAGTTAATCGGATCGGGTGGAAGTATCCCCTAATATGAGTCATTATTATTATTATTATTATTATTATTATTATTATATATAATTTATTTAGTTTGCAAACATAAATTTGTTTCGATCTGCATGATTAGTCTTTATAGACATATTTTAGAAAATTTGTATGCACTTAACTTATTTATGAATCGATATAAATTATTAAACTCAGTAGTGCATGTAGTAAAAATATAAATAGAGCATGCCGTAAAAGTATAAATTTATAAAAATTCACTTATGTAAATAAAATTTGAAAAAAAATAAATATATTTGATTATTATATCTATTTTCAGCCACCGATATAATGAAAATTTTGTCTTAGAATTGCTGCTATCAGAACGTTAGCCTCTCTGATATATTCTACCTTTTTAGTTGATCTCTGTTTTGTCGTGAGCCACCTGAATTCGAAGTTGTGTAGGAATATGTTAAGTTGTTTATTATACGGAGTTCCAAAGAGTTGGTGTAAAACAGTTTTGGGGTGCATTGGAGTTAATTACTATTGTTTTATTAATATCATCTCACTGGTATAATTTAAATGTTAATTATGATTGAAATTTTAGGTAATTAATAGAAAGAATATTATAATTTGATTGGTCTAAATTTTAGAACGGTCTTTTATTAATAAAAATTAAAATTTAACCACTAACCATGGTTGAAGCTCAAGTTAATTAACTAAAGGAGTGTTATAATTTGATTGGTCTAAATTTTAGGATTATTCTTTATTGGCTCTAAAATAATTCCTCTTTTTTTATTGGTGACCACTAACCATAGTTAAAAGCTTAAATTAATTAACTAAAGAAATGTTATAATTTGATTGGTCTAAATTTTAGGATCAATTTCTTATTGACTCTAAAATAATTCATATTTTTTAATTGGTAAAGAAGTGTTATAATTTGATTGGTCTAAATTTTAGGATCAATTTATTATTGATTCTAAAATAATTCCTCTTTTTTTATTGGTTACCACTAACCATGGTTGAAGCTCAAGTTAATTAACTAAAGGAGTGTTATAATTTGATTGGTCTAAATTTTAGGATCAATTTCTTATTGAACCTAAAATAATTCCTCTTTTTTTATTGGTTAACTGGAGTGTGGTAGACTCAGGTATTATAATATAGGATATATAAATTATATATAAAATATTTATTATTTGATTATATTTTAATAACCGGTTCGGTTCGGTTTTATCGGTTCGGTTGAGACGTATAACCGGAACCCAACCATTAAGTTCGGATCGGTTTTAAAATTTTCGGTTTCGGTTTCGGTTCGGTTTTGTTCGGATCAGTTTTTCCCGGTTTTCTTCGGTTTCGGTTCGGTTTCGGTTTTAATTCGGTTTTTTGCTCAGTCCTACATGTATATATTTGGTGATAGTAATTGTAGATACTGGGGGGAGTTGGGAAAGGGGATGTGTATTACATGAGAGTTGTGATGCTAATCCGCCTCATGTGTCTTCCCTGATAAAAGTATATTACTCTTTGTTCTTCTCTCTATTGCTTACTTTGCATTTTATTTTTAAGGTCCTTCTGTGATTCCTATAATTATCATTGTACGATGTATTATCATATCTACTGCTACGTATTCCTGCATCACTACTCTTCTAAAGTTAACTCATAATTACGTTTTTTTCCTTCACTCACCTCATGTAGTCATGTGCTGTTATAGTCAACCACTTGATTTTTTGCCGGATTCTTTTCCACATACGACTCCTTATGTAGTAACAATATTAGCCTATTATTTCTGTTATATGAGTTCCCCTGTAAACTGGTAATTTAACAAGAATAAAAGCATGTGGTTTTTTTTTATCCCGCATCGAGGCTACAGTTAAGCTAATACATATATTTATTTAGTGATAATAATTGAACTCATTGGAGGGAGTTGGAAAAAGGGATGTGTATTACATGAGAGTTGTGATGTTAATCCGCCTCATAGGGGTGAGTTGGAAAAACCGAAACCGAAAAATCACACCGAAAAAAACCAAACCACAAATAACCGAGATAAAAAACCGAAATTAGTGATGCGGTTTTATTTTCGGTTTTATGCTAAAACCGCACCGAAATTAACCGAACCAAAATATATATATATATATATATATATATATATATATATATATATATATATATATATATATATAGAGGGTTCTGGTACAAACTTACAAACTTTTTTTTTCAACACATATATAACTTGAGTTCAACATTTTTTTAACATAATTTGTTGAACATCGATTAAAATAGTGGTGGAGAAGTACGTAAACCAATTTTTAAATGTAAGAACTAAGGTAAACATGTTATATAACTAATATTTATGTTTCTAGACCCTACCCAAACCCCAGAGGTATAGTTTAAACATCTTTTTAGATATATTCAACACAATGATAATTAGTGTTCAACACCCGATGTTGAACCCCAGTTATAAATGTGTTGAAAACGCGATTTATTTATGCGTTATTTTTAAAAATTGTGATTTTTTTTGAAGAATTTTCAACATAGATATTTTATATAACTAAGGATTAACACGATGGGAGAATAAAAAAAAGTTTGTAAGTTTGTAACTTAAAAAAGTTTTTATTTGAACCTATCAGGGGAGGGTTCTGGTACAAACTTACAAACTTACAAACTTTTTTTGTTCAACGCATATATAACTTGAGTTCAACATTTTTTCAACATTTTTTGTTGAACATTGACTAAAATAGTGGTGGAGAAGTACATAAACCAATTTTTAAATGTAAGAACTAAGGTAAACATGTTATATAACTAATATTTATGTTTCTAGACCCTACCCAAACCCTAGAGGTATAGTTTAAACATATTTTTAGATATATTCAACACAATGATAATTAGTGTTCAACACCCGATGTTGAACCCCAGTTATAAATGTGTTGAAAACGCGATTTATTTATGCGTTATTTTTAAAAATTGTGATGTTTTTTGAAAAATTTTCAACATGGATACTTTATATAACCAAGGATTAACACGATAGGAGAATAAAAAAAAGTTTGTAAGTTTGAAACTTAAAAAAGTTTTTATTTGATCCTATCCCTATATATATATATATATATATATATATATATATATATATATATATATATATATATATATATATTAATAATAGTAATAAAGCATCTTAGTCATTTTTAAACTTCACATCTAATTTTATATGGAGGTTCTTCTTCCACAGACTCGTACTTGCATAGTTGCTGAGTCACTTAAATAACCGGGCACCCAAATATTTGGAGGTCGCTTGATCGAAAACTAGGCTATTGTGATTTGCCACAAAGCAGAAATATTTCTGCTTTTAATCTGCTGATCAAATTTTATTATGAAACATGTTCTACTTTTTTTATTTATATACGTTTTGAAAACTTTTTATTTGAATTTCATGATTAGTTGATTTTGGGTAATTTTATTGACTTGACATCATCTAATTTCTTGTCAAAATATGTATGTGTTTTAGTTTTTATTGTGTATTAAGGTTTTTTAGATGAAAGTATGTAATGTTTCCTATATCTTCATATAAAAACAGTAGTAAATAGTAACCGAACATATTGTACATGTTGAAGAAAATTTTATATTTTTTTAAAAAAATCATTATGCACAAGAGTAGCAAATAATAGTGGAAAAACCGAAAAAAAACCGCAACCGACTAATATATATATATATATATATATTAATAATAGTAATAAAGCATCTTAGTCATTTTTAAACTTCACATCTAATTTTATATGGAGGTTCTTCTTCCAGAGACTCGTACTTGCATAGTTGCTGAGTCACTTAAATAACCGGGCACCCAAATATTTGGAGGTCGCTTGATCGAAAACTAGGCTATTGTGATTTGCCACAAAGCAGAAATATTTCTGCTTTTAATCTGCTGATCAAATTTTATTATGAAACATGTTCTACTTTTTTTATTTATGTACGTTTTGAAAACTTTTTATTTGAATTTCATGATTAGTTGATTTTGGGTAATTTTATTGACTTGACATCATCTAATTTCTTGTCAAAATATGTATGTGTTTTAGTTTTTATTGTGTATTAAGGTTTTTTAGATGAAAGTATGTAATGTTTCCTATATCTTCATATAAAAACAGTAGTAAATAGTAACCGAACATATTGCACATGTTGAAGAAAATTTTATATTTTTTTAAAAAAATCATTATGCACAAGAGTAGCAAATAATAGTGGAAAAACCGAAAAAAAACCGCAACCGACTAATGGTTAACCGCAACCGAAAAACCGTTTTAATTGGTGCGGTTACGGTTAATGATCATTAATCGAACCGAACCGCATTCATCGGTTTGGTTACGGTTAATGTCCGGAACCGCACCAAACCGCACCATGCACACCCCTATCGCCTCATGTGTCTGCCCCTCTTCCTCCCTCCCTCCACCCCCACACTCTTTTTGCTTCCTTTTTATTTTGCCCTAGTTTGTATTTAATTATTTTGCCCTAGTTTGTACTTAATTTGAATTGTTCTTGTTAATCTTAGCTTAGCCGTAATTTGTTTCATATATGCGCATGTTTCGTGACCTATTGGGTTTGTCCTGTTTTCCTTTGTACTAAAAATATGCTCAGTTTCTTTCATGAAACACCAAATATAAGAATGGTTGCTTTATTCACTCATTGTTAAAGCCAAGTTTGAGAATGATCGTTAGCAGAAACCGAAAAAGCAAAGCAAGGTTTCGACAGACCACGTCGAATGGTTCTAAAATTCGTGCAAGCGGAAACTATGCAAACAACATCGTATAATCAACACTAGGAATTTGCCATTAATCAGCTGGTGCTGGTGAAGGAGAAATTCTCCTGCCTGTTGTTTATATGAGCACAAATGGCTTGTACAGTGTACAGTAGCTGGTAAAATTTACATTTGGACACTTGGTATTGGATAATTTCACACATGACGTACTCTATAACATTGTGTCAAGCTCGCTATACCAGTTTTTTACATCTTGGAAACTGCACTACACAGCAATGATGAGAAAGTACCATGATTTTTACTTTGAAATTAATATAATTGAAGTATATATTATTGCAGATTGTCATTTTGAATTCCAAATACTAAATCATCAAAGAGGTCATCAGACGCTTTTGTACATATCCCATCCTATGGTGATTGAAGAAGCATAACAGTTTCATCTTGACTCTCCCAAGCCTTCCAAATTTCAGTTATTTATCCATTCACCCGATAAATGAGCAGGGGCTTAGAAGTTCAAATACTTCTGAACAGGGTTATCAAGTTGCCACTTAAGTGAAAACCATATATCACTTCTGAACTTTTACATGTATTATTTTGATGGCTAAAATCTTACTATAAAATATCAAATAAATACCTACAAATATGTGTCGACAAAGTAAATATTTTTTTTGATAATTTATACACGTTTTTCTATTGAACGCTTCTATATTCAAATGAAAAGTGGTGAATTCTGGTATCTTAGATAATATATTTGGATTTTTAAAAAATATTTATTATTTATTTAAAATTTTACAATTATTTAGTCTTATTTAAACAAAAATATATAGTAAACATTTTTTTTAAAAATCTAGATATATAACCCAAAATACTAGAATTCACCACTATTCATTTGGTTACTACAGCGTTGAAGAAAAATGTGCATAACTTAACAAAACAAATATTTACTTTCTCGACACATATTTAGAGATATCTATTTGATATTTTATACGATTTTAATGATCAAAATGATACATCTAAAATATCAAGAAGTGATATTTAGCCTTAACTTCGGTGACCAATTTGATATTTAACTTCTTTTGAACAAACTGAATATATATATATATATATATGTGTGTGTGTGTGTGTGTGTGTGTGTGTGTGTGTGTGGGGTGAGCGCTCGGTCGGCTGCATTGAATAGATCGAAGACTGAAATTTCCTTCTTTTTTTTTGATTGAATTGGAATAATTCAGCTAAAATTCATAATATATAAAAAATAATATTTATTAATCACTACCAATTCACTAAAGACGGATATAATTAAATTTATAAATTGGATATTATAATTATTGCCTATAATATATATATAGGCTAAAATTCTAAGGAGGGACATCTTATATGGAGTTCCATAGTACACCCTATATTTAATCTCGATCATTGATTAAAAGTTAATCTAACGGCTGTTAAATGTTTTAAAAAATAAAACAATTCTCGTGCCATTCTTCCGTGCAACAATTATCTTGTAACATCTCACTCTCCCTGCTCTCTGGCCTCTCTCTACCACACGTCACACCCTCTCTGTCCACCTACTCTCGCGCGCGACAAAAAGCAATGAAGTCTTCTTCGAATCAAGCTGAGATTATCAAATCAGTTTTTGATGTTCAATGTTAATCAGGTTTTTATCCTTAATCATGTTGTTTTCAGCTATTTTAATTATAAGATATAATTGATTTGTAATATGATTATGCATCCATGAACTTGTTTCTTTACAGATCTTGATTGTAATTGTGATTCTATTGTGGAATATAAACACTGAATTTTAAATTAATAATTTGATTTAGTAGAAACTGACCAACAAGTTTTGGTTCCATTGCAGAATTATACTATGTATAAGCTTTCCTAAGTTAGTCTCATTTTTCATTACTATGTTAATTGTAAGATATAATTAATTTGTGATATGATTATACATCTATGAACTTGTTTCTTTACAGATTTTGATTTTAATTATGATTCCATTATGGAATATAAACACTCAATTCGTTAATTTATCAATTGATTTAGTAGATTCTGAACTACAGATTTTGGTTCCACTGTAGAATTATAATATGTATAAGCTAATTTCCTAAAGTTAGTCTCTTTTTTCATTAATTTCGATTCCAATGACTATTTAATTTTGAATGTGTGCTTCATATTTGTATAAGTGATTGTATGTATAGCTCGATGATACACACAAGTCGATTTCTTGATCTCTTTTGGTGATTTGATCTAAGACAATGATAATATCATCTATGAATCAAGCTCAGTTATGAAATCTTTTTCTTTAAGTGAAACTTTATCAAGTTCAGTTTCTTAGTTAGTGTTTTTCATTAATATTCTACTATAGAATCAAATTAGTAATCAATGCATTTAGTTAAAGTTGTTTTATAATTAGCGTATGCTATATATCTTGGTTTTTATACAATATAATTTGATGTAAATTTTGTGATTTTGCTTTATTTTGTGATTTTCCTTTATATTGTCAAAGTTTTATCTTTAATCTCAATATTTTTAGTTATTTTAATTTTCAAATTTGTTTCTTTTGTTAAAATTATGATTCCATAAGAACTAGTTCATGTATTGGTTTTGATTATAATAATAATTGATTCTATTGTGGAGTATAAATGCTTTATTTTTTTATGCATTTATTGATTTGGTAAATTCTTTCTCAAGATTTAGGTTCTACTATCGAATAAAAGTATTAAAAAATCTTTAGTAAATCCTTTTTTTAAGATTTAAATTTTATTGTGGAACATGTGTTATACACTAATTAAAAAGTCTTTAGTAATTTAAATTCTTTTGGTAAATCGACCTTGTTAAGATTCTCTGCTTTCAGTTATTTAAGGAAGAGTAAACTTGTCACAGAAAGGTTTAATGGAGCAGGATTTGAGCAACCTGGATGTGATAACATTACATCCGCTCTCACCTGAAGTTATATCTCGACAGGCTACAATAAATATTGGTAAAACTCAACATTTTTAGACTTTTTTCGTGATGAAATAAAAAATGACAATAAATTTCACAAAGCAAAATGAAAGAATATCAAGTGCATGTGGTTGAATCAATCATATGAGTTCTGCTCTAATTTTTGTCACCAGCTCTTAATATTGTGATGATGTTGTTCCACTCGCATGCACTGTTACTCAAGTGACCTAAGTAATGTGTTCTTTCAGGCACTACCAGCCATTTGGCACATGGAAAATCAACTGCTGTAAAAGCCATATCAGGTGTGCAGGTGATCATTTGATTTAATAAAATTATAAAGCTGTGGGAACACTATGATGTTCCAGCTCTTGTAAAATTTTCAAATATCTTTGTATTTCCTTTTTGTTACTAATATCTTGAAGATGTGAAGTTGATTTCTGAGCTATGCATGGATATCAACCATCTGTAGTTGATAATACTGAGATTAAGTTAAATATTAAGTTAAGCTAACAATCAAAACAACATGTTACAACTTTAATGCTTTTTTTTTTTTTTTTGTAAGGTCTACATATACGTAGATGAATTGTATCGAAATACAATAAACCGCATCCGGGATATCTTTCTTTCAAGAAAGTTTATCATCTAACCGAAAGTCATGCAAGCACAACTCCAGACGCTTAGACAATAAAGCTTAAATGAATGAGAAAAGAACACCCATAAGCCACGAACCAGCTCGCTTCCAAATTATCCTGAAAAAAACAAAACAAACCAAAAAAACATAAATCTGTATACAAGTAAATCACACACACGCACACACACACACACACACACACACATATATATATATATATATATATATATATATATATATATTTAATGTAATGTAAAAATGATAGAAAATCTAATAAAAACAAAACAAAAGAGTATATATAACAAAAATAAATTAAAAAATATAGAAATATAAACTAATTTCTAACCAAAGGAAAATCCTTTGGTTAGACACATTAAAAATTAATAATTTAAGTGATGAATAAAATAAAGTTTAAAACATGATTAAATATATTATATATAATCATCAACAAGTCAAATAAGCCATAAAAATGGCATCCAAATTGGAACAAAAAGCCATTAAAGGCACAATAAAGCCCCATTAAAGGCACAATAAAGCCATTAAAGGCACAATAAAGTCATGATTAATGACTCCCATAAATGGTACTTAAAGGTATTTAAATATTCATAAAGAATATTTATCCAATCACAATTACAATTTAAAATGTAACTGTTCTAATTAAAGCTAATGGAGACAAATAATGAATAGAGAATAAAAGAGATCTCGTAATTAAAGCCAATCTAATTTAAGAATAAATTATTGCCTAAATATCTAACAATCATGATAATTATGGATTCAAAACGTAACCTCCGTTACACCATGATTCACAACATCCAAATCCACATAATTATGAACTATCTCCCAAATCAATCTCGTATTTTCAGAAACAGAAAATTCAAGTTTTACGCCGAGTGAAACAGATATCTCGTAGAAATTGTACTTATTCAATCATAGATCTACGCCGATAACAGAAGTTAAAACATTATAATGCAATTCCATTTCAGTTTTATCAAAAAGTTAAAATAGAATTTCTTACGATTGCATATCACCTAGATTCATGCTCACCAATCACCATCACCAAAACATTACAATTAAACCACACGATGAGAATCTCGATAGTTTAATAGATAAAATCAAACAAACATGCATGATAGTAGTACTTGAATGAATCAATATCAGATCTGACTATAATTGAAACTTGAATTGCAACAAAAGTGAAAGAAAGAAATTAAACACACAATTGAGAATTGAGTTGTGATAGATACATACAGATACATGCGTACAAACAAAGAAGAGAGAGTGGTGACCTGAATGGTTGCGGTGGTGATTGGCTCATATCCGATTAGTTCCATCAACGGCAGCAAATAGCTTAAATCCTAGGTAGCTTTGTTATCCCCAATACAAACCAAAAAACGGTGTTATCCATCTCACTTGTAATGGCGAATCTGGACGGCGATGATGATCTCAAAACGTGAAGAAACCATTAAACCACGTAATCGACATACTAATCGAGAAATATTGACGATTACGATTCAGGGAAAAATATTTGGGGAAACTTTATGGGCTACGCAGCATTTTGCTCATCTCACAGCTGATCGAACTGCAAGTGAGATATGTGAGTTTCTCTCCTCAATCTCTCTCCCTCTCTCTCGCTCGCTCTCCTCCTTTGGGGAAAAATATTGTCATTTTCTAATTAACGTAACTGCATGGTTTGGTGTTAAGATTCTTGTATGATTCTCCAATTCTCCATCATATTTCCTCCGTTTTAAAATATAAATTGTCTAGTTTGTTTTGGTTTACAACTTTAATGCTTTTAATTTAACTCTATGGTGATCTTTACAGAAATTAAGTCATGGACCTTTAATACAAAGAATACACAATTGTTGAAAGTGTCCCATTGTCAACATCAGAACTTACATGAGCAACCAATTGTTTCTCTTTAGTTTCCAGGTCAGATTTTTTATGTATAGCTCTTTCTAACTTATGTAACTCGTAACAGTTGAGAATCACAGCGTATCCTTGACTTTTAAGTATAAAATTTTCTCTGAAGAATGAGGAGTTACATTATAATTACCCATTTATAATGCAAGATTATATAAATTAATGTTCTGTCAGAAGTAGTAGCCAAAGCAACTTTTTTGTCTTCTCTGCAGACTATATGTTTCAAAAATGAGTTCGAACGGAACATCACAATCAAGCTGGGTATGCAAATGCAAAATATATAAATGTGAAGATGACGGATGTCCTCGACCAATGTGTTACAAGTGAGCTAATAAACTGGGAACTGCACTTCTTTTATATATTGAGTTTTCACATCATGATTATTGTGCTTCTTATTAACAGGGCATATGGAAGTGGAAAATAAGATGCTCCTATGTGCGATGTACCTGACTTTAAGAATACCAGGATGAAACTACTGAGACATGTCTCCATTGTCGACTGCCCAGTAAGTGTGTCATCTGATATGTTGCTGAACCAAACTTGAAAGAACTTGTTGGTATTGTTTGGCCCTCTTGGTTTCAGGGTAAGGAATGGAACAAAAAATTATGAACAAAATATAAACCGAAAATGTGCAATGTGAGATGGAAAATGAAGAAAATGAAGAGTGCAAATGTGTAAAGATACTTTTTTCTTTATTGATCAGTTTCATGATTATAGTTGCAAACCTTCTGGTTACTTTTATTATTTTCTTTATAAGGGCTATGGAATGGAAATGAGAACTTTCTGTGGAGTCTTTGATGGGCACGGAGTGAATGATCATAGATTTAGTAAACTCGTTAGGAACCGGTTGCCTTTGTTACTGATGAATCAAAGAAATGATATTTTCAAGTACAATTCACTATCAAACTACGACATAAATCTTGAGAATTGGAAAGAGGATGTGTTAGTGGATTCAGCATAATGGACAAGGAGATTAAACTTATGAAAAATTGGACTGCACTTACAGTGAAACCACTGCTATTATTACTATGAAACATGTGATTATTTACCTAGATTTTTGACACTAATATGAATACATTAATGCTTATACGCATTATAATTAATATGAACTGCTATGAACAGTATGTGGTGCCTGCAACAGAAGGTGTAAGCCTGCATTTCCCAAACAAGTGAAAATTATATCTCAAATTATCATTAAAAAAACCATTCTACCGAACTAACAAGTTATAAAAATTGCAGGTTTGGGATGTGCTAAGCAATAATGAAGTGGTATTGGTTACATGGGCAAAAACAGGCAAGACAATGATAAAACAACTCCCAGATAATAATGAATTGGAGCTCCCAAGAACTATATGCATGTTAGCGGAGAAGTTGTGATGCAACATTTTACAAAGAAGGTGAAAAGATTGTAGCTTCTTTTATAGACAGTAGTTTATGTGATGGACTTTCGAATGTAAAATCATACTTTGATTGTATTAGCCTTTTTGTAGAAAGGGTAAGATAATATCATGTAAGTCTAAATGTAAAGACAACCCTATCTGTTACATAGGGATGATAACTCAACAATAGAACAGGACAAGTAAATAACACTACGCCTGCACCGGAATTGGAAGATACGAAGACAAAGGTTGAAGAAGCCATCTACAGTCTTGAAGGAATAAGTTCACTGGAAGAAGTTCATTAATATGTTCATGCCTCAGTGAAGAATAAAGATTGAAGTATTCAAGATTGTGGAAGCAATGAAGATGTTGTCCAAGTACTCGAAAGATTTCAGTGCAACCCCTGAAGCAAGATATTTCTATATATCTTGGTTGGTTATTTATAATCAACAAACTGAAGCATAAACTAACCCGGAACCGACTGATCAATGTTTGCTGACAAAGAAGGTACAATGTTTGACTTCAGTGTTAGTCGCTTGTGAACCAGACCAGTGCACTAAGCGTCAGCACGTACGGAGCTTTGCAAAGTATTTATCGATCGAAGAATTGATCCAGTCATATCAAGTCATTTGTTCCAAAGCCAAGTCAAGCCAAATGCCAGCTATGCCAAAGCTTACTGCTCAAATGCCATATGTCAAAGCTTCCACAGAAAGCCATATCAGGAAGTGACATTTTATATATGTGTGCACTTATATATTTGTATATGTACAAATATAATTATATATGTATATATGTATATTTAATTAAATATAATATATATAATATATATGTATATATGTTTTTAAACATATGTATATGTATATTTATATGTATATATATTTAAATAAATATATATGTATAGTATATGTATTTATATTTTACATAAACATTTATATATTTAAGTGTATATATATATATTATATTATGTGCATAAATATGTGTATATTTATATCTATAGATAATTATATATATATATCCTTATATATATTTATATTTATATTTACATATAATTTTATGTATATTATATATATTTAAATATATGAGAATATATTTAAATATATGTATATATATATATTACTATATGTTTATATAAATATTATTTATATACATTTATATATATCTTTATTTATACATATATTTATATAATATTATGAATATAATATAAATATATGGATGGAGCAAACTCAAGTCAATCTCAGTCAAAGGAGTGATAACAAGGAAAGCTCTTACTATGTGAGGAACAACATTTGACCGAAGTCAACAGCTCTTCCTCACTTAGAAAATTCTCTAAGTACATCACAGTGAAGACATAGCACTCTTGAGGCGCAACCTTTGACCAAAGTCAAAGTTCGTCCCCAAGAGATGAGAGATAACAGGGGAAGCATTACAATGGTGGAGCAAGTTCATATTTGCCTTAGAATTTCTCTAAGTCACCATATACCTCTTGCACACTCTATGGCGCAACATTTGACCAAGGCGCAAGGTTTGACCCGGGCGCAACATTTGACCCAGGCGCAACATTTGACCCGGGCGCAACATTTGACCGGTCAAATGTTGCTCCTCTAACCAACAACTCTTGGCACAAACTCCTTGTAACTTAGAATATTTTCTAAGTCACAAACTCTACAAGGGAAGCACTATATTGGAACAACATTTGACCTGGTCAAATGTTGCTCCTCTAATCAACAACTATGGTGCAACTTTGTTTTGGAGTTAGATTTATTTTGGATATCTGAATCCGTCCAGGACGAACTCAAGTCGTCCAGGACGAACTCGTTAACCATGGTTAGTTTATGAAAGTCTATAAATATGTGATTGTGGTTCTCACAATTCACATCATCCTTCGGGATGAAATGGCCAAGTGCTCTGCACGGCTACTCCCACTATATATACACTCTAGTCTAGCTTTGTAATAGAAATATCCGTAGCGGTTAGAGTTTGTAATATTGAGAGTAGTGGTCATTGTAGCCAACCTTCGGGTTTGGATTTGTAGCACCCTTCGAGGTATTTATCAATATACAGATATACCTTGGAAAATATTGTGTGTTGGTTTAATATTTTCATATCCTCAGAAACCGACCTAATAATTATCCGGAACACGAAACCCATTACAGGACTGCAATTTATTTATCCGCAAGATTCGAAAGAATTTTAAATTGTAGTGAGTATCGTATTCAACCCCCCCTTCTACGATACTTTGGACCTAACAATTGGCATCAGAGCAGGTTGATTGATATACAAATCAGGATCCTTATCGTACGGAAAATCAAGAACCTAGCTTTTGATATTTGATTAGGGGAAATGTTCTTCCGGTTTGTGTTGCTGAATTTGTCCGTAGGCCTAACCAAGGATTATCTGTCGGATACTGAACTTTGGACCGGGACTTATAAATTTATACTTTAAATTTTAATAAGTTTATTTTATAAATTTAACTTAATTTATTTTAAACTTATTAATTGAGTTTATTATGAATTAATTAAATTTATCTTATAAACTTAATTAAATTTACTTGATAAACTTTGCTAAATTCATTTAATAAATTTGCTTAAATTTATTTTAGACTTGTAAAGTTTACTCTTAGACTTTATCAAGTTTATCATAAATTTTTATAAATTTATTATTTAAATTTGTATAGTTTATGATTTAAATTTAAGTTAAAATATAAAATATAAATTTAAGAGGATTTAACTGATTATGGATATAAGTTCAAGTTCAAGGGTTCAATTTCATTTGTTCTGGAAGCTATGATTTAATTGGAGACGAGACACTTGAATATTTTCAAAAATTAAATTTATCTAATAAATTTTAATATATTTACTAAATGAATTTGAAATAAATTTATTCTAAACTTATTCAGTTTATTATGAATTTATTTGAATTTATTTTTTAAATATAATTAAATTTACTTTATATATTTAACTAAGTTTATTTTATACTTTATTTTCTTTCATCTTTTAAAACTTATTTTTAAATTTATTTTCTTTATAATTTAAACTTAGTTTAAATAATCAAGTGTCCCGTAATTTTTTTTTATTATTCTACTCCAAGACAAATCAGATTGACATTTAGTTGAGACAGATCAGGCTGACAGATTACAAGACAAACACCGGGCTTTCAAATACCAAATTCTCAGAACCGGTAATGGAAGTACATTGATGACCCAATCCAATTGATTACTCAAAGGATTATTAGAAGCAGTTTTCTATGTTCGACAAAGATGATTGTGATTCGAAGAAGATTCCATTGAAGACTAATTTGGTACTACTAACAGTGGATTTTGAAGAAGGTACTTCAGGCCTTGATCTGAGTAATTACTCCGACTTGATTATCAGATCACCAGATCAGGATGGGAATTTGCTACATCTGCAATGAAGCATCTTTCCAGGGCTCAGAATGTCAACTTTGAATGGCACCACTAGTAGTAGGAAAAGAGAAGTTTTTGCAGAAGAATCTTCAAAGGATTTCAATCTAACTCAGTGATTCAGGGAAATACAATTACACAGTGAATTGTATCAATGCTAAATCCATCCAGAATCAACTGAACCAAAGACAGAGAACTGTGGAGGTTTAAGGATATAATTATCGAGTTACTACCGCACCAAATCAGTTTCGTGCATTTATGTCAGAACCTTAGGATTGAACAGAAGAGTTTGTAACTGCTGAATTTGACGAAGCTCAAGTCGACGAAAGTTAACACTTTTGAAGAATGTGAGGACAGAACTTCAAGGATTAGCATTACACTGTCTGAGAGGTTTAGTCATGTGAGATTCAGATGGAATCCATTGGTTTCAAGTGGAGACTCTTCGGGGTTTAGTTCGACAGGTTGTTTCAAAACTGAGTTGGTCAGTACACACAATATTGATTGGTATCACTAGTGAAAAGGGTTGTTATATATATTGAAGCCTCGACAAACAAGGATGATAGGGCTTGTCTGAAATTCAAGTGGATATTTTGAAAGAAACATCACAAGTTCTTATGCTACATAAGGAAAGGTGTGAGATGGATCAGTTGCTGATGAGAAGGATGATTATGGTTATCTGGCTATCCTAGCATTCTCTGAAGATGACTCAACTCGCACATCTCAGGTACGAATTCTTTCTAACTATGCAATACATATTTCTTTATATTCAAAGCATGTTATAAATCTCTGAGTAGAATTGTTTAACACACAAGCACAAGCATGATAGCATCACAATAGATAATGATTGGACTAGTATGCTAGATCACTATTCTGGTAACTAGGATTGATGATAATCTTGTGCATGTGTCTTTAGCAGATTCTTAACATGTGTATGAATATTTAGGATTTGATTATTTGCAATGGTGAGATTAGAAGCTTTCCTTTGGAACACGACTCTTAGTTTTAGGGGTTATGATCCTAGCATGTATAACTTTGTTAAAACACTTTGTTTCAGATTCCCTAGTACAATTAGATTTGCTTATCTAATCTGAATTGTTTGTTAAGGAATTTATTTGTTCTATGATGGAATGTCTATCTTATGTCAGTCGAACTTTTAGAACTTCATGTTAGATCTAAAACTGACTTAGGTAATAGAGATAGTATAATGCCATATAACAACAGATTGGAATCAGATCCTTATGCTCTTAGAAGATTATTGAATATATGTAATTCTACTTTATACCTGTTGCACTTGTGTTAATTGGTTTAAGTAGAGAGTACTGAATCTTCTGAATTGCATAACTGCCTGTCTTGCTCTTGTCTTATCTTTAATTGTTTGCCATGTGTATTCAACATCATGTCTGCTTATTTTCATGTCATGAATGCATTTCTTTGTACTTGCATTGAATTTAGAAAAGCATGTTTGAGAATTACATTAGGGCAATGTCTAGATAAGAATTAGCATGTTAAGGCTGCTTCTGTTGTTACCACTTTTAAAGAAAAATCTCTAATCCATCCGGACCCAGTTATGATTGGGGACCATAGAACTCTTTCCATTTGTGATTGCAGGTTACATATGATCCATATGATTTTTGGTGCACTCTGTTTGCTGAGTAGCTGAAATCATATGATTCACAAAAAGTACCTTGTTAGCAAATGTGATCGTGTGAGCAGTTCCGTCAATAATCTTTGAAAGATGACAACAAAGATTCTCTTACGGAACATGCCTGTTTCCTGGAATGTCATCATGGAAGAATATCTTTCTTGGAAGAGTCAAAGCACACAAATTCCTAGTATCAGACTGTTCTCTGACAAAGGACATTATGTCAGTTCATGGAATAGTGCTTTATCTCAAATCAGGAAGGATTTGAATTTGCTCGTAGCTAATATGGAACTTCAACTGAAGATGGAGTGAGCTGTTTTGATAGTGAAGCCTCATCAGATGAGTATTAGCTATGGCACTTGAAGCTCTCGCACTTGTATGTCAAAACAAGGAGATCTTTCTATTCGTAAGAAGAGAATTGGTGAGAGGACTACCTCATCTGGGATTCTATATGGATGAAGCTCATGAGGTATGTCAATAGGGAAGTCGAAGGAGTATCGCACAGAAGCAAAGATATGACTAACATTACTGAGCCGCTTCAGATGATACGTATGGATTTCTACGGATCAGCTAATGTCATGTCTGCAAACAAAGCTAGATATCTTTTTGCGATGATCATTGACTGCTCTAGATTCTTTCGTGTTGTTCATATGTGTTCGAAGGACAAGATGTCACAAATGAAGGTTGATCAAGATGAACCCTGATCATTGATAAATCTAGAAAGACACCATTCTTTCCAGTGGCCAATCAGAAGCAAACACTAACTCTTGGTATGTGTTTGGAGGAAAATGCCTCTTTGAAAGTCTTGCATTTGAAAATCAAAGAATATTTTCCTCGGCTACTCAATGGAGTCTACAGTCTACAGGGTGATTATGATTGATCAACAGAAGGTGATTGTAAGTCTGGATGGGACGTTGAACGACACTTTGCTCCAAGCTGTTAAAGGTGATATTATTGGTATAATGATAATTCAGATCCAAGCAGAATCTCTTTGCAAGGATAAGGATTATTAAAGAAATCTCAGCAACAGCTTAGGGGGAGCATTTAGTGGATTCACTAGTCAAACTCAACACCACATTGAAGATGAACAGGACATATCAAGAACGTATCTGCCTAGACAAAGGGTTTGGAGTCAATATCATTCCCGGGTTCTAGTTCTTAAATGTTCCGAATGGTGAAGTGAAGACTAGGAGAGCTATTGTGAAAGGATATTGCTTCTTTGGATTTCAATCTGAAGTGAAACTTGAGGAAGATTCAGAAGCTCTTAAAGGGATCCAGATTGAATAATTGCACAGCAAGATGATCTCAATCAGTTTGAAAGCAGATTGTGCGGATTCTGATACCCTGACCTAATGACAATTCATTACTTAGTACTTGTCGGGTATTTAGATTCCAACTGGATGTTTTTGGCTCTGTTACGAGGGACAAGCCAATTTGGTTGCTTAGGGTTACTACAAAAGAGAAGGTTATGAAGATGATGGAAATGGAATCTTCAAGTTCAGGACTCTACATCTTAGGGGACTCAACGACCTTCATGATTGAACTAAAGCACCATTGACGAGACTCGGGTTCAGGATATTACAGTGAGCTAGAAGATGAAGCTTCATGCAACATTTCAAGGACTTTGCAGTTGCAGATCCAACAAAATTTGTATATCTCTTTCTTCACCAGCTCTCTATGAGTTCTTATCCAAGACCTGATGATAGTCACGGATATGGTATGACTTCTGACTAGCATATTATTCTAATATTTGTTTGCTAGAGTCATATTTGGTATCCAAATTATTACCTCTCATGATATAAGGCACACACAATACAACTATCTGTGCTGTGATACCATGATTATATTATATGTGGAGTAACGTCACTTGTGCAAGATAAATGCTAAGTGAATGCAGATTAGTGATATGATGAGTTTGTTGGAAAGTTGCAATTCTTTATGGTCTACTAGTTAGCCTAAAGAATGATGGCAATAAAAAGAAGTCAAGGATCTTTTAAATATGCGCATTTTGGAAGATTTTAGACCTGCCAAGACTTATGCCAACAACCACTGGACTTGATCAGTACAAGAAATGTACATCTACTGAAATGTCAAGTCTCAGAGGCATTCAACTCATCACTTTACTCAACTGCAAGTGGATCACATACTATATTTTCTATAAGGTACTACTTCTTTCATGAGCATGTCTATCATATTTCTTGAATAAATTCATGAGTATTAAATTGTCTATACATAGGACTTGTGAATTTATTTAAAATCCAGTACCTCGTGCTTTTTGCTATTCTATGTGATTGCCATGTTTATTGTTTTGCATGCTTAGATGGTGATTATATGTTTTAGCATGAGTGTTTGTTATTTCAATTATTTAAATTGTGTTGCATGACAATTAAGTGACTTATTTGTTCATGATTTAAATGATTAGAGATGACATGAAGCATGACTTAATTATGTTATTTTTCTTGATCTATACCTCTTCAACAATTGGTATCTAGTAGAGAACTTTGTCATAATCTAGTCGTGATATATCTGTATTTGTGAACATACTTAGGATTATTTTCTAGGTTGAATTCATTTTTATAGGTATAAAATCTGAAGCATGACTTATTTGTTTCTAGACTTGTGACTTGTATCAGTAATTGGTATGTGGTTAGAATCTAGTTAGAATTTAGTCATGATATACTAGTATTTGTGGAGTTACTTAGATTCTCTCTAGGCTGAATCCATTTATATTAGTGTATATACTTGAAGCATAACTGTTTGTGTTAGATATTTGATGATTTATTAATTGATATTTTATTTCATGTCTAACTACATATAGTTGTGATACTTTTAGTGTTAGTGATATTTTGGATGCTTATATGTACATCACTAATATTAATTGTTAATACTTTCTGCGAGGAGTTGTGTGAGTTTACTTGTACTCAATGCTTACATGTATAAGACTCGTGAACTTTTCTTCAACTTTCCCTCGGGCTTGCGTATATCTTTGTATGATTGTCATGATTTTAGTTGTTATATGCTGATTTGATAATTATATGATATTGCGTAGGTAATTATTATTTTATCTTAGTTAAATTGTGATCCATGACAATTATATGCTTATTTGTTTCATGATTGACTTTGATAGAATAATAGAAGCATGATTGATTCATTTTTGAAATATTTAATTGGTATCTATTTCTTGATGCTTTATTGATGTTTTATTTGTGAATTGATTTTGATGTATTAGCACTGGTGAAATATTATTGCATATTTCTTAAAACCACTAGTGCAAATATATATTAGGTGTTTAATATTCTGAGTACAAGGGAGACAACAAAATCTTTATTCTGTCTCGTATTTATGTTCTGGAGTGGTGAGTTTCTGTCAAGAAATTTCTTATCAATTGATTTCAACAATTGGTATCCACTACTATATTTCATAAATATTTCTTAGAATATTTTGCATCTATACATGTAGCGTCATAGGACGAGACATTGATTATCTTGTATTTGTGTACTTGGTGATCTTTGTCACTTGCAGCGTCTGTTTTGACGATGTGCTAGTATGAGGCCTTTTCACTAATTAGTGTGGCGAGTGCTTTATACACTGTAGCGCATAAATTTTCTTGTTTCCTTTTTAAATTGTGGTGAGAAATAGGAGTCTGTGTCTTTTTCAAAGACAAGTTCATCTAAACCTTTTATGCATAGATTCAGACTCTCGTATTCAAACCAGTTTTTAATGGAAAACTTTGATTCTTTCATCTGTTGTGATTGTCATTCTTTATGCAAATCATTTTTACAATCACAACTGATTCATTTTTTTTTCTCAAAAGATTAAATGCAATTGCTATCATTCAAAATCATAGATTTTCAAAAATGCATTTATATCTCTTTCTGTTCTTCGGAACTTTTTTAGCCTATTGGCTTTCCTAGATAGTCATAAGGTTGAAAACCAACAATCTTTATCCCAGACTATAAAACCAAATTCAGAACACATCCCAACTTTCCCCCTGGAGTAATAAGGAACTTATTAGACTAGAGGTCAATGAGGGAGAAACTGTACTTGTTACAGCAAATAAGGATGTGAGGGATAGTGTACCCACAGCTCTACCTCTCAAGGAGAAAAGGTGTTTTCAAAATTGAGGTAACTGTTGCTCATCTGTATTCTCTCAAAAGAATATAGAGCTGAAAAGGCAATACAACAGTCTCTGGAATCATTCTCTCAACAGGATGAGTCCATTGAAATTCGCTCGTCAGCCAGAGCATCTTGTATTGAGTCAAGCACATCATCAGTAATCACTCTGATGAAGAGCCTAAACAAAAAATCTTACGGACACAATACAAGAGAGTGCACAGTGAGGTTAAAGGTTTTGTTCTAGAAGCAACTTCTTCATTTACCATTTTACGGTAGATAAGATGGTTGATGCCTTTACAGGTGTAAGGAGGAAACGAGGATCTCAATTGCCAAATCTTCAGGATTCTCGTCTCCCTCCCCAGATAAGAACAGATCTGGATCCAATCGGAATGGATTTCCTATTTATAGGAGATCAGCAACTCTCTGACTATGAGTCAGTTTATTGATGAGTCAGTTGAGGATTGGGGATTTACGAAACCCCATTGCACCGCCAGTGACCTCTCTTGAAGGGGCTATGGTGATTTTCTCATGCAGGTACAGAAGACCATACTTTGAGTGCTGAGAGAAACACTATGAGCCAAACACTGAGAGCTAAACACTTGGTGCGATTCTGAGAAGAACCAGTGAGATATCAGAATGAGAAATCTGTGAGCATGAGTGAGTGCAAACACATAGGAAATTGAGAAGAGTGAAACACTTGTGAGGTACATATTATAATATTTAGTATCGAAAACTCACATGTTGTTGAAAGAATTGACGGAAGCAACTACGGTTCATTCCATTTCACGGTGTGAACTTGTGGTTGATGATTCTCTTGAATCAAGTGTCTTCACAGACATTGAGGAGGACTTAGGCCTTTGCCATAATTAAGCCTTTGTCTAACCTCCCAGAGCAAACAACTCTGGATCCTTAATTGGATAAGCCACTTAGTGGTTGGCAACTTGTGGACCATGATTCGGATTTATCTGATGAGTCTATAGGGACTGGGAATTACGAACTCCCATTGCACCATCGGTGACCCCCTTTAAGGGTGGCTAAGGTGATTTTCTTGCAGGTACTCAGTATTTTGGAAGCTCAGTATTTGTGTGGAGGGATACACTTACAGAACTCGTGAGTGACACCCTTACCCAAAAACCGAGAGAAAATTGAGTGTTGAGTGATACACCTGCAGAACATTTTAGTGAGACACCCACTAATTACCAAATTTATACCTACAGACATAGTGGATGTTGTTACTGGAATGTCAGTTTTTGTTCCTTACTTTTCCGTTTGGAACCTATTCTTTCAGCATAGGCACCAACCCAATCAAAGTAAACCCTTCTTCTGAACTCTTTCTTCGACCCCAGCTTTAGCGTTGTTTAGTTCTCTACGGGGATATTATCTTTTGGTACAGGATGTATTGGACACGTTCCTTGACCATATTTGATACCACATATCCTCGGAGGATTCCACAACTAAGGGGGAGAATATATTTAGGGGGAGAATATATGAAAGGGGGAAGAAAAAGTAAGGGGGATTAAACTACTCTTTAGCTGTGTACTACTGAGGGGGAGATTCTTCTTTCAACTAAGGAGGAGGATTGATCTTTCATCTAAGGGGAGACAACTACTTATCACTAAGGGGAACCTGATCAAGGTAACGGGAGGAGAAGTATAAGGTGATACATTTATTCTTCAGTAAATGGTAGACATGAACTCATTCATTACCACTGAAGAATTCAATGAAGCTGCTGATTGTTCTTTGCATAATGGAATGTTTTGAATTCTCTTCAAGACAGACTATCAGGATTATCAGGCAGGTAAGCAAGAACCAGAGAAATAAAGGTGATATGCACATTTGTTATTTCTATTCATGAAATCTGGAAATGTATTATATGATCCAGAAACTTTGTAGCATTATTTACTAGTCCAGTGTGACAGCCCGAGAATCCGGGGGTCTGGATTCTGACGTCACCACACGAAACCTTTTTAAAACACTTTGAAAACCTGTATTTTTTTTTTTTTTTTATTAAAGATAATTAAACCCAAAAGAATTTAAAGCGTGAAATTCAGAGAATTTAAAACTTGAAAACATTTAATAAAAGATCTGAAAGACGTTAAATGAAAGATTTGAAAGAGAACATCTTCACCCCCAAAACAACAGGATCGCTTCCAGGTTACAGTATTGAAATTAGAATCTACCACTATTATTACACAACATCTCTTACCAAATCAGATCATCTTCGATAAGAAGAATCACTGTCAACTATTCCAGCTTGCACCAACCTCATCAACTTTCCTGAACACTCCTCGACCACTGGATCCTCAACTCTGTCTCCTCGCCTAGCATTAGCCTTATTCACAATCTCAATCAATCATCTCATCTTTAAGCCTTTCTGAAATGGTTAGAAAGGAATAGCAAGAGTGAGCAACAACGCTCAGCAAGTAGTAATAAACAATGAAAATTCTGAAATGATATAACAGAAGTTCACGAGTTCAAGATATAAAAGGATTCAACCTGAGTTCACGAGTTTAGGTATTGTATAAGAAAACCACAATACCTTGCGGCAATTGAATACTGAGGAATTCAATCCTTCACAAGAGAATTATTGAATTGGACTATCTCATTTTAATTAAAACCAAGGTTAGGCAGCTGATCAGTTCCGCACTAACCCCGAGCAGGCCCCGCCATGCTCTATCACTGGATCCAAGGCACTCATTGGCCTAACATGACCACGAATCTGGTCCACAGGTTTATATCAAAAAAAATAATAATCCAATTCTCTAATTCAATAACAGGTCAACGTATAACAACAGAACATAAACACAATCAATATCAATGATAGAATAATTCCAAATCACACTTTAATAATCAACTTTTCATAAACCAGAGTCCATCCTTCCATAAATCATAGTTCAGGAAATCCTTAACTATTCAATATCCTCCATTATCGGCTAAGCAACTGAATTTAGCCTGCTAAACCAGCATGACAATGGCGGGTTGAATAATCAAGAAGATCCCAAGTCATTCTAGGTTCTAATCATCACTGAGCAACACATGCTTCAATGACAATCTGAACTTCGAATTAATTTGTAAAACTGGAATTATCTGAATTTTTGAGGATCAGAAAAGGATGGATAAAAATATTTGCACTTGCCAAATATGAAAAAGAGAGGAACGAATATTTGCAACACATACGAAAAGAATGGATCAGAATAATCGCAAGATATCCAAAAGAAGGGTATAGGATACTTGCCTTAAATCTGACTCCCGTCTCTCAGCTCATTCTCATCTTTCCACCTTCATACTCTATGCATATCATAGTCTCTAGACCATCTCTGGCTATACCCTATTCGCCACACCACTTCGCTTACTCGACTCATTCTTTATTCGCTTTGGAACACCACTTGTCCTTCTGAACGTCTTTGGTCATCCTCGTCTCGTCCAAATCCTTAACGAGAATAAGATAATACTATAGTCACTAAATAATATATCGCATATACATATCACGTATATCGATACCCACTTATATACCCCTTTAAACTTATCACATATCACTTAACACGTAATCATGCTTTGACTCTACCATATAGTCAAGTCATATTCCACATAACATATCACAAATCAATTATCATATAAATCCTATCGATAATCCGACATCATCTCGTCTATTTATTAGACTATCCACCTGTTATCCTATCTCAATCAACAATCAACCAACCAAATCCAATCATTATAATCCATATCTTCTTATCCAATATCAATCAACTCACGACACTATGTCATCCAAATCTTTTATCACACATGTATACTATCATGAATAAACATGTATATCACGTAATCATCAATTAATAGCAATCAAATAACATATAATCACATTGTGCACATTTAACAACAATTATTCACATTTTCGACTCCATCATATGATTATGTCACATCAAACTAGACTTTATAAGCTTCTGTCTCTCTTTCGTTTCACTCGATTCCGACTTACGGATCAAAAGTTATGCTCAAAACAGTTTTCTCCCTCTTCTATCGGCACATAACACATCCAACCAATAGCAGACAACACACAACACATAAGGTTTCCCATTCCAATTGATATTAAATCAAGTCTTGGGTTTAAAATGATTTTTCGGGAATTTTCTGGAATTTTTAAACATTTTTCGGAATTAAAATCGATAAAAGAATCACTTTTCGGATAAATAATCAAGTCCCAAATACTTGAAATTGGACTTGAAATCATTCATAAACAATAATAGAGCCTTGAAAATAATTTAGAAAAATATTTCAAAGCTCGAAACTATTTTTCGGAATTTTTAAATCAAAAAGGAT
The DNA here is from genome assembly GCF_001625215.2 of Daucus carota subsp. sativus. Classification (NCBI taxonomy): domain Eukaryota; kingdom Viridiplantae; phylum Streptophyta; class Magnoliopsida; order Apiales; family Apiaceae; genus Daucus; species Daucus carota. Next base: position 24,637,957 of record NC_030387.2, on the reverse strand, counting down.
TAATTAAATCCAATTAATTAACCAATTAAAATCAATTAATAATTAATTAAAATAATTAATCAATTAATATTTAAATTAATTGACCAATTAAAATAATTAATTACTAATTAAAATTAATTAATAAACTAATTTAGATTTATTTTTTAAATAAAGAAATAATTAAAAATCATTTTTGAAATTTAAAATAATTAAATAAAACAATTTTTGAAAATTAAAATCAAAAGGTTTAAAGTGTAAAATTTTGAAAGTTTTGTTCAGGGTTTAAAGTGTAACTTTCAGAAGTTACAGGGGCTGTTTCGTAAGTTTCAAAACCTCAGTACTCAAACTTCACCATCTTCATAAGTTGGGTGACCAAACGGCAATTTGCCGCCGGCCACCACTAACTTCGCCGGATTCGGCGTTCTTGGCGTCCATTCGACACCAAAACCTCCAGATAAACTCTATATGCTACCCACAACTCGTTTCTGAAATCAAAATCATCAAACAAGGTCTAAATTGGCCGTAAAATCCGGCCAAAGTTCATCCGCCGCCGGCGAGCTTTCAAGCTCCGGCGTGCTTTAAAAACGAAACCTCCCTACTTTTTGAGACCACCAAATGATTCCTCATCTCCTATTCTATCTGTTTTCACCCTCCATACATCCCCAGATTCAACCGTTTGCAAAGCCCCAAAATCGAATTGAAAACATTCAAGAACACTCAAGAACACCCCTCAAGAATCAAACCCACTTTTCTAGGTGTTATGGAACTCAAAAATCAACATATAATATACCAAAACGACGAGAAAAACATGTACTACATCATGGAACCATCAAAACAATCGAACAAACAAGTTTGCAAAAATTCACTATTTAAATCATAATAATTCGAATCTTAAAGCTTCAATTACTCCCTACCTGTGAATCTCAGGTTGTTTTTGATGATTGATTTGAGTTCTACTCTTCAATATCTTCGATTTGACTATTCGCACGCTTGATTCTGACTTCAATAACGCCTTCAAATCTTCGTTTGATTATGAAGAACACGAAGAACACCGCTCGGTTTCTCTCGGTATTCGTGCAGAGAAACTGGTGAAATGATTTTACGGGTGAAAATCAGCTCTAGAAAGGCCTATTTATATTTACAAATAATTGGTACCCCTTTGGATCGTTTATGACATGAAAATATGTATTTAGTAGCTTTATATAATAAAACGGGGTCCAATCGGTACTGGTTTTCGAGATAATCATCAAAACGAGGCTCTTTAACTCAATTATTGGTCTGCGGGTCCCATTGCAATTATGACAAGATAAGAATTAATATAATAATCAAAATATCTCGTTTCACGCTTATCGAGACAAACTGGATAATTATCAACAATTAAAATACCCGAAAAACTCCGCCGGACCGACTACGGGGAAAACCGTACTCCGGATCGAAAAAGTCAAAACACGAAAAATGTCCGGAATATTCAAATTAGGCTAAAGGTGAGTTTTGTTGAAACTTCCGGGAAGAAAATTTGCTACCTCGTTACGAGTGGACGGTTTTACGGAAGTCAAATAATTAATAAATACATATAAATATACACAATTAAATCCGTAAATTGATTATAAAATCATCTAACATTCCATAAATCGATATGAAAATTTCCAAATAAACTATATTTTCTCCTGAGCATATAGAAATTGAATTCTCTCAAATACGAACACATATGAGCAGTTAACGCAATAAACCAGATAATATAAAATTCACAAAAATTCATATATTAATCATAAATCACCATAAATAATTAAACGAGCAATACCACAAGTAACACTTAGTCACATACCACATATATTCACATAATTATCATCTAGAATTTTCGAAACAATATATGAAAATCAGTTGTAAAAATATAATCATTTATCAATAACACAATAACCCGGGGTTTAAATATAAAACTTTGAAAACTCATCAAACTGGAATAAAATATTAAATCTTATTCCCTTCTTTTTAAGAAAATCATTTATAATATTAATAAAAATATTTTTAAAATCCGGGTTATTACAATCTACCCTCCTTATAGGGATTCCGTCCTCGGAATCAGAAAAAGAAGGAGGACGCATAATTTGTAAACGCATAATTTGTAAAATCCACATCAATCCGCAAAACAAGTATAATCACATAAAACTATTCGCATAGTCAATTCACTTTTCAATTAAAGCCAACAACAATATTTAGACAAATAGATTTATAATAATTAAATCTAAATTTAATAATATGGGATATTACATTCTACCCCCCTTATAAGGATTCCGTCCTCGGAATCCTTCGAAGAAACTAAAATGTACACACTTCGTAATATCATATCGTCATCCACCTTTGATTGATCTTGGCATACCTTTAACTTTAATGGAAAAGGAAAATCAAACTTTCGCGATTGCAAAATTCATTTGCCAAGAATCGATCTTTGGGAATTTTCGAATAGAACAAGATGTTTTCAAAATAGGTCACATTGGAATACAAGAGTGACTGGGAGATCAATACGATCAAATGAACTTAATGTTGCGTGTCCATATTAGACACTACTAAAGGTTGTTAACCTTCTTGTAATCACAACACACACAAGTGATGGCGTCCCATCCAACTCCTATCACACAGACAGGTATACCTTGTGTCCCCTATACATAGGGTTGTTCATCCCAATCAGATTGAAGAAATGTCAAGGAATATCAAAGAATGTCAAGGAATATCAAAGATATCAAAGAACATCAAGGGATATCAAGGAAGATGAAAGGGTATCAAGGAATGTCAAGAAATGTCAAACAATATCAAGGAACATCACTATCTCTTCACAACAAACCTTTATCACACATCTTTGCTTTCCAACTCATACCAATAATCAATATCAATGTCATCTTAGAATTTGAGAAATTAAAGATCTCATTTATCAAAACTTTCGTAGAAAAGATACCATGATAATATCTCACTGATGAGAAAACAATCAAAAGAATCTTTAGTTGAAGAGAGGTATTGCCAAGGTCTTCTCAATTTCCCACTCTACTTTACGAAATCGTTATTGGATTTATGTCATCCTTTCAACGTTCTCGATAGTCGATTGACGTTCGTTCGTAGCAGCCTCGTAAAATTCATAGTAGACGTTATCGTTCGTAATAAGTCTTGGCCTCCACTTCATCCCCATTATCTGTGAAGTCACTAGCAAAACACGTAGCATATCATCGATTGTATGGATCGCCAACCTGTGGGTTATGGGCCCACCTTGATATCGTTTGAAGTCCCGATCAGCTTGAAGCGTCGTCGTCGAGGACTAACGTTCTAACTTACTCGCATACATCACCTCTAACAACTGGACTCAACTCCATATACTCCCTATCATGCACTTCTCATCTATCAACTTCTATCTACAAATCTCTCCTTCTGATTCAGTACAACTCATATCTTACACTAACTCTTCATATCTCACACAACAATATACTTTTCCAAATATCCAACATGGTCAACATACTATGAACCATGCATCTTTATCATTCTCAAATCAATACAGTAGACCATTTTCAACTATGCAGTATAGTCAGAATAATCTGAACACTGCATTTTCACCATTTTCAACTCAATCATTCATTATCAAACTCTTCTATCTAGGTCTAATCTTGACCTTTCTCACAATAGTACCATTCTCGGTTACTCGATCGCTAGAAATGAAATGTCTAAACTTAGGAATCAAAATCTCTCTAAACCTATACACTCAACTTAATCGTCTAACTAGACTCTATTCTTCTCTCTCATCCTTAGACTATTCTTAGATAGTCTGGTCATACCTCTATATGAGGTCACACAACATTCCTCATCAATAGAACTTAAAACTATAATCTATATTCTAATTCAATAACTGATAACCTGTGGCTCTGATACCAACTGTGACAGCCCGAGAATCCGGGGGTCTGGATTCTGACGTCACCACACGAAACCTTTTTAAAACACTTTGAAAACCTGTATTTTTTTTTTTTTTTTATTAAAGATAATTAAACCCAAAAGAATTTAAAGCGTGAAATTCAGAGAATTTAAAACTTGAAAACATTTAATAAAAGATCTGAAAGACGTTAAATGAAAGATTTGAAAGAGAACATCTTCACCCCCAAAACAACAGGATCGCTTCCAGGTTACAGTATTGAAATTAGAATCTACCACTATTATTACACAACATCTCTTACCAAATCAGATCATCTTCGATAAGAAGAATCACTGTCAACTATTCCAGCTTGCACCAACCTCATCAACTTTCCTGAACACTCCTCGACCACTGGATCCTCAACTCTGTCTCCTCGCCTAGCATTAGCCTTATTCACAATCTCAATCAATCATCTCATCTTTAAGCCTTTCTGAAATGGTTAGAAAGGAATAGCAAGAGTGAGCAACAACGCTCAGCAAGTAGTAATAAACAATGAAAATTCTGAAATGATATAACAGAAGTTCACGAGTTCAAGATATAAAAGGATTCAACCTGAGTTCACGAGTTTAGGTATTGTATAAGAAAACCACAATACCTTGCGGCAATTGAATACTGAGGAATTCAATCCTTCACAAGAGAATTATTGAATTGGACTATCTCATTTTAATTAAAACCAAGGTTAGGCAGCTGATCAGTTCCGCACTAACCCCGAGCAGGCCCCGCCATGCTCTATCACTGGATCCAAGGCACTCATTGGCCTAACATGACCACGAATCTGGTCCACAGGTTTATATCAAAAAAAATAATAATCCAATTCTCTAATTCAATAACAGGTCAACGTATAACAACAGAACATAAACACAATCAATATCAATGATAGAATAATTCCAAATCACACTTTAATAATCAACTTTTCATAAACCAGAGTCCATCCTTCCATAAATCATAGTTCAGGAAATCCTTAACTATTCAATATCCTCCATTATCGGCTAAGCAACTGAATTTAGCCTGCTAAACCAGCATGACAATGGCGGGTTGAATAATCAAGAAGATCCCAAGTCATTCTAGGTTCTAATCATCACTGAGCAACACATGCTTCAATGACAATCTGAACTTCGAATTAATTTGTAAAACTGGAATTATCTGAATTTTTGAGGATCAGAAAAGGATGGATAAAAATATTTGCACTTGCCAAATATGAAAAAGAGAGGAACGAATATTTGCAACACATACGAAAAGAATGGATCAGAATAATCGCAAGATATCCAAAAGAAGGGTATAGGATACTTGCCTTAAATCTGACTCCCGTCTCTCAGCTCATTCTCATCTTTCCACCTTCATACTCTATGCATATCATAGTCTCTAGACCATCTCTGGCTATACCCTATTCGCCACACCACTTCGCTTACTCGACTCATTCTTTATTCGCTTTGGAACACCACTTGTCCTTCTGAACGTCTTTGGTCATCCTCGTCTCGTCCAAATCCTTAACGAGAATAAGATAATACTATAGTCACTAAATAATATATCGCATATACATATCACGTATATCGATACCCACTTATATACCCCTTTAAACTTATCACATATCACTTAACACGTAATCATGCTTTGACTCTACCATATAGTCAAGTCATATTCCACATAACATATCACAAATCAATTATCATATAAATCCTATCGATAATCCGACATCATCTCGTCTATTTATTAGACTATCCACCTGTTATCCTATCTCAATCAACAATCAACCAACCAAATCCAATCATTATAATCCATATCTTCTTATCCAATATCAATCAACTCACGACACTATGTCATCCAAATCTTTTATCACACATGTATACTATCATGAATAAACATGTATATCACGTAATCATCAATTAATAGCAATCAAATAACATATAATCACATTGTGCACATTTAACAACAATTATTCACATTTTCGACTCCATCATATGATTATGTCACATCAAACTAGACTTTATAAGCTTCTGTCTCTCTTTCGTTTCACTCGATTCCGACTTACGGATCAAAAGTTATGCTCAAAACAGTTTTCTCCCTCTTCTATCGGCACATAACACATCCAACCAATAGCAGACAACACACAACACATAAGGTTTCCCATTCCAATTGATATTAAATCAAGTCTTGGGTTTAAAATGATTTTTCGGGAATTTTCTGGAATTTTTAAACATTTTTCGGAATTAAAATCGATAAAAGAATCACTTTTCGGATAAATAATCAAGTCCCAAATACTTGAAATTGGACTTGAAATCATTCATAAACAATAATAGAGCCTTGAAAATAATTTAGAAAAATATTTCAAAGCTCGAAACTATTTTTCGGAATTTTTAAATCAAAAAGGATTAATTAAATCCAATTAATTAACCAATTAAAATCAATTAATAATTAATTAAAATAATTAATCAATTAATATTTAAATTAATTGACCAATTAAAATAATTAATTACTAATTAAAATTAATTAATAAACTAATTTAGATTTATTTTTTAAATAAAGAAATAATTAAAAATCATTTTTGAAATTTAAAATAATTAAATAAAACAATTTTTGAAAATTAAAATCAAAAGGTTTAAAGTGTAAAATTTTGAAAGTTTTGTTCAGGGTTTAAAGTGTAACTTTCAGAAGTTACAGGGGCTGTTTCGTAAGTTTCAAAACCTCAGTACTCAAACTTCACCATCTTCATAAGTTGGGTGACCAAACGGCAATTTGCCGCCGGCCACCACTAACTTCGCCGGATTCGGCGTTCTTGGCGTCCATTCGACACCAAAACCTCCAGATAAACTCTATATGCTACCCACAACTCGTTTCTGAAATCAAAATCATCAAACAAGGTCTAAATTGGCCGTAAAATCCGGCCAAAGTTCATCCGCCGCCGGCGAGCTTTCAAGCTCCGGCGTGCTTTAAAAACGAAACCTCCCTACTTTTTGAGACCACCAAATGATTCCTCATCTCCTATTCTATCTGTTTTCACCCTCCATACATCCCCAGATTCAACCGTTTGCAAAGCCCCAAAATCGAATTGAAAACATTCAAGAACACTCAAGAACACCCCTCAAGAATCAAACCCACTTTTCTAGGTGTTATGGAACTCAAAAATCAACATATAATATACCAAAACGACGAGAAAAACATGTACTACATCATGGAACCATCAAAACAATCGAACAAACAAGTTTGCAAAAATTCACTATTTAAATCATAATAATTCGAATCTTAAAGCTTCAATTACTCCCTACCTGTGAATCTCAGGTTGTTTTTGATGATTGATTTGAGTTCTACTCTTCAATATCTTCGATTTGACTATTCGCACGCTTGATTCTGACTTCAATAACGCCTTCAAATCTTCGTTTGATTATGAAGAACACGAAGAACACCGCTCGGTTTCTCTCGGTATTCGTGCAGAGAAACTGGTGAAATGATTTTACGGGTGAAAATCAGCTCTAGAAAGGCCTATTTATATTTACAAATAATTGGTACCCCTTTGGATCGTTTATGACATGAAAATATGTATTTAGTAGCTTTATATAATAAAACGGGGTCCAATCGGTACTGGTTTTCGAGATAATCATCAAAACGAGGCTCTTTAACTCAATTATTGGTCTGCGGGTCCCATTGCAATTATGACAAGATAAGAATTAATATAATAATCAAAATATCTCGTTTCACGCTTATCGAGACAAACTGGATAATTATCAACAATTAAAATACCCGAAAAACTCCGCCGGACCGACTACGGGGAAAACCGTACTCCGGATCGAAAAAGTCAAAACACGAAAAATGTCCGGAATATTCAAATTAGGCTAAAGGTGAGTTTTGTTGAAACTTCCGGGAAGAAAATTTGCTACCTCGTTACGAGTGGACGGTTTTACGGAAGTCAAATAATTAATAAATACATATAAATATACACAATTAAATCCGTAAATTGATTATAAAATCATCTAACATTCCATAAATCGATATGAAAATTTCCAAATAAACTATATTTTCTCCTGAGCATATAGAAATTGAATTCTCTCAAATACGAACACATATGAGCAGTTAACGCAATAAACCAGATAATATAAAATTCACAAAAATTCATATATTAATCATAAATCACCATAAATAATTAAACGAGCAATACCACAAGTAACACTTAGTCACATACCACATATATTCACATAATTATCATCTAGAATTTTCGAAACAATATATGAAAATCAGTTGTAAAAATATAATCATTTATCAATAACACAATAACCCGGGGTTTAAATATAAAACTTTGAAAACTCATCAAACTGGAATAAAATATTAAATCTTATTCCCTTCTTTTTAAGAAAATCATTTATAATATTAATAAAAATATTTTTAAAATCCGGGTTATTACATCCAGGACTTTACTTTTTCTAGTGTTAGTTGAGTTATCCTCCAGAGGATTTGCTTGTTATGATTAACAAACAAATAGGGGGAGATTGTAAGTCTAAATGTAAAGACAACCCTATCTGTTACATAGGGATGATAACTCAACAATAGAACAGGACAAGTAAATAACACTACGCCTGCACCGGAATTGGAAGATACGAAGACAAAGGTTGAAGAAGCCATCTACAGTCTTGAAGGAATAAGTTCACTGGAAGAAGTTCATTAATATGTTCATGCCTCAGTGAAGAATAAAGATTGAAGTATTCAAGATTGTGGAAGCAATGAAGATGTTGTCCAAGTACTCGAAAGATTTCAGTGCAACCCCTGAAGCAAGATATTTCTATATATCTTGGTTGGTTATTTATAATCAACAAACTGAAGCATAAACTAACCCGGAACCGACTGATCAATGTTTGCTGACAAAGAAGGTACAATGTTTGACTTCAGTGTTAGTCGCTTGTGAACCAGACCAGTGCACTAAGCGTCAGCACGTACGGAGCTTTGCAAAGTATTTATCGATCGAAGAATTGATCCAGTCATATCAAGTCATTTGTTCCAAAGCCAAGTCAAGCCAAATGCCAGCTATGCCAAAGCTTACTGCTCAAATGCCATATGTCAAAGCTTCCACAGAAAGCCATATCAGGAAGTGACATTTTATATATGTGTGCACTTATATATTTGTATATGTACAAATATAATTATATATGTATATATGTATATTTAATTAAATATAATATATATAATATATATGTATATATGTTTTTAAACATATGTATATGTATATTTATATGTATATATATTTAAATAAATATATATGTATATAGTATATGTATTTATATTTTACATAAACATTTATATATTTAAGTGTATATATATATATTATATTATGTGCATAAATATGTGTATATTTATATCTATAGATAATTATATATATATATCCTTATATATATTTATATTTATATTTACATATAATTTTATGTATATTATATATATTTAAATATATGAGAATATATTTAAATATATGTATATATATATATTACTATATGTTTATATAAATATTATTTATATACATTTATATATATCTTTATTTATACATATATTTATATAATATTATGAATATAATATAAATATATGGATGGAGCAAACTCAAGTCAATCTCAGTCAAAGGAGTGATAACAAGGAAAGCTCTTACTATGTGAGGAACAACATTTGACCGAAGTCAACAGCTCTTCCTCACTTAGAAAATTCTCTAAGTACATCACAGTGAAGACATAGCACTCTTGAGGCGCAACCTTTGACCAAAGTCAAAGTTCGTCCCCAAGAGATGAGAGATAACAGGGGAAGCATTACAATGGTGGAGCAAGTTCATATTTGCCTTAGAATTTCTCTAAGTCACCATATACCTCTTGCACACTCTATGGCGCAACATTTGACCAAGGCGCAAGGTTTGACCCGGGCGCAACATTTGACCCAGGCGCAACATTTGACCCGGGCGCAACATTTGACCGGTCAAATGTTGCTCCTCTAACCAACAACTCTTGGCACAAACTCCTTGTAACTTAGAATATTTTCTAAGTCACAAACTCTACAAGGGAAGCACTATATTGGAACAACATTTGACCTGGTCAAATGTTGCTCCTCTAATCAACAACTATGGTGCAACTTTGTTTTGGAGTTAGATTTATTTTGGATATCTGAATCCGTCCAGGACGAACTCAAGTCGTCCAGGACGAACTCGTTAACCATGGTTAGTTTATGAAAGTCTATAAATATGTGATTGTGGTTCTCACAATTCACATCATCCTTCGGGATGAAATGGCCAAGTGCTCTGCACGGCTACTCCCACTATATATACACTCTAGTCTAGCTTTGTAATAGAAATATCCGTAGCGGTTAGAGTTTGTAATATTGAGAGTAGTGGTCATTGTAGCCAACCTTCGGGTTTGGATTTGTAGCACCCTTCGAGGTATTTATCAATATACAGATATACCTTGGAAAATATTGTGTGTTGGTTTAATATTTTCATATCCTCAGAAACCGACCTAATAATTATCCGGAACACGAAACCCATTACAGGACTGCAATTTATTTATCCGCAAGATTCGAAAGAATTTTAAATTGTAGTGAGTATCGTATTCAACCCCCCCTTCTACGATACTTTGGACCTAACATATCATACTAGTTTAGATTATTAGTTTTTGTTTGATAGAGCTAGTCAGATGGCTAATTGAATTGTTTGTATTAATGCACATATTAGTTTTGGCATTAAAGACCATGCCATTCATGATTATCAATTTTTGTTTCTTTTGGAAAATTGTGCTAAATTTCTTCGGTTGATTACAAGGCTTTTGAAAATCTAACGGGTAGAATGCGTGGTATTACAATAAAACCTTAAATTAAACATTGTATCGGTATGTTATAAATATAGTCTTTGATAAAAGTAAATCAGGATATTGATATTTTACAATATGTTAGCCGTAAAAAAAATATCTAACCAACAAAAGTCCACTTATATCATGCTAAATTAAGAATTTGAATTCTACTTCATGATCCATACTTTTTATGCGCAAGTAAGATCAACAAACCACTATGTTTTTAGCAAATTTTTTTAAGTAAATGAGGACACCACCTCGTATGAATTTTATGAGCTACACAAATTATACATATATGAGGGAAAAACAACTCTCAAGTCCAACCAAATTTCAAGAAACACTCTCCAAGAAATCACCGATAAAAAACTAGGAAATAAAATAACAAGTCCAAGCAATATTACAAGAATAAAAAATTATAAAACAAATTGCACTAAAAACTAAAATACTCCATTTGCAAGGAATCTCCCCAAAAGTGCGCAAACCATAAAACCCATCTCCATGAACCTAACTTCATTCTTTTTATACATCTGCCAGTAGCATGTAAATGTCTCGACAATCTCTAAAAAAGATAATGAGAATGCGGCCAACAAATCCCTTGCAAGAATTCAAAGAATCACAGATTAACATATAGTTGAACACCATGCAACCCTGGGACACCATAATTCTGTAACAAATACAAACAAGAACCTGAGATCACCACTTATAGTTTAGAATCCAAATAAAATCTACCCATCAATTAAAATCATTCCCAGAAATGTAGCAGTACATGAACATCAAAACCTTGAACACACACCCAACCAACAAAACACACATAAAATTCCCCATAATGATCCAACAACTCAGCATAAAACAAAAAGTATTATGTTGTTGAACATAAGCATAAAACAATCACATTACACACATAGCCTGCTCTCTAGTATAAACAATGATTTATTCTACTGTAGAACAAATTTGATAAACTAATAATGTGTTCTACTAAGTTTTATGTTCCTATTTCAAACCAAGTTTAGGATATAGAATCATCTTAGATATATAATCTTTACTCTTTAATCATATCAAAAATCTTATTCTAATACTAAATATGAAGTCATTCTAATACAGAGTATAAAAATGTTTTTATGAGGAACATAAAAATGATTCTAATACAGAACATAAATATGTATCTAATACAGAACATTAAATCCATTGCTACATTAAGTGACTATATCAATCTATAAATTAAAAAGAAATATCTACTGTAGTACATATTTATTCTATAGTAGAATATATGCAGAAAATATGATAATATACTACTAATCTGCTGTGGAATACAAACAACAATTACTCTATATTAGAAAGTGAGCAAAATACTAAAAAAAACAGCAATGTCCTGAATCGAAAAGTGATTTCTTTTCATATTTCACCTTAAAATCTTGTAATTATGATTCCTCTTCTCAATCGGCCTAAAACAATGGAAATAAGGTATGTATCTCAGAAACATCTCTAATGAAGCATAAATCTAAATGCTCCATCTTAGAACCCTAATTTTATAAAACAAAAATTACATAGATTACCTTCTAATATCTTCGTTTCTGACCTTCAAAGCTTCGATTTGCTCTTGCAACAAGCTTAGTTTGTTCTTGTAAAGTTGTTTCTTGGACCTTCAAACTCGAGAGCTCCGTGTGTATGTGTATCTATCACTGTTTGCATTCTCTGGAAAGTTTAATTGTGATTAAAATTGTACAATGATATGTTTTAATCTTGGCCGTGTATTTTTTTTATTGAAATCAATGGTTCAGATTGGAATGTGCTATGTAACTCTATATAAGGAGTACTCTCTAGAGTGTCACCATATATATATATATATATATATATATATATATATATATATATATAATATAAATATAAATTGATATTATATAAATATAAATTGATATTATATATTATTTTGACTATTAGGTCTATTTTGTTCGAACCGGAAGAAGGTTTTAAGATCAGGAACCAACCGATTTTTATTTCAGTCTATTCAGTCTGAATTGAATAGACTGAATGTTTAAAAAATAGGACAGAACCGGGCCACAGTTGAATATTACCTCCTTCTTTAATTAGTTGTTTTTTTTACTTATTTTACTTATAACTCAGTTTTATTTTTAAATGTTTTATTGTTTTTATGTGATTTTAATTAAGATTACAATAATATTTTTCCAATGATTTCAAAATAGAATATAATATCCCCATTAAGATTTACATTTACCAATTCAATTGGGATTTTAATGGATCGTTTTTAGTTTTTGGATTTTAATTTATTGTATGTGATTTTGATTTTGTATGGATTCTTGATAAAATGTCGTAGAGTTGATAGGATCTAAGTACAATGCTTCAAAAATCTTATTAATTTTGGTATGATTTTAAAAAACTTAAAATACACTGAAAAATCTCACAAAATCCATTTTATGAAATCCAAAAAATATCCATCAGCATTTGAATACATCAGATTTTAATGGATTTTAAACAATCCTAATTGAATACCATCAGATTTTAAAGCATAATTTAAAATCTTAATCGAATACCAACAGATTTTGTAACATAATTTAAAATCTCAAGTGAATATCTCAAGATTTTAATGGATTTCAAACAATCCCAATCGAATACCTTCGGATTTAATGAATGAAAAAATTGCTTTAAAATCCCAATTCAATACACCTCCGGTTATTATTATAATAATCATTTTTAGTATATTGTGCATGCGAATAATTTTTAGTATATTGTGCATGAGAATCGAACTTTAAATTTGTAAGAATTTTAGCATTATATGCGATGGTTCTCGTCAGTTTGAGTTCTTAGCATTGTATGTCATGGATGTCATTAATTTAAGTTTAAAATTATTGCTATCAAAAATAAAAAATAATCAAAAATAAAAAATAATCAAACTGCTTAAATGCGGCTGTTATATTTTAGTTTAGATTTTAAGGTGTTAGCTCCGAATATTTTTTTGTCAAACTTTGCTCTTCTAAACAAACATTAAATTTAAACTTTTATGTAATTTTAAAATTATGATTGCTAGTAATATTTAATGCTTTAATTCCCACATTGGAAAATTAAAAAAAGGTGTGATGGAACATGACTATATTAAGCGGGGAGACGTCTAAAACGAAATTGCTAAAATTAAAATACGGGTCTAAACCAAAAGTGGGGCCGATAGATATATAAAGGCTGAGTTTTTAAGAAATAAACAAAAGTTAGTCTTTTTAATCAGCCACCCTCTTAAGGAAGTAGTAAAAAGATTATACCTGGCTTATCCAAGTTGTAACCAGAGTACATGCTCTGGTCGGGCAAGAAGCAAACTGTTGTTGGATTAATTTATTTTGTATTCATAGAATGTGCAAGAGAGCCAGTGACAAAAAAGAAAAGAAAGGAAATTGAGAGCAGCATCTGGCCATCTGCCACAGTAAAACAAAGGTAGCACAACATCATTAGGAAGATGGCCTTCTTTGAATATAATAATGATACTCGTAAAACGTTCTTTCCTAAATCTCTCTCTAATATTTTAAGGTTTCAGGTGAACTCAGTGACTTGGTATTAGAGCCTAGAGGGCCTCAAAATTATAATTACTTGTTTAAGGAAAAAAACATATTTACCGCCGAAGGAAACAGAGTTTTGGAGACTTAAAGCTGCTGTACTTGCAAGAACTTATCATGGACGTGAAATAAAGGTTACTGATTTTGAAAGTACAGTAGTTTCTGTTATTCAATCTGTGCAAAAAACCAACAATACAATACGTGCGTGCGTTTGTGTGTGTGTGACAAAACAGCAGGCGTAAGGAGACAAAACAGAACGAAGGATATATGAATGGAAATCCGAGTCCAGTGCGTAACTGTCTCCTTAAAGCGTATTTCGCCCTCACCGTATGTGATGAACGATCGCCTCCCAGGATAAAACGGATTGAACGATGCAGTAAGCACCTTCGACGAACAAGAACAAGACTGAGAACTATCACCGACGCGGCTAGGGTTTTTGGACGTGAGAGGCTGTGTATATTTCGTGAATGCAAACCCTAAACTATAATGAATATATATAGGCAATGCAAGACTTGTGCGCTACGCTTTGTAATTAATTAAAACGCGTTAATTAATTCACACGGTTATAAATTAAATCCGAAATCAAATCGAATTAATTTAAAACCAAACAATTAATCCGAAATCAAATCGGAATTAATTTCTGTCAATTTAATTGAGCCTAAGCCCAGTGGAAAATTAAATTCAGCAAAACTCAGATTTTGCTGCATTCGTGTCCGCAGGTCGCACACGCGGAAAAGCCCGAGGATTGCGAGGCCACGAAACTCCCCTCGAAATCCCACAATTTGCACCCCCCCCTGCGCGCACGTAGGTGGTGGAGCATAACATACTAACACAAGTTAAACACTACAAAAGTGTTCTACTATATAAACCCATTAAAGGCCTATATTCTTTTCTATGTGGGATACTAGTTCTCTTTTCCATTTTTCCACTACCAAGGAAGCAACTTTGGATCATCACAACTCATCCATTCCTTAGTCGTTTTGAGTGAATAAACATGCGTTGGAAAGCTCTCTCGGAGGAGAACATAATCCAAGCATAACCCGCCACGAGCACGTAGCCGAGCCTCACTCAAATTGGTGCTCAAAATGACAAATTTCCAACAATCCCCCACATGGGTGAGATTGATGATTTTTCAGTAGCACACACCAGACAGACAGACACGGGGTTTGACTTTTGGTGATAGTTTCTGCGATCAGATATAGCATACGATAGGTAGAGAATGCTCCTTGAACCTTCGCTCGATTAAGCACATCGACTTTACTGGTAGACAGTGGACGTGCTTGTCCTTGAACTGTTCGACCGTTTGTGTAAACGATGATATACTTATCACTATATCCTTTCTGACTTGTTCAGTTCTCATGAGTATGTCCATTTTGGCCATGGAACATCGTCCTGGTTCTGCGGGAGTTTCTAAAGAATTGTGCCTTGCAATTCTCCTTTGAAGCGGCCCCACTTCTCTCCTACATAGGTGATCTTTATCTTATAGAGTAACCCGCGTTTACTCAACTGAATTCCATGCGTGTACCACTCCATGTATTCACCAAAGATCATTAAAAGCTCAAGGCTTAACCTCGTACCTTACGGGTCTCACTGTTTCTTCATCATAGGAACAGGCCAGGGGTTACCCCCACAGTGATTAGGTCATCATGATTTAGTTGTCCCATTGAACCAAGTTCTTGGGATCTCCAGTCAGCAATGGTTGGGTGTCCACCATGATGCCGTTAAGCTATAGGCTTAAGACCCATTCCTCTCGATGATTTCTCAACCACTTCTCTTGGTAACCCTTTGGTTAGCGGATCCGCAATATTATCCTTTGACGGTATATAGTCAATAGTGATAATTCCGGTTGAGATTAATTGTCTAATGGAACTATGTCGTCGTCGTATATGACGGGACTTTCCATTATACATTGTGCTCTGTGCTCTGCCAATAGCGGATTGACTATCACAGTGTATCCCTATTGCAGTCACAGGCCTCGGCCATCTTGGAATATCCTCCAGAAATTGGCGTAGATATTCAGCCTCTTCAGCACATTTATCTAAAGCCACAAACTCAGCTTCCATTGTGGAGTGAGTTATAACCGTTTGCTTGGAGGATTTCCACGATACTGCTGCTCCAGCTAGTGTAAACACGTAGCCACTCGTAGACTTTAGTGCCTTCTTGCTAGATATCCAGTTTGCGTCAGTATATCCTTCTAATACTGCTGGGTATCTGCCATAATGCAATCCATAGTCTCGAGTTCCCCTTAGGTACCTTAGTACCCTTATGATCGCTTTCCAGTGATCATCTCCAGGATTACTCGTGAACCTACTCAACTTGCTAATTGAGTACGCAATGTCTGGTCTTGTACAACTCATTAAGTACATCAGACTTCCAATTATCCTAGAGTACTCCAACTGAGAGACTCCCTCACCTTTATTCTTGGATAGATGTAAAGTCATATCCACAGGTGTCCTAGCTTTCTCAGTATCATCCTTAAGAAACCTCTCAAGGATCTTGTCAACGTAATGAGGTTGACTTAGTGCGAGACCCTCTGATGTTCTAGAAATTTGGATTCCTAGAATTACATTTGCTAGTCCCATGTCTTTCATGTCAAATCTTGATTTTAACATGTCCTTTGTGGATTTGATCACTTTATCATTGCTTCCGGCAATAAGTAGATCATCCACATACAATGTTATCATGACATAACCGTTCTCGTCATCCTTGTAATAGGCACAGCTATCACATTCGTTGATCTTGAAGTTGTGTGCTAACACGACCTCATCAAATTTCTCATGCCATTTCATGGGCGCTTGCTTCAAGCCATACAGTGATTTCACTAATTTACAGACTTTCCTTTCTTGCCCAGGGACAGCAAACCCTTCAGGTTGTTCCATATAGATTTCCTCATCTATATCCCCATTTAGAAAAGCTGTTTTCACATCCATCTGATGCACTGTTAAGTTTCGCATCGCAGCGATTGCAAACATCATCCTTATGGACGTGATTCTCGTCACAGGAGAATACGTATCAAAATAATCAAGGCCTTTCTGTTGCTTGTATCCTTTGATTACAAGTCTGGCCTTATACTTATCAATGGTTCCGTCAGGTTTCAATTTCTTTTTGAAAACCCATTTGCTGCCTAGTGCTTTACAACCAGGTGGCAGGTCCACTAATTCCCAAGTGTGATTCTGTAATATAGAATCAATTTCGCTTTTGATGGCCTCTTTCCACATAGGTCCATCAGGTGAGGTGACCGCTTCCTTATAGGTTTTCGGATCACCTTCTTCGAGCAAATAGGTCATGAAGTCTGACCCAAAAGATTTCTCCGTTCGTTGTCTTTTGCTCCTCCTCACAACCCCCACATTTTCATCTTCACTTTCATCATTCTCATTTTCATCATCTACAGATTCATGAGTTCGTTTAGATGTCGTAGGGTGCTCGTTTCTTGGATTACAAGGAAACGTAGTCTCAAAGAATGAGGCATTTCTTGATTCCATGATCGTATTCTTTTGAATCTCAGGAATCTTAGAATCATACACAAGAAACCGATATGCTGTACTACGTGGAGGATATCCGATGAAGATACAATCCACGGTTTTTGGACCAATCTTCACCTTCTTAGGTGTAGGGATCAGTACCTTAGCAAGGCACCCCCACACTTTCAGGTGTTTGTAGCTCGGTTTCTTTTTCTCCCACATTTCATAAGGACTCACATCCTTATTCTTGCGCATAGTAATATTTAAAATATTATTTGCGCTTAAGATGGCTTCCCCCCACATAGATTGCGGAAGTCCAGAGCTTAGCAACATCGCATTCATCATCTCTTTGAGAGTGCGATTCTTCCTCTCAGCCACTCCATTTGACTGAGGGGAGTATGGTGCAGTGACCTCATGGATTATACCATGTTGTGAACAGAATTCCCCAAACGGTTCAACATATTCACCTCCACGATCGCTACGAATCCTTTTGATTTTCTCAGTTTGTTGTCTCTCGACTTCTTCCTTATAGATTTTAAATTTATCTATAGCTTCATCTTTGCTTTTCAGCAAATATACATAGCAGTATTTTGTACAATCATCTATGAATGTAATAAAATACTTATTTCCTCCTCTTGTTGGAGCGAATTTTAAATCACATATATCGCTATGTATTAGGTCCAGCACCTTGGTGTTTCTTTCCACACGTTTAAAAGATGATCTCGTTAATTTTGCCTCAACACAAGTTTCACACTTATGTTTTGAATCGATAGTTAATTTTGGTATGTATTCTTTTGCACTTAATCTTCGTAAAGTGTCATAATTCACATGTCCTAATCTAGCATGCCATAAATTAGGAGACTCAAGCAAGTAAGCAGAAGAATTCTTCATTTCATTATTTTCCTTAATGGACATTACATTGAGCTTAAACAGCCCATCACTAGCATAGCCCTTGCCTACAAACATACCACTCTTAGACAAAACAACTTTATCTGACTCTATTACAATGCGAAAGCCATGTTTACTCAACAAAGAACCGGACACAAGGTTCTTGCGAATATCAGGCACATAAAGTACATTCTTCAAAGTCAGATTCTTCCCAGAGGTCATCTTCAGAATCACCGTGCCTTCCCCTTCAATGGTAGAAGTCGCAGAGTTTCCCATGTAGAGCTTCTCACCAGCATCAGAAGCTACAAGGCTAGAGAAAGTCGCCTTGTCGGAGCAAATATGCCTAGATGCTCCTGTATCAATCCACCATTCTCTCGGATTAGATCCAACCAGGTTCACCTCAGAGACCGTAGCACAGAGGTCTATATCACCTATCTCCTTGGAGATATCATCAACCATGTTTGCTTCTTTCTTCTTGGTCTTCTTAGGCTTCCTACAGTCAGCAGACCTATGACCAACTTTGTCACAGTTGAAGCACTTTCCTTGGAACTTCGAAGGCTTCGAAACTCCTCCTTTGGGTGCCAGTTTAGCCCCTTTCCCGGAACCGGTCTTCTTGGACTTGGAGCTTTGAGCATGCTCCACCATATTTGCCTTTTCACCGGCAATATGCTTCTTTCCGGATCCCCTGTTATTTTCTTCAATGCGAAGTCTAACAATCAGATCCTCCATAGTCATCTCCTTTCGCTTATGCTTAAGGTAGTTCTGAAAATCTTTCCATCCAGGAGGCAGCTTCTCTATCACAGCAGCAACTTGGAAAGATTCCGTGAGACCCATCCGCTCGGCATGCATCTCATGAATAATCAGCTGCAACTCTTGCACCTGACTGTCAACAGTCTTGGAATCCACCATCTTGTAGTCAAGAAAGCGTCCAACAATCCACTTCTTGGCACCGGCATCTTCGGTTTTATACTTACGGTCAAGAGATTCCCATAAGTCCTTAGATGTTACCTTCGAACTGTACACATCATACAGCGGGCCAGTCAGACCATTAAGCACATAGTTCCGACAGATATAGTCGGTGTGCTTCCATGCATCAACGGCAAATACCGCCTGCGCATCGCTCTCAGCAGTGAGCATTGGTGTCTCTTCTCTCAGATAGCGAGACAAATTCAGTGTGGTCAGGTAGAACAACATCTTCTGCTGCCACTGTTTGAAGTTCGTTTTGTTGAACTTTTCTGGCCTTTCAGCGTGAGAAGTAGGCACATGAGGCACAGCTGGCGCAAAGGGCGCAACAGGCGCAACAGGCGCAACAGGCGCTGTATGCACAGCAGTCCCATTCGGCTGAGGAACATGTCCTGCCGGACAGTGTGTAAGTGGAACACTGAACTGACCAAAGGTCATCTGTCCCGCAGGACCATAGCCCGGAGGCGTAGTCCCAGAACCGTAGCCCGGAGGCGTAGTCCCGAAGCCGAAGCCCGCAGGTGTAGGTCCAGAACCAGAGCCCGCAGGCGTAGGTCCAGAACCAGATGGCACACCCCCATCTGGATTAACCAGTGCGTTGGGGTTAGCCTGCGACTGCTGCGTCTGACCCCCATCTGGATTAACCAGTGCGTTGGGATCAACAGCCGTACCGCTCGTGGGGATAGCATTGTTAACATTCTCCATTATACTGTGAATCAACACGCAAACAAACCAAATCAGATCAACCACAGATGTAAAACAGAATAAAATACGCTTTAAGATTGTTATTCAATCTGTGCAAAAAACCAACAATACAATACGTGCGTGCGTTTGTGTGTGTGTGACAAAACAGCAGGCGTAAGGAGACAAAACAGAACGAAGGATATATGAATGGAAATCCGAGTCCAGTGCGTAACTGTCTCCTTAAAGCGTATTTCGCCCTCACCGTATGTGATGAACGATCGCCTCCCAGGATAAAACGGATTGAACGATGCAGTAAGCACCTTCGACGAACAAGAACAAGACTGAGAACTATCACCGACGCGGCTAGGGTTTTTGGACGTGAGAGGCTGTGTATATTTCGTGAATGCAAACCCTAAACTATAATGAATATATATAGGCAATGCAAGACTTGTGCGCTACGCTTTGTAATTAATTAAAACGCGTTAATTAATTCACACGGTTATAAATTAAATCCGAAATCAAATCGAATTAATTTAAAACCAAACAATTAATCCGAAATCAAATCGGAATTAATTTCTGTCAATTTAATTGAGCCTAAGCCCAGTGGAAAATTAAATTCAGCAAAACTCAGATTTTGCTGCATTCGTGTCCGCAGGTCGCACACGCGGAAAAGCCCGAGGCTTGCGAGGCCACGAAACTCCCCTCGAAATCCCACAATTTGCACCCCCCCCTGCGCGCACGTAGGTGGTGGAGCATAACATACTAACACAAGTTAAACACTACAAAAGTGTTCTACTATATAAACCCATTAAAGGCCTATATTCTTTTCTATGTGGGATACTAGTTCTCTTTTCCATTTTTCCACTACCAAGGAAGCAACTTTGGATCATCACAACTCATCCATTCCTTAGTCGTTTTGAGTGAATAAACATGCGTTGGAAAGCTCTCTCGGAGGAGAACATAATCCAAGCATAACCCGCCACGAGCATGTAGCCGAGCCTCACTCAAATTGGTGCTCAAAATGACAAATTTCCAACAGTTTCTTCCTGGAGTCCTTTGTAATTTACACTAACTCGGGTACGAAAAGTCGGGCACGACACATGTCCAACTGTCAGACTCGAAAAATCTTGAAATTTGGTACACATGACACTGTACGAAGACACGACATAGTACATTAATAAATAAGCATGGTAATTAGATACCTTAAAATAGAATAAATCATTTTCTGATCAACCATAATTTTGTAAGGAATTTTGCAATTTACGAATTTTTATTTTATGGTTTGCATTGTCCGAATGTCTAAGTGTTGGACATGGATATGACTACCTAAATAGAAGAGTCAGATTAACATATCATATAACCAGAAGATCGACATCTACTCTCATAATTAGAAGATCGACATCTAGTCTCATAATCAGAAGATCGACATCTAGTCTCTTAGTTGTATCCCGGTTAAAATTTAACATGGCAAGTTATGTGCTAATACTACACAGTTCAATGAATTCGATCATTATAATATTGCAGCTTCCCTATGTATTTTCAAGTTCTTATTCTTAAGAAATAAACAATTTGTAACCAATATATATACCACTTTTTAGTAGAACTTTCATATGTATGCAATATCTGCTCCATCATCATGCACCAGGTTCTTCGTCCAGATTATGTTGCATTCACAATGCATGTTGAGTAACAATCTCAACTCTAAGGTGCTTATGAGGGGCCGTTTGGCTTGGCTTAAAAGAAGTTGTTTATTGCTTAAAATGAAGAAGTGGTTTATAAATGATAAGTTAATCACGACTTATAAGTTATCAAAGTGTTTGGGTGTTGTAGCTTATAAATTTGTTTGTGTTTGGATAATTTTACTTATAATTTATTATTTAATTGATTGTTAATAATTCAAATTTATAAATTAGTAATACTTTTCAAAATAAAAATCAACTTAGTCACAAATATATAATTTTAAAAAAAATAATATTACAATATATCTTATAAACTTTCTTGTAAGCATCAAGTCTTATCAGATTCAAGTCCTATCCGGTGATTCTGTAAACTAGTAGAAATAGGCTCGGGGGAAAAAAAAAATAGGAAACCTGCCTTCCCAACTTCTGCTTATAAATCTCTAAATAAGCTCTGCTGCTTATTTGTCCAAACGCACCTTAGAATATGAAAATCACTTCTCGGACAAGAAAACTAAACACCAAATTCTATAAGTTTGGTGGATTTTGATTGGCTCCTCCTTCTTTATAATGGTAGATCCCCTTGCAGATTCACCAACCACACCTATAGAAATCCACCAAATTTATAGAATTTGGTGCTTAGCATGTGCCCATGGGCACACACTGGACAAACCCTGTATCGGTTTTTCTAGTGTGTGCCCATGGGCACATGCTAATTGCGAAATTTTATAAGTTTGGGAGATTTTGATTGGCTCTCATATCTTAATAATGATGGAGCCCCTGCAAATAAAACAACCACATCAATCAAAACCCCCTCAAACATATCAAATTCCGCGCTTAGCATGTGGGCACACACCAGACAAACCCTACATGTATTTATTTAGTGATAATAATTCTACTCATTGGGGGAGTTGGGAAAGGGGATGTGATTTGCATGAGAGTTGTGATGCTAATCCGCTGTCTTCCCCTCTTCCTCCCTCCACCCCACACTCTTTTTGCTTGGCGCAGTGATTCTGCAATGTTTTTCTTGACTTTTTGTTCGTCCCGTTATCCTTTGTACTAAAAATATCCTCAGTTTCTTTCGTGAAACATCAAATATAAGAATGGTTCTATTAAATCATTCTTAAAAAAAAAAAAACATTTCTGTGAAGTTCCGCTCGAATTTGACAGTGTCGGGCTCGGTCAGCAGCTTGACAGTATTTTATATGCCACTTTTATTGCAGAATGATTATATTGTTGTATTGAGATATACCTCTTGCTGATAGCACAAGTTTCTCTATGTTTATATGCATCGGAGAAGGCAGGCGGTGTCTAAGGATCGGGTTGAGAATGATGTTAAAAACTATCATACCATAAAAAAATGTGTTGATTGAAAAAAATGTTATAGAAATCAGATAATTGCTTTCTACAAAAGCTAAAAAACAATTTTTTGAGCTAAAAGATGCTATACGAAAAAGCTATTTTAACTTTACTAAACAATTTTTCACTAACAAATAAGTATTTGTTCTACGAAACTCTTGGGGTGAGCCAAGGTCGAACCCAAGGTCTGCTCTATTATTATTTTTTTGATGAATATGGCTTATAGCCTTACAAATGAGTATCTATTTTACGAAACTCTCTCGGGGTGAGTCAGGGTGGAGTGAGTCAGGGTCGAACACAGAACCTAGGACAGTAGGACGACAGATGATAAGCTCTTAACCACTGAGCTATCCAACCGTGCTCTGTCTGCTCTATTATTAGAAACATATGAGACAGCACAAAGTGGTTTGCTGATATAGTGTCCATATAATCTACAACTAATCTAGGGTGTTAGAATTGATGTGTTCCTGAAACATGTGCAATGCTGATTCAGTTAAGCCAATGGTCCTCAAGCAACTCCCATAAATCATGTAAATGAGGACCTCTGACCTGTCCATGTACTTATTCCCTTATCTGCAGAGCCTTATGATGCCAGAGTGCTTCTTTATCCTGTATTAGGCAAGCAAATGTTATCTGTAAATGAGTTGGTTTCTTCCATTACCTGCTTTTTTATTTATTCTTTAACTTTGTTTACAGGGAATGATGGATGACCAATTGCTTGCCACTTGGTGCCAGCCAAACAGATATTTCTTGGGAGAGGCCTAATCTTTTTGTCTCAAGTATGTCGTCTTATATAATCCAGATTTTTTCTTTATTCAGGAGCTTTAGATATCTTTATATTCACAAAATTCCAAGGGTGGCTTGGTTGATGTTTTAGTAAAATCCATCATTGCCGGATAAGAAAGATGTGAATATGAAAGACTTGAACCAACTATCCTTGGAAACATAGTTATTCTGGTAATATGAAAGATAGTCCACATGTAAAAAGCATATGAAAAATGTGGGTTGGATTAAAATCCAGCTTACTAGGAGGATCGTTTTTAGCAAAGTATATTCTCTATTTTGAAATATAATTCGTTTGATTTTTTGACACACATTTCTAAGTGTTTTGACCGCATAGTTAAAATGGTTGTTTTTGTTTTTTTCGAATCATTGTATTAATTATACCGTTTTATTCAAAAAATTAAAATAATAATTTTAACTATGCAGTTAAAGAAATTAAAAATATGTGGCAAACAGTCCATATATTTCAAAACCGAAGGAGCGATAACTTCTGTTTACCGCATTTTGTGTACAGAGTTGCCGAGAGGGGAAGGGTCCAGCCTTTATGCTTTTTCATGATTCTATAGCTTCAAAGTCACAAGACCGTATAATCACATTCAAAATCAAACATATGAATAACTCATATAAGTTTACAAGATGTTGTGCTGTGCTCAGATTAGCAGAATATGTTATATCTTGAAGATGCTCAAGTTGAGCCTGGAACTTGATCTAGAAGCAAATGAATTCTGCTGTGATTGCAATGAAAACCACAATGTGCCAATATTGGAATAAAGATACATAGAAAACTTATATTTCTAGACAAAAAATTTCACCATATACATCAAAACTAAAAGAAGAAAATCTGTACAGCTGGAAGACAGATCAATAGATACTAGTCCTCCCAATGCCAATGGCTCTGTTTCTTTTACTCATGTACAAATTGCTTGTCACTAGTATATGCATTTACATATAGCTACTCTATCAGTCTAATTCTTCCGTGGACTTGTATCTACAAGTGATTCTGCTTCTTCTCCACTCACACGCTGCAGATCGTCTTCCCTGGATGGAATCTGTAAAGGCGCAGGCATTAAAAAAGGCTAAGTTAGCTTCAGGATTTGATCAAACTAATGAATAAAAACGTAAGATAGCCTTCCCTGGACTGTTTCAGGTCATTTCATCTAAAGTTTGTGTCAATTAAATGCAGTAGTAACTAGTAAGTGTTGAATGCTGTAGAACCTGAAGATGAAATAGATGATTAAGAATAGTACTGAGATAATTATATACCTGCAGCTTGGTGGGCGAAATAAAAGATGAAGCTGATAGTGTCACGGTGATGTTCATCGTGTCATGATCTCACTTGACTCGTTCCTCCTGCAGAATCTTCTGATACCTCGGATACCCTTTTTTGCACAAGGAAACCTGCAGACACGAAAAAAAACATTCTAAGACTTGTTCAACCTCTATTTGTTTATGCTCTTCGGCCTCTATGATTCTTGGATACCAAAATATCTATGGCGACGAATGATAATGTGACATTCAAGCGGAATGCATTAAAGAGACTTACCGCTTCAATGTCAATCTTGTAAACAAGAAGCTTCCTTGTTTCTCTGCAACTAATTCTATACGCTACAACAATATGTCCGATTGCAAGTATCCAGGAGCAAAGAAATAAAGCAATCTCCATCGCTCCAACATAATCGCCTTGTTCATATATATTGTAACTCAAATCGTCAAACACGTACGAGGCCTTTAGCGACACAAAAACAAGCGACGAAACAGAGCAAATTGTGACTACTGCCAGATAAGGCCCTCTTGATAGTCTCGGTCCGTCGCATAAGCTATAAACACCTACAAAAACACACTTGATCGTCAGTACATTAAGCAACACTAATAAAGAAATGAATTAAGTTAAAATTTCAACATTGGTCGAGAGTTCGAGTTTCAGTAAAAACAGACGCACTTACATAGTATGACAGCTGATCGAATGATCGAAATAAGTGGAATATCGATCAAAGAGTTGCGAAAATCGTATTCAGCGAGAAGGGAATAAAGGGTAGGCAACGAAAAAGGAGCAGGAGAAGCGGAGAGAAAAGCCAAGGAGGGAATGAGAGTGTCGGCAATGACTAGAAGAACAGGGGCGGAGAATAAGAGGAAAGAAAACAACATGTAAATGAAGAAGAAAAATGTTTTAATTCCTCTGAGTAGTATAATCTTGGATTTTTCATCCATTTGGGAGAGAGGAATGGAAGGAGATAAAAACAAGTGGGGAAGGATTAATAAGTGAGAGAGACAGAGAAGTGGAGAGAGAGGGGAAAGTTCGTGGGAGAGAGAGAGAGAGAAGGTGGTGGAAGAACGGAAGAGATATAGAACGAGGTTTTGACTGGACTCGCGAAAGTAACATCAACTGACGTTGTTGCTGACACCAGGTAGCTATTTCCACATGCTTTTTATAGCTATTCTAGAAAAAAAAAATTATCTAACATTCAGGGCCGTTTGACTGGGTTTAAAAAAAGTGATTTATTTCTTAAAATAAAGAAGTAGATTATAAATGAAAAGTTGGTTTGGACTTATAAGTTATCAATAGTATTTGGATATATATTGATTATAAGTGATTGAAGAAGCTAAATCTCCACAATAAGCTAGGTTTCCTAACTTCTTTTTTGGGGCTTTTAAACTTTAATATAAGTGCTTCTCATAATCGGCCAAACACCTCGATTTAAGCAGAAGTCGACTTCTATGCCAAAAAAAGCCAAGAAGCCCCTTTGCCAAATACACACTCATTAATTCAGAAAAAAAATATCATCCTCGTTGAAAATTATAGAGGTTGATAATTATAATATAAATATAATATAATTATAGAGAAGGTTGTAAAAATTGTTTTGAATTGTTCCCTTCCCTCTAAGGGTGAAAAGGCGTGTTTATGATGACTTTTCTATTAATATGAAAATAATGGTAGAATCTAAAGGAAATTCATGCTGCAATAACATGGGAACATCACAACTCTCTGGCCTTGCTTGCCTGCTATTTTAACATGTTTACTTTGTGAATTATTTTGTGGAACTCTATGATTTTGAATAGACAGCAACACATGATTTTGTCAATCTGTAATTGTTCTTTTTAACAGCATAACTTCTTGTTTTTTTTTTTGCATCGGCAAAACATTAACGAATCATTTTTTTCATCAATCATTTATTATAATATCTTAGTTTACCACGTATCAATTAGCCAATTAAAAAATTTGAATTATTTTAGGAACAATTAGCAAAATTTGGGCCCAATCAAATTAAAACAAAATTTACAGTTGGATGCTTTCTCATGCTTCGCAGAATGTGCACAGAAGCATCTCGCATTTACGCTCTTGCCAAACCAGGAATATAGTATTGCAAGAAGTGTTGAAGGTAATTGAGCATTTAGAGTCGCATTCCAAGGTGGTGGAAATGAGAAGGGACAAACGTTGCAAAATCACACAAACGGACAGGTGAAATTCAAGTGCTCCACAGATTCGTTAGCTCCGTTATCAAGATCGCAAGGAGGGCTGGTATTAAAGAGACTGTGCTGTTGTTTGTAAAAAAAGTTATGAATCAACTTTCAGTTTATACTGTATTATAACTCAAGCCGGTGATTTATAATATTTGTAATATAATTATCTATAAATTAAGTTTGATTAAATACAAACCGATCATACGGATTGAATATTTGAATGTTTTGCCTTAATTGATAATAAAAATTATCTGAACATGTTATATATTAAAGAGACCCGTAGAATAATAATGATCTGGTAATAAAACTCGTCCGACCAATAAAATTATTAATATTTTAGTTTTAACATCATAATAATAATAATAATAATATAAATATAGTATAAATAGATAGTATAGATCTGTGATATTACTTTTAAAGTGATAATATGTAGTAATTAAAAATAACATTAATGTATTTAGTTGAAACATATAATCGGTTGTATATTAATAATTATATATAATAATATTATCTTTTTTATATGTATGTTGCATGTGTTGTTTTAGAAAATCGGTTTTTTAGTTCCGGGCGGATGTTCCCGCCCATGGGTGGCAATTTCGGGTAACGGGTCGTGTTCGTGTCAGCAATCGGGTCGATTTCGTGTCAAGCTAAAATCACTTAAAATTGAATAAAACTGAAATTTGAAGTTATTAGAAATGAAATTCTAATTTCGGGTCATTTCGGGTCAATCGGGTGATTTTCGGTCACTTTCGGGTTTCTGTCTCAGTAAATCGGGTCTCGGGTTGGGTCGGGTTCGTGTCGGGTTTCGGGTCGTGTCTGATATTGCCACCCCTACATCCTGCCTTCCATCACACTGCACAATATCCTTTTTCAGTTGGGCAATCCGTTCATCACGGGTTCGAACCTGTTGATATAACTTCACGTACCTCTTTGTTGTCCCCCTATCGACATCCCTACCCTATCGACATCCCTCGCATATTAGGATTGCCTTCGGTTTGGTAGTTCTGAGTTTGGTTGCCACACACATGATTATTCTACTGCTCTTTCCTTCTTCATGGAGGGACATTAGCCGCGATATACACCTTACTAGAGGACTCATTATCCATGTATTATTCATAGTATTTCATGTCGTTCAGTCTTACTCCGGGATCATTCTGATTCGTGACTCTATGTCCAGCGATGTATGGGTTGATGACCCCTGCCATCTATCGGGGATTAGGTCGATTGAGTCCACTTCCTTTAGCCATGTGGTCTAGAATTTCATCCCTGATTAGAAAGGAAATGAAATAATCATGTTCAGCGGGGGAGTTTGCTATCACAGAGGTATAGAAGTTATGTAGCGGCGACATAATAGAGCCAAAGGTCAACAAGACTGAGGTCTAGATGTGTATGTCTAGAGGATGCGGTGAGGGCCAACGTAGTGGAAGTATTTAATGTCGTCGAGATTGAGAGTCCAACCCCTCGTGTTAGTGTTTTCCTGATTGGATGATGGAACGTGAACTTTCGAGAAAACTGATCTTCGTGGTCTCTTCATGTTTGTTATCTTCTTCCCAACAATGGTGTTAAATGTTATGGTTTAAAAATAAAGAGGGTGAGCCTCATGATTTTGACTGCTATCGCCAGTCTGAACTCAAACGGTCCTTACAATATGACTACTTATCTTTACCGAGATACAGAATCAAGTCAAAAATGTAATTCTAATTGTGAAGAGTAAAACCCTTTATATAGATATCTCAAGTGTTAAAGCTAGAGTAGAAGTATGTTTTGGAGTTTGAGATTGAAAAGAATGTAATTCTAATTGTGAGGGGTAAAACCCTTTATATAGATATCTCAAGTGTTAAAGATAGAGTATAAGTATATTTTAGAGTTTAATATTGAAATGAATTGTGTTTTGATCATTATCTCTAGTCGTTAGTGATTATCTAGAATTCTTGGTATTCATCTTTAAGTAGTTGAAAGCCATCTAGAACTCTTGGAGATAAAGTTTTAGATCCTTCTTGTAGTTTCCTAGGTGGAATAGAAGTTCCAAATACTGGCTCTGGCGAGGCTAGGGGTTCGTGCCTTAAGGTTCGACAGGCCACGTACCTCAAATAGGTTCGACAGGCCACGTACCTCAACCGTGGACGTTTAGTGAACTTTTACATAGACAGATTTTCTAGTGTGTGCCCATATGCACACATTAACCACTTTTAAGTAGGTGGTAATATCTATTGACTACAATCTAATTAACAATGATAGCCCCTTGCATACTAATACAATTCATCCACCTAAATAAAAAGTAGTTATTAATGTGTAGAAAGACCCTTAATTAATATAAAATTAATTAATATATCATTATCCCAATCCCTTATAAAGTGGGCTTCTTCTTTGTTGGGCCTCCTAATAATCCATAAAATAATTAAACTTAATTTAAACACATATATCAATTGTAACTTTGTATTAAAAATTATATAAGTGATTGATGATATAATATTATTAAATATGTTTATTATTTCATTTATCAATTCATTCAATTCATCGAAAATAAAGGAGAAACTACTTTAAGTCATCAACAAACACAATCATATAGAAAAATATGGCATTCAAGATATATGATCACATTTAACAAATGACCTATAAGAGTTAATTTTCATAAATTATAAAATGTTAGAAAAATATTTATTATAATCAAAAGAATATCTAAATAATTAAAACTTCTTTTGATCAAATAATTTCATATGTTAATGGAAGTACATGATAAATTATTAAAACCTTTTTCTTTTGCAAATAATTTTTATTGTCAACAATTTACTTTAATCGAATAGTAATGCAAAAAAATCATGAGAAATAACATATTATTTTTTTATGAATTTCAGATAGATAGTGATGACTTAATGTAAGATATTATTCCATCTTTTACAAAATCTTAATATAATTTTTTTAGTCTAACAACATTTACTGGAAGATGACGAGGTTATAGTTTCTTGATGAGGCCAACTATACTTGAAGCTGACCGAGCCATAATCAGATATATCTGGCTTGACATATATATGTTCTCCATCCCAATCGATGACCGAAGTGTCCGGAAATTCAATTGAATTAAAATCATGACATGCTAACACTATGCTCGTTTGTGTGCATGTACCGGGATTCTTAATATTAACCTGAAATTCTGTAATTCCTGATACTTCTCCAAGATTAACTTGTTCCACTACAACTTGACTTGGAGAACAATCACCACTGCCTGCACATCAAAATAAATTTCATGATCTTTTTATGATTATAGGATGAAAAAAAATAAAATCTATTAACTATAATTGATTTGTTAAGTTAATATAAAAATTGAATATTTATTTTGATTCCGCCATCTTCACGTAAAAAGGAATGTTCACATATATTAATTTTAAATTTTGTTAAGTATATGTCAAGTTAATAAATTTGAAAACTTTTGAAAAGATATAAATTTAATCAAAATCTAGGTACATGTTTTTTTTTACATAATATAAGTATATGTTAGTTATGCTCAATGGAAACCACAACGCAACATTCAAAAATAGAATGATGCACTTATATAGAAATCTACTTAATAATTAATAATTAACAAAGTATATGGAATGACAAATTGCTATTACACATTGAAATCAAGAATACCTTTGCCAAAGAGAAGAAGGGAGAAAATAACTAAAAAAATATACTTGATTGTTTCTACTTTTGCCATGAAACATGTAATTATATGGGTTATTATGTTCTTATAACTTTGAATTCTCAATTTAGTAGATTATGAAATGTGTTCTCACAAAAATGTTATGGCTTTCCCTTATATAAATAATGATAGATGAATAAATAAAGGTACATGAACTAGTATTGAATGAAAAATTTACTATCTCCAAGTATTAAATTGAGATCTTATCTTTAAATTGTACAAAATCTTTGTTGGTACAAGTCATGCATTTATAACAACAAGTCTAAATACAAGTCATAATGACTCTATAATAAAAAGAGGTTAAGTATCAAGTTGCTCACTGAAGTTAAACAAGTAACTAATATTGTTTGCTCTTATAATATTGAACTTAACTACATTATTTTCAACTTTTTAATAACTAAAAAAATCTATCCGATTCGAAACTCAATGCATTTTTCTTTAGATATTAAATTTTGGACTTTATTTTATTTCAAAACCCAATTATAAGATTTCTCGAAACCCGATCCAAGCTTGAGCGACTATCATCCATATTCTGAAAGAAGTTTAAGTATGACTCATGTCTCAAAATTTGGAAATAAAACTTAGGGGCATTTGGATTGTGAGTGAGAATGAGAATCAGGAATGAGTATGAAGGGTATGGGAATGAGTACCGCAAAGAGAGTGTAAGGAATGATTTACCCTCTAAGTGGGATTGGAATTCTCATTCCATGTTATAAAATTACTAATCTAAACGATAACATTTGTCTTTAAGATTTTGATTCTCATTAACTGACTCATTAACCATGAACCAAACGCCTTCTTAGAAGAAGAAACTTGTAGAATTGAAAATTTTGTTGAGTGAGATATTGAGAATTCCAAACTTACTACATGTCGAGGAGTCTGGAAAAGCCTTTATCGAGAAGTCTCATGAATGTTATATAGTAATTTCAACTTATCAACGATTGCTCATAGATATACTTATTGTGAAGTCCACATATTGACATGTATTTTCACTTTGTCCATAAGTCAAAAAAGTTATATCGTGTGCACATGTTAATTAGCAAGTTAAAGAAGCATATTAATATTGTTAGGAGTTGTCCCACATCGGTTGTGGTAGGGGTAAAAAACTAGAATATAAGCCGCCGTCAGAACAACTCCAATAACTTGAGGCATTTTGGGAGGTGCCCAAAAACAAAACTGTGCGGGCTAAACCCAAAGCGGACAATATCATATAGAGCTATGATTTCAATTTCTTCATCTTTTCCAACATGTAAATTTTCTTGAATTTTCTTTTAATGTTGTCTAACTTGAATCTTAGAGATCTTGTCCACACCCGTGAAACTTCTCTTGTCTACATGTATTTTAATTGATATATAATCATGGTTTAATTTCAATCTGAAAATCTCTAATATGAGAATACCTTTACATGTATTTTGGTTTAATAATAAAATTTTTCTAGTAAGCACACTATTTTCTAGATTGTATTTTTATACTTGTTGTGTACACTCTAACCAAAAAATAAAGAGGTTTTTTCTCACAAATACCAGAGTTGAGAAAGTTTTTTTTTGTAAAAATATTGTATTTTTTAAAATATTTTTGCAAAAATATCATTTTCAGAATTTTTTTTGCAAAAATACTTGTTACATTTGCAACTTTATCTGCAACTGCTAGTAAACATATATGCAACTACAAATATAATTTTAAGAAAACTGCTAGAATTTTATTTAATTCTATAAAAAGTTGCAACCGGTTGTAAAGGTCGCAAAGATGAGCGCCCCTACGATCTAGTACTAATATCACAAAACAACTGGAAAATAGACTAAGCAATCAACAAGACTGACAACATATTGAACTCATTATTGGTCAAGACTCCACAGCTCAGTCTCTATGCTTCTCTCTAACTCTTTTTCCATTTATATATCTTGATCTCTTGTCACCAACTCTTTATCAACCAACCACAGCCCAAACATCAATCCCACACAATGATTATAGACCTGTCACCAATTTCATTTATGAATCCAATCAACATGAAAAAACTCAATTTCATGAATTTTAATTCTCTTATTACACAAATATGTAAGACTGAGTATACATGTGTATGTACATGTATGTAGAAGTCGGTGAAATAGTTTCAATGAAGTTAAAAATCTCGATTAGTTTTTACTGTGATGGAAGTTGAAAAGGTGAAAATCATTATGCCACTCATCACGATATGTTCCACCATTATCCTTTCTACCATTATCATTTTACCTACTTAGAGTATCTCCAATGGTGCTCTTACATCACTCTTTAAAATATAATATAACTAGTGAAAAAAACGCGCTTCGCGCGAGTGAGAACCACGTAGAATATAAAATATTTTAAAAAGGTCTTTATTTTCTACAATCTCTAATCCTTTTCATTTGATGTTTGTTGTTGAAATATAAAAAAATATAACTTTCTTTTAAACTCTAACCTTCAACACCTATTAAAAGAAACATATGTTTAATTTAAATCCTTGACACACAAACAAAAAACAACAATGCATAGAAAAATAGAAAAATTGGATAAAAAGTCTTGAGAGATGCATGAGACAGTAAAACACCGGCCATAGCAGCACAGTCATTCCCTGGAAACATTCCACTGTTACAGGGGGTGCTGCTCATTCCTAACTCAAAACCAACTCTCTTGATGTTATATACAATTATACGAATCGCACTCCAGAATTTATAGAATCTTCGGAATGTTTTTGAAGAATGAAATGAAGATCATATTGGAGTCATCTGCTAATCGGACCAAAAAAAAAACCCTTTACAATCATGTTAGCT
Organism: Daucus carota subsp. sativus; assembly: GCF_001625215.2. NCBI lineage: Eukaryota > Viridiplantae > Streptophyta > Magnoliopsida > Apiales > Apiaceae > Daucus > Daucus carota. The sequence continues at coordinate 24,603,937 of NC_030387.2, read as the reverse complement.
GCATCTTCAATTTTCTCAGAAGTGGACGAAGCAGATGCCCTTGAGAAGTTATCAGCCACCGTCTTTTCTTGTGTAATTTCCTGGCGAACGGAACTTGTATTTATTGGAATTCTCCAAAAGATTTGTTGTAAGATAGAAAGCGGAGTAAGAATGTGGTATAGGACCCATAATCCTGATGATTTCCTTAAAGATATATTGCTCAGGAAGCATATTGAATAGGTTGGCACCTTTGCATATTACTTCCTGAACTCTTAGGGTTGAAGAATTTAGTGAGACCTTGCATAATACTTAATCTTGTCATGCTTAAAACACATAGAGGATCCTGTCATTAAGATAATACATTTTCTTTAGTACACTTTGTAAAGAATACGAAACAGAAAAGAAAAATCAAATTTACAAGTATGTAATGTAACTTTTTGAGCGTGCATATATAAACCAAAGGCACATGTGTAGGAATCAATATTAGTAGCAAGAGATACATTTTCAAATCTAGACCACGCATAATACAACGTAATCTTGTCACGCTTAAAACATGTAGAGGGTCCTGCCATTAAGAGAACACATTTTCTTTGGTATACTCGGTAAAGAAAACCAAACAAAAAAGCACAATCAAATTTACAAGCATGTAGTCAGCTTCTTAAAAGCCAGCCTTTGCCTAGAGAAAAGAGACCGAACATCTCGCAAAACCTAAATACGTACAGGATGTAAACACGTTCAAGCTCATCACATAACATAATTCACACAAGGTATCACAACTACTGGTCACGAAAGGACTTTACCTGATGCTATACTTTGGTCATCTATTCCTATAAGCAAAAATAGTAAACCCCGTAACAAAAGTGAGTGTAATAATCCATGTTATAAGCTACCCTGATTGTGCCGTAGAAAAGATTAACAGTAAAATATTAACAGCGCTACAAACTAAGACACCAAACTGGACAGCAAAGTTGGTAGCAACGATCCATCCTATATGCTAATTTGGTCTTGTATAGCAACATCTTGTTTTCCAGTCTAGTCGTGTATAGCTCCAACCATTTTCAGACAAAGTTTAAAGTTTAAATCACAATGAAACAAATAGAGTAAATATATATACACAAGCTTATCAGATTATACAGAAACAGAAATTCGAATTACCTTGGTTATTGTTGAAATTAGCATGACTTGTAGTCGATTTTGATGCTGATACATCGATTGGTTCAGTTGGTTCCCCTGTAAAGAGGCTGCCATCCTGGACATTAATCATGAATTCTGGACCTATGACACAAAGCCGGCATTCTTGGTATGTTGTCCCTCCACAAGCCGTCACCATTCTTTTTATTGCATAATGCCTTGAAGTGTAGATATGCTACCCTGAGTTGGAAAAGTAGCACAAGTAATCATACCTCCGAAGGCTAAGGAATTAGTTAAGACCTTGGTGTAATCTTGTAATCTAAACTCAAATAAACAAATTTTTTTAGGTTAACAGGTTGTGCCTGAAAATTCAAAATCAAATAACTACAACACTGGTAATTGCTACCTTAAATGCGAAGCTCCAAAAGCATCAGCATAAGCTATTGCCTCTTCTTCCCGGAGTACAATTTTTTTTGAGTTTCCAAGACATGCTTAAGATGATCCCTGTCATCAGCAAGACAAATAGTTGCTCCGGAGGAACTTATAGTTATCATATTGCAATAGGATAAATAGGAAGATGATCTTACTTGGAATCTTCATCTTGCATAGCATTATCAGCTCCATATGAACCGCCGGTATACTGAATCATATAAAAAAAACATTGACAAAATTTCGTGAGCTTTAAGATTTTTTACAAAATTACATATGTGGTAATGTTTATATGCAACAATAATAAGAAGATACCTTTGTGGATCCATTTGATACAGCGGAAGTTTTAATTTGAGCAAGCTCTTGCTCTAACGAAACAAATCTGTCAAAAAACTTCAGGGTGGCAACGAATTCACAAACCTGATCAACAAAAAAGTGAGCATAAATTTGAAAGATCACATCAACAAAACTGGGAAAAAAATACAATAACACGTAATAAAACTGATAAAAAATATAATAAATGAATAAATCAACGTAAACCTTCTCTCCATGAGTTGCATCAGCCTAGTTCCTAGGCAAACAAATCTGTTTCCGCACATCCACCTGTGCGAAAGCTAAACAAAACATATGCTTTCGGCTTTCATAAATCCCCAATGGATGGAAGCAGAATTTCAAATATTTTGAATTAAACTTGGAAAATTAACACACACAATCATAAACCACGGATTTTAAATACTCAAATTTTACCCCATTTCGCAGGAATTTAACATATGACAGGAGAAAATCAGTTGGTATAATGAAACATCACAAAACAAAAAAGTCTCAGCAATGTAATTCCAGACTTCAATTGGTATCATAAGAGAATGAATCTTTACCTCAATAGCAGCACCTCCACAGAAATCATCAGATTTTTTAGAACAATAATCAGATCCTCCTTCTGCCATTCTATATATCTTCTCACAAAATCTGGTAAAGTTCCTCGAGTTTAGCAATCGGGTTTGCAGATATTCTTGAGTTTCTTGAGAAGGATATCATTTTAAACAAAACCCTCAAGCTCATAAAGCTAACGTAAAAGACACTCAAAATCTTAAAAATAATAAACATAATTGACCAAAATAATGAGGATAAAAATCAAGATATATACAGACCTTGGAAGAATCGGCACCATCAGGATCAGAGCAGTGGACGCGGCTGAAATCTTTTTGATGCTAGCTTTGAGATGTGAACTTGAATTAAAAACAGATGGTTGAGTAATTCCGTCAAACAGTTTGGCTACATAACTAACTTCACCGTAACTATCACACATTGCAACCATTTTGGCAGCCACACTCATATATTGCAACCATTTTGGCATCAAGAAACGCATCGGGAAGCAGCCTCGGAGTATCATCTTGGCATGATCAGTTTTACTTGGGATATTGAGTTGAAATAGTGTGTGTGCATATATGACCAGAGATTTTGATTGATTTGATACGAAGAGGCAAAACTAAAGGACACTGAAGAGATACACATCTATTAAGCGATCATTTGTCTTTTTATATAGGTGGCTGTTCATCTTTCCATTACCCTTTTATATTTCAATTTTAATTTTAATTTAATTTAAAAATGCAAAAATTCAGAAAAGAAGATAATGGGAAAGAAGAGCTATCAAGCGTGCCATGTCAGCATGTGAGGAACCTCCTTTATATAAATATAAAGATATTTGGCTCTTAGTGAGTTAAGACATTGAAAAAGATTTCAACTCCAATGCTCCTCTTTATACTTGTTCCTTATTCATATTTTATTCATATAAATGAGAGAGAAAAGTAAAAAGAGAGAATTGTTGGAGATAAAGTTGAAGTGAGATCAATATTATATTCATCAAAAAGAAGTTAAGAGCTCTTACATGCTCTTTAAAATAGAGGAGATATGATAAGCTCCTAAATTTTTAAAGAGCATCTAAGAGCCTATTGGAGCACTAAATTTTGATTTGCTCTTTAAATTTTGATTTAAGAGCTTGTTTAGAGAGCCCCTTGGAGATGCTCTTATATGTCGAATGTACTATATAAATTTCATTATAAAAATACTCAAATTGTACTTAGTTACTTTCGGTTGAAAGATATTTTGTAAATATTTTCATAAATGGTAAAATTAGAAAAATTCTTTTAAAAAGTGTTATTTTTGATTAATACTAAAAAATAAATAACAAAATTCAAAATTTAAAACTTTAATATTTAATTATATTTTTGTTAAAAAAAATTCTATGCCCTTTTCATGATTTTCCTAATAAAAAAGGGAAAGCAAAGTAATCGGACCCAATTGAGGCTGGAATATAGCAGAGCGCCCCAGCAGGTTGGTAGTACCCAATATTCTGATGGCTTTACGATCTCTCTGGCGTCTTGGCCTGGCCTCCACCGCCATGGCCGGCGGCGTTGGTGGCGCCGTGATCGTATCTTCCGATGACCCCGCAACCGCCATCAAGCTCTGTACGAGTGTTCCTCTTCGCCTTTTTCGTGTCTCCGTTGCTGCTGCTTCCATTGCATTCGGTACTCTCTCTCTCTCTCTCTCTCTCTCTCTCTCTCTATCTTTCTATCTCTCCCCCCCCCCTCTCGCTCGCCCCCTCCCTTCCTCCCTCTCCATTGTCATTTAATAGCTTAGTGGATTCAATCAATTACTTCACCTCTCTTTGTTAATCAAATCATTTGTTTTCAATATTTTTTCGCTAGTTAAGTGTTCAATCAACTGCTTTGAGATTTTATCATTGTAAGAGTCTTTGAAAATATAATCTTGCACCAATATGATTGTGTTACTTGGGGAAAGGAATTATCTTTTTAGGCATGTAGTCATTTCAGTGTATGTGATGGAGTAAGAAACTGCTTTAACAAATTTCTGAATAATATGTGATGGAATACAATGCAAGCTTTTTAATATGACGATATATAAACTGATGTTAACAAATGCTAATTCATAATTGGCTTAGATTACGAATATTCGTTAATGGGATTGCCGGAAGGTAGCAGCGAGAGGTCTAAAGTTAAACACGAAGTTCACATCAGAGGTGCTCGTAAGCTTGAAGAACTTTGTTTTAAAAATGGTGGGATATATATCAAGCTTGGTCAGCATCTTGGTCAACTGGTATGGTTTAGTCATTTAATCTGTTACTTGTGAAGGAAATTGATGTCAATGATGACTTTGACATGAGTTAGTATATGATAACTGATTCGTAACTAAAGTTTGTATGTATCGTGATTAAGAGGGCTGTTTTACATTATACAGGAGTACTTGGTGCCTCAAGAGTATGTGGAAATATTGCGGGAGTCCATGTTGAATAAATGTCCAGTTTCTTCGTATGAGCAAGTATGCGAAGTTGTCAAGAGTGAGCTGGGAGAATTACCTGATAAAGTATGTTGCATATGCTTGAGTTCTAATTATTATGGAGATCGATGGATCTTTGCTGCCTTCACTATTTATATTTTACATTTAACTGCTCTAGTCAAGACGTACTTCAACATATTAGGTTTATTCCTATTTCCTCTCTGTGTATAGATTTTCAAAGATTTTGATCCTGTCCCAATAGCTAGTGCTTCTCTTGCACAAGTTCATGTTGCTCACGACCATGATGGGAAAAAGCTTGCCGTGAAGGTTTTATACCTTATTGCTTTTAATAAGTTCTCTTCTGAATGTAACTTTAGACTAGCATATAGAGATGAATAAATTAGTAATGTGACAATCTGTTCCTCCTCTTTCTATTATGTTGTTACTTTCAGGTTCAGCACATTCACATGACAGATAGTGCAGCTGCAGATTATGCGACTGTGGAGTTAATTGTGAATACCTTGCATCAGTTCTTCCCATCATTTGATTACAGGTCTTGAGTCGGTCATCTTCTCAGTTATCAAACATTATTTTCTGGTTTAAGAACAGTTGATAGTTGAACTTTTGGCGTTATGGGAAATGGGAAAGAAGTACATTCAAGCATAGTCATATACTTATATTATATTATCATTGATTAGAACTTGCCATTTATACTTGTGTTAGAGTTTCTGATATATTTTACTCAATTAAATTTTAAAATGAAATTTCGTGAACTTAAATGTAGATGGTTGATAGATGAAGTGCGTGATAGCTTACCAAAGGTTAGTTTTTAAATTTATTAATACGCATAGATGTTTTTGGACCATAGTATGCCATGTTGTAGTTGTTCACTGTGTGGATGGGCTTTACTATATGTATTATTTTTTATGATGACTGTTAGGAACTTGATTTCTTAGTTGAGGCCAAGAACAGTGTGAAGTGTATGGACAATTTTCGGAAGTTATCTCCCAGCATTGCAGATTATGTCTATGCGCCAAGGGTATACTGGAACTTAAGTACTTCAAAGTTGTTAACCATGGAATATATCGAAGGAGCACAAATAAATGACCTAAAAGGTATCCGAGGTCTTGGACTTCGACCTGTTGACGTTGCAAATTTAGTAAGTATTTTTCATCACTAATAACATTTTATTAGAGCTAGTAAGGATTTGTAAAGGCAGATGTGGAAACATAATTTCTTTACTTCACCTTTTAAATTATGTGGTGCCGTGGTGGTTTGGTGAGATCAGACTTCCTCAGCTAACGTATATTTGTAATTGCTTTAGTACATGCACTAACTATAATTAGGGCTGTTAGTTTAACATTACCGATTTTAAGGTCTCTGAAAGCTTCACTCACTTGAAATAAACCAGTCCAAGTTCTGATATACATGCTTTTTCTGGTGCCTGTAATCTTTTGGTTGCATAGATTCAAAATATGACATTATTGTAGCTGCAAAGTGTGTGTTTTTCACAAGTACTCTGTTTAAACTTGTAAACATCATAGTTTTCTTATTTAATCTATGCAGCTTAGTAAAACCTTTGCTGAAATGATGTTCAGACATGGATTTGTGCATTGTGATCCGCATGAAGCCAATTTGATAGTTCGTCCTCATCCTTCTTCCAAGAGGGGCATTTTTGGTAAATCCACCAATGTTTTTCATTTCCTCTTTTAATTCAAATGTTCTTTTAGAGTTTCGATTTGATATACTTAGTGGTCCATATATCAAATAGTTTTAAGAGAATTATTATTAAGTTCTCATGTTGCTTCATCTGCATGCTGAATGATGTGCTCTTGTAGTCTGATGGGAAGGGATATGGATTTGGGTTTTTTTGCACATAGCGGAACGTTGGTGTTGGAAGGTGGAATTTTTTGACTCCTGGTTAAAAAAGTTCCTCTGCATAATTCATAATCTTGCAGCAATTTCTTAAACTTGTTTAATTCTTTTGGGATACGCGTTTCTTGTAGATTGTATGTCTTTAGCCTTTAGGTGTAAAAATGAAATTAAAAGACAACCCTCAGCTGTGGGATGGTCATTGGAATGCCTTTGTTCAACATTGTTATATTACTTCAATCCTCGTGACAATGTACCTTGGCTTTTTCCTCTTAGTCCTTGTACAGTGTTGCTATTCCATTTGTAATTGTTCTATGATGCATATATTTTGATGCCTTCTCTTTTGAAGGATGGTCAAATCAATATCTGCTTATTATATCTCATGTATGTAGGAAAGAGAAAACCACAATTGATACTGCTAGACCATGGCCTGTACAAGGAACTTGATGTGGAAACCAGAACCAACTATGCTGCGTTGTGGAAGGTTTATCAGCTATAACTATATTTTTGAGATCTTTTCCAAATCATTGTCTGTTTCCACTTATGATTACCTTGATTTGAGAGTTTCTGTACAGGCACTAGTATTTGCAGATGCCAATGCCATAAAAGAAAATTGTGTGAAGCTAGGTGCTGGAGAGGATCTGTACCCACTATTTGCAGGGATTCTTACCATGAGGCCATGGGAGAGGGTTATCGATCCAGCTGTTGATCATTTAGTCATGCGAGGCAGTGAGGGTGATCATTCAGAATTGCAGGTAATTGTGAAATAAAGGGTGTATATTTAATCATTTCCCAGGTACCTAGTCACCTGTTGTGCTGTTAGGGAGATAGCCAGATAGGTATGAAATTTGGTCCATAAGAGGCCCTAAAGTTAAATCACACAAAGTTAATACTGGTGCTACAGAATACAAAAGGAGGATAATCTTATTTAAGTGTTAGATTTGGATGCATTATCTTAGATAGAAGTAAACTGAAGCCAAATCAAACTTAAGCATAGCTGGGCAACAAAGGACAAGGATATATAACCCAAACAAATCCATTCATTCATTAGCAAGAGTGTGGTGTTAATGTCGCAAATCAATTAATATTAGTTGTGTTTGGGTGTCTCCTTGCATCTATAATAATTCACTTTTTTCTGCAGATGTATGCATCACAATATTTCCCTGAAATCACAGAGCTCCTGCGAAGGCTGCCTCGTGTAATTCTTTTGATGCTGAAGACCAACGACTGTTTACGAGCAGTTAATAACTCACTGGTACAACATATCTAACTTTCACATACTTCTGTAGTGTTCCCCATGGTATGATATTAAGAGTTGTTACATGCACAAGATTGTGTGGTCAGTACTTTCATTAACTTCTGGCGATTCCTTTGCCACTTCTTTCATCTTACTATATGCTCTGTGTTCTTCTTTCTGCCTTTATCGGAATTTTTCATAGGAGACTATCTTCTACTTCGTATATTTCTGTGTTTTGTACTCAATTGAGTATATAATATTCAGAAACACATCACTTGTGTCTGTCTTCGTCCATCCACATGGGTCTTCAACCTATTACTCATCACTCATCTTTTACAAAACTGCTGCTACTGTGTTGTTTACCTTTATATCTTTTTTCATGAATTAGACCAGATAAAGCACAGCTAGTTATCCACACTCATTGTAAGGTCTCAGAAGGGTGAGATGTACTATATACATAGACCTTGCCCCAACAGCTTTCTCAGAGATAAAGGCTTTCTTTTCGTAGAGAATCACGACTTCTGAGCGAATTTAATTGATAAATTAAGTTAGATGTTGAAAATTACAAAAATTCTTTGGAAGGGAAAAAATGTATATGTTTCCCTAAATTATGTTGCATATCAGCAAACTCTAAATTATATGTTTCTTCAAGCTACCTTTATTGGAATTCTTGCATATTACATTAGTTTCTGCACAAGTGAAAATAGGGAAATTCAAATCGTGAACTATCTTTATTAGAATTGCATTGGTGATGAGTTTGCAAGTATCTTATAGTTGGAGGATCAAGTACTGTTCTGAATCTTTTTTATGTGTTCTCCAACAGCTGCAGAGATCTTCGCTCGAGTCCTTTTTGATCATCGGAAGAGTTTCTTCCGAGGCAGTTATCGAGGCAAAGTTATTACAAAATAAGTCTTTCTTGCGGTACATCAGTGCTTGGCTAGAAGATTTGTCACTAGAAGCGCGAATGTTTGTGATGCGGATAGCGTTGTGGATTTTTCAACTCCGCAGAACTTTGGCCTTCTGAAAAACAATGTAGAGGACTCAGAATTCATTTTAGGCAAACCCCTCATTTAGTTGGGTCATGGCATTTTGTCTCAGTGACTCGAATACTCGATTCCCGACTAAAAATGGGATTACTTATAGGTACTTCACTCGACCAAATTTTTTGTCACCGGTCCATTCTTTCTTTTTACAAAAGATTTATTATTCAAAATTTGCTGTTCCTACTTGGCAAATTCTGCCATATTTTTGTTGTATAATTTTACTCATCAGGATGATACAAGGACACTTTTTGGAGCATCAGATCAAATCTGAATGTTCCTTATAAAGAGATGAGGAAGCAGTAGAATCTATTCACATGATCAATATTTTGGTGTTTAATGTGTTCATGTGACAATGTATTCTGAGCTTTGGATTCTTTCTTAGGGTTACAAATAAGGATGTTACAGATATAAATATTCTCACGATTTTCACGCGAACTAGAAAGATGGAAACGGAGTATAATGTACAAAGTGGTTGCCCCTTTTAACTTGAAAAAGTTAATTTAGACAAGACATATGACACCATGTTTGTTTGTCGAAATAAATGGTTAGAAACTTAGAATGATAAAGTCAGACTTAATGATTTGTTGGTTGTTGAAAACTCGTGTAACTAAATTAATTACTACTCTAATGAATATGTACTCAATATTGAGCATTTTCCTTTTTTGGTATATTAGTCCCACGTTGACATTGTTGTCTCATTTCCCACCTAGCAGTGATGTGAGGAAGTGCTATGGAGAAGAAAAGATATGTCAGGAAGGTGTAACGTATATACAAGGTCAAAGTTCAAGGTTGAATAATGTAGATATCACCCTTGACACATAAATACTATAGTACTAGTCTCCTATAATTTGTAGTCAAATTTTCAGTTATGTATTTATGGTTATTTTTGAATTGTTTTTATTTTTTAAAAAATTTAATATTAAAAATTTAAAATATTGTCTTTTTGTAACTGCTGTTTACAACAGATATGGATGTCTCATATCCTTATATTATTAAATAATTTCAAAAATTAAAGACATTTGTGATGTACTCAAGGACAAACTTGTATATGGTTGCATGAGGTTGAAGATTGATTTGCAAAAATATTTGCAAATATATCGTAGGCAATCAGATGCAACTATAGTTGCAATCTCTACGGGGCCAATTAAGTAAATTGTATATGGTTGCATGTGGTTGGAGATCGTATTTTTGCAAACATTTTTACAAATATTTTCAAAAATTAATATCGTTATGTGATAAAAAAAATTTGTTGTTAATATATATAACTATCACATGAAACTTTAAATATCGTTTTCTCCTTACTGATGACTGGACAAATTTGAGACTGAAAAAAGTTATTCCAGTTTCAAGAATTCTGAAATTCAACTTTTCCTAAATCTTAAGAATAATCTAATTTAAGAATAATATTAGATTGATTTGTGGCCCGGCCTAAATTTCACGTGCTTGTTTATTTATAAGTTATATTAATATTGAGCTGACTTTCTATGAAAAAAAATCCGATTCTTGCTATCCTGACAGTCTGACACGTATCTATATATTTTTATATTTATTAATTATCTGATTAAAAAAATTGTCTTTTGATCGCTTAGAAATTTCCTCTTAAAAAATTGTAAACTTAAAAAATAATTGATGTAATTTCTAGGAATTAGAAACTTATTTGTATAATAAATTGGAAATCAAAAAGAAGATAACTGAAGTTCTTTTTCTAAAATATGTTTATAATCAACAAAATTTCCTTCGAATTTTAAACCGCGATTTCAGTATTTTTTGCCTAAAAATTTTCAGTGAATTCAGAACTGAAAATATAGATTCAATTTTTGTAAAATTTAATTTTTTTGAAAATTATTGAAAAATAGATCGGATGGATTGGAGGCATGACCTAAATTTCAGATGCTTATTCTTTGTGCTTATATTGACATAGAGGATTCGTATACCAAGAAATTAATATACTGATTGATTTATGTTTCACCAACTCTTTGTAAAAGAAGATAAGATTATATTATTGTTCATGATGAGGGTCGGATTTAGGAAGAGGCACGAAGATGACCCTTCTAATTTATTTTTTGACATTTTTTCATCATTCTAAATTTTGCAAAATTATAAATATGTCCACATAAAATTTTAAAATATATAGGTATTTTTTAAAATTTTGCTTGGTGTCCCCCGACATTTGTGTGCTAAATCCGCCCAGTTCATGACAAGAAAAAAATGAGAAGAAAGATCATAGAGTTGAAATACATTGACACGGTTGGAAAATATGTAGCAAAAGCGTGTAATGATCCGCCCAGTTCATGACAAGAAAAAAATGAGAAGAAAGATCGTAGAGTTGAAATACATTGACACGGTTGGAAAATATATAGCAAAAGCGTGTAATGAATACGGTACTTAGCAAGACAGGAGGATCCGGTGGATAAATGCGAGCATGGACTTATAGGTGGGGGATTGAATGAGGAAGATGGAGGTGCTGCCTTGAATGTTTCCAGAAAGAGAATGCGCTCTCTCTTTATTATTTCTTCCATAATTGTTTGTGTATAAGATGGGCTTAGGGAGTTAGAGGTCGTTAGTCACAATTGTTAGGTAAAATCACTGCTTACCATCAATGCAGTTGCTCTAATAATTTTTGCTCTTCCATTTTCTTCTCCAGCTCATTATGCAGCTTTGTTTTCCAATTATTTTTGGAGACATTATTTTTATTCGTATTTCATATTCCAAATATTGAATCTCAGAAAATGGTCATAAAACTTGCACATGTGGTACATGTTCTTTAATCGTCACAATAATATTATGGCATTGGTACTGTGTCATCTTTTTTCTCTCATGTATGAGCGACACAAATATATAATTTATTTTTATACTATTGTTGCCTGTTAAAATAATTACTTTAAAATGATTAAAAAATTGTTTTGATAGATTAAGAAGGCTAAAATATGTTCATGGAGAAGGTAGGTGCTCCATTTCTTTAAAAAAAAAAAAGATTTTAAGGTTTATATGGAAAAAGTGGGTCTATAGGCTTGTGATTAAATACAAACCAATTCTTAAATAAAAATAAAAAAACCATCATGATTTAGTGATATTCTACTTAAAATGTTGTAAGAATTAATGATTTCTATATATTTTCTCATTACTTGACCTCATAAAATCTGTCACGTTCTTTCGGCGACTGTCTCCTATCATTGTAAACTGTATAAGCATCAAAAGTTTTTGCGAGGATAGTCTGTTGTTTTTCCAAAGTCTAATGACGTGTTTGGGTTCCTTTTCTCGACACGAAAGAGCCGGCAACCGTGCTAATGAAAGCCATAACCACCACACCACCACCGGTTATGGCTAGTGTATAGATGATGGTGACGGAGTTTTTGAGTGTTGATGACCGGTTGAAAGAGGTGGAATTGTGGAGGAATCGTGACGGGATTGTTGAATTGGGGTTGCAAAGTGAAAGACGACGGGGAGAGAGGAGAACGGATCGACGGCAGACCTAAAAATGATATGAAAATGATAATAATACTAGTCCTATCATAAGCATACTAAAGTAGTACTAAAGTATAGGGTGATAAAAAATCACATAAATCGCCCGCACTGCACCAATTCGCATCACATAACGTGATTTTTATTTTCGTGGTGATATAGCAATACACTAATAACACATCTAACTACTACACAAGCATTCTATTGCACAAAGTCTTGAAAAGCCTCCAAAGTTTCATTGTCAAGAAAACATCTTTGAATCATTTTAACTTATCCATCTCCCAGTCATTTTAAATGATTATGTGCTATAAAACTATCATAACGAAGAATTTAATTAAAGCACGTCTTGTACTAATACGTAGTCGAGACTCACTCAAGTTAAGATTCAAGATTGACTTAATAATTTGGGACTTAATCCATCATCTTTTTCAACATCTTTTCATAATATACACTTTTATTTTAATTAATATACTACTTTTATTTGTATTTAACATTCCAACTATTGAAACACAGAAGATGGTTTACATACCATGTCATAAAACTTGCAATGTACTGTAGTACATTTCCTTTACCAGCAGCCTGCAAGACGCCAGGACCCATTTAATCGTGACAACGATATTATTGTACTAGTACTCTCAGATCTTTTACTCCCATTCATGAGCCGGACATGGGACACAGAAACATTGTTCATGTTTAATATTTTTATTGCACACAGCAAAAGAGTGTTTTTGTGAGAAATAGTCAAGATTTATATTCACAAATTTCAAGTCTTAGTTAGAAACTTTAAAATTAAGAAACTTTAAAATTTCAAGTTTCACAAATTTCAAGTTTCTTTTCTGAAAAAGGAAAAGAATTTTAAAATCTAGAATAAAATCTCTTGTATTAAATATCAAATCATATACGAATATTAAAGATATTCAGATAATTATACATGATTTATTGGTGGCAGTAATTTTGGACAACATTATAGAAAAGTCATGGTCAGTGTATCTAGATTGAGTTTGGAACACATGACGTGACTGAGAATGATGATGCTAGTACCATAAAATAAAAGGTGTTTTGTTTGGGTGACTAGTAAATCCTTAATGGTTCAACCAACTACCTAATACCAGATACACATACAAACACCCATCCATATATATAAATATAACTCACTCCCTTGATACTCGCCTCCTCTATATTTTATTATCTACACTGAAACAGGATCAAGACCAGAAAGGATGGTGGGTCCGAACAGGCCTCAGATTGTGTTATTTGGATCCTCCATTGTGCAGATGAGTTACAGCCATGGTGGCTGGGGCTCCATTCTTTCTGATATCTACTCTCGGAAGGTATTTTTTTTTTCTTTTCTTTTTTTGGCTGGGATTCTCATGTGCTTCATAAAGATTGTACCTTTACATCAAGATTCTTCAATTATTATTATTATTTTTTAAAATTTTTGGCATCATCAGATAGTACTGTTTTGGTTCAGTAGTAGGAATTTATTGTGTACTTTCATCATACCATGGTTTGGCCAAGCAGGGGGGGAGAAGGAGAGAGGGAGAGAGAGAAGGAGGTTGAGGGAGAGACGGAGAGAGAGATGGAGAGAGGGAGGGGGGGGAGAGAGAGAGTTGAAGGAGGGAGGGGGGAGAAGGCCTCAAAAAAGAATTGAAAAGTAAACTGATCTGAAACTGTTGCTTAAAACAAACCTGTGTACTGTGGGACAAATTTGCATGGTATATTCTGTATTAAAAGCAGATGCAAGTGGTAAAGATGATCTTGAAAATCATCTTGTTCACTGTTGTTGCTTGTTTGTATCGAGTTTGTTTTTGATTCAGATATTAATAAGGTGTCAATGAGGACTCTTTTAATATGCAAGTGAATTATCTCACAGCTTGCAGAACAAATTTCAAAAACTTAGAAGTTTGAAAGTAACAACTAAAGCACAATAGGTCAGAAATTCTTTTAAGATAGTGATATTAGATGATGTAGGATGCAAGAAGAAAAGTAGCGGAAATAAGAAAAGAGAGGAGAAGAAAACCACTAATTTGCAAATTTTGTTTCAAAACTATGTTTAATTTGAGTTTAATTGTAAATTATTGATATGATATTTTGCCTGGTTTAGTTGTTTATTAATAACTCATGACATGTCTCTGTACCCATGTCGAAAAAACAAGATTTTTTCCCTGTGACCCCTATTTCCAGAAATCCCAAAGCCAACACTCTAACATGTGTTTGTCCTTACCATTTCAACTAGTGCATTTGTCTTTCTTTTGATACCCAGGTCCCGAGTAACATAGGTTGCAATACCCAGTGCAAATGTGACATTCATGGATATTGGATATTACAAAATCTACCCCCAATATGTTATGCAAATATTAGAAGAAATGTGCATTATCAAATGAAAACTGTAAAGTTTCTGTAGTTCCACCTACAAGCTAAGGTGCTGCCTCTAGAAATTCTTCACAGAAATGGTCAATATAAAGTTTAGTCAACTTAACTTGAGGGCTATTGATTATTTCCTTGTAGTGGCGTGCTAAGCATCTTATGTTATTTCTCGTGATTGTCATACCAATATCCTTTGAGACATTGGATTTATATTTCATTGAACCTGAGTATCTTCAGACTTGAACTCGGTTTTATTTTCACAGATGATATAGCAAACGTGGCTAAGAGTTGGATATTTGTATCCTAAGACCTAAAACTACATTGTGAACTCTTTAGTTGTAATCTTTTTGATATAGGATTATACAGGCTTCTGATTCTACTTCACATTAGTATACTATACTGCAAAGTCAACACATGAATTTATATACTGGTCAGCAGGACGACCTTTAATCACTCTAAATATGACACATAACTGGAATTATCTTTTGCATAATACGTGTAATGTTTGGCCATTTATGTTATCTTTCTTGTCCATCGCAGGCAGACATAATATTGCGAGGATACTACGGTTGGAACTCCCGGCGTGCTATTGAAGTGCTTGATCAAATTTTTCCTAAGGTGATGTAATTTGTCTGGAAGTATATATTAGCAATTAAACATGTATACATCAAGATAAGTTCCCAAATGTTTCAAGTGGCGTCCTAGTGGTTGCTACTCTTCCATTCTGGAAGATCTCAAATGTTACAAGTAAATTCTGTAACTTGTTTGTTAGAATGAATATCTCTAAGCCCAAGGGTCTTTACTCTTTACTATTTGCAAATATTAGTATTACCTGGCATAAGTACTATGGATCTTAATTGTGAAAATAAGTGACTATGATGCAGAAAAAGGCTACCCAGTTCAGCTGATTATTGTTGTACTACTTGTTTATTAAATTGCATATTCATTTACATATGTTATTACTATATATTGTTATATTTTTTGAGCATTCACATATATATTCTGAAATATACATTTAAATCAAATCATCTTTCTTTATGTAATTTTAGATCTCCAATTTTTGGGGCTAAGGAGATTGTTAATATTAAACTGGTATTTTCTTCATTTCAGGATGCTTCCGTTCAGCCTTCCTTGGTGATTGTCTACTTTGGTGGTAATGACTCGATGGGGCCTCATTCATCTGGTCTTGGTCCTCATGTACCACTCCCTGAATATGTTGAAAATATGAGGAAAATCGCAATTCATCTCAAGGTACCTAATCTGGTGTATTTATGTTTTAAGTATACTTCTATTGTGGATCTAAACGAAAATTGCTATGTGATACACTGGAAAAGGTACATTGCAACACTAGCAACATAATATCGGGCATGGTATCTAAACTTAAGTATTTACGAAAGAGGTGCTCAGTTTTCATTTTCTTAGCAGTACCGTGGTTGATTTAGAGGCTCGTTTGGTAATTGTACACTTGACAGCAGTTAATCACATAGCACTGAGATATTAGTTTTTGTTTGTTTAGATACTTAATAAAGGCGAACACTTTTCTGTACAGGAAAGTCTAAGATTAAACTATAAACACTAAATTGACCTACATTATCGATTACAGATTACTAAAATTTGAAAGTTATGATCACAAATACTGCTTTTTCTCATAAAAATGGCAAGTGAAAATATATAATTATGCAGATTTTTATCATAAAAACGGCAATAATTACTGAACATATGGTTCGATTTTTTTTTATCGGGCTTTTAATGAATTGTATTCTAACCTTACTTCCGAATTATCAGAGCCTTTCAGATACAACTCGCATAATATTTCTTAGTTCTCCACCTCTTAATGAGGTCTATCTCCGTGAGAACCAGAGGTACTTTCACTCATATATGCTATGCATATATATATGTTATATATGATATTAAAATTGATAAATTATTTACTGAAATCAGTGCAGCATTAAGTCCACTAATTCGAACAAATGAGTTGTGCCGAGAATATTCAGAAGCTTGTATAAGCTTGTGCCATGAGGAGGGCGTGAAAGTCATTGATCTTTGGACTGCAATACAGCAAAAAGATGATTGGTTGACTGCTTGCTTTACGTAAGTTCTTTGACATTATTGGTTTCTCTTCTACAATATTCTGGTGAGAGCTTTAAATAATCTGTACATAATCTAGTGTTATATAGTTCGTAGCTGAAAATTATATTAAGTGGCGAAATTTCTGAACTCTGATAGAAGACTTTTTGTATTTAGGATTTTTTTGGTTCTAATATTTCTTCTATGTCAGTACTCCACAAATGGAGAATTATAGTTATATGCAACTCCTTCCTCTCTTTGGGACCCGGAACCTAGTTTGAGCTCCTTGTACACGTTTAGTTTGTTTTCTTCCTGGTGCAAACAAGCATTTATATGAAAATGTATGTATCTATAAAACTTGACTATCTCTTTCATATATACATTTACAAGGTGCAGACTTGCGGAGTTGTTCTGAACACATCAGTTACAACCAAATTGTTCTTTACTTTGTATATTGGAACTGTATACTCGAATTATGTTCATGACTTCTATCCATTGTCACTATTATAAACTGCATACATGACCTGAATTGTTAACTTTTATGATTTATATATTTATCTATCAACCAATCACAGTGAAGCAAATTCTAGTTTTGTTTCTTTCTGGAACTTTTAAAAGAGGTGGTTCACTAGTAATGTGTCTTGCTTGTTAATCAAATATACATGGCAACTTTAGAACTGAATGATATCTATTAAAATACTAAAGCAATTTAATAACTCGTTTTCTCTTATTCAGAGATGGACTTCATTTATCGGCAGAGGGAAGTAAGATAGTTGTGCAGGAGATACTAAAGGTGCTCAAAGAAGCTGATTGGACCCCTTCCTTGCACTGGAAATCCATGCCAACCGAATTTGCAGGGGGGTCGCCTTACAATCTTGTAGGTGCAGATGGAAAAAGCACCCTAGATCCATCCGACTGGACTTTCTATAGAGAAATCAAGTGGGACTAAAATTGCTGAAGAACCTCCCACCAGAAGCTAAAGAACGGGCCTAAGAAATGGAATACGGATGGAATAGAATTGAGAAATTGCTGCCAATTATGATTAGTGTAATTTTATGTGATTCGTTAGGCCACAATATCGACATGTGGTCATTATATATGTTTTGTTAGGCTACAATGTTGACATGGTCATATCTTCCAGGTTACTAAAAGCAGTTGCATCTTGTTTATGTAACCAACTTGGCCAGTTTATGTTTTCATGCTTTATGAAGGAATGGGGTTAATCGAGTGCTATACTAGACCAGTATTCAGAAATACCAATTCTTTTTAGTTGATCATCGCAGAAGTTAACAGATGTTTATAATTACAGTGGCTGATCACTGATGGCTAATTAAAGCTTCACATTTTGTTTGCAAATGACATGTTCTTTATACCCAGCTCAATCATCCATGTCCAACTCTTCGATCCCATCACCGAATCCTCAAAACGCCACCACTTTCAACAATTGTCACTACCTTACCACCTTTACCCTTTCATCTAATGTGTGGGACTATGAGCCCGGAAGTTAAAATCATATATGTGGATAATTTTGACTTATTAATCATTTATGAGTTATTGAAATTATAATAATTAACAAAAAAGAAAATTTAAAAAAATTAACTCGGACATTTTTCAGCCTAAAGTCAGAAACAACTTTAACCTCCTGCTTAAAGCAGGAGCCACACAGGCTCGATGTACCTTGAGATATATGTCTGTGTAACAAGTCCAATGCCTGTTTGAATATTGATTAAAAAAAATTGTGTTGCAACACTTGATAAAACTGATGAGCATCCAAAATCCAAATGCAACACTTGATAAAACTGACAGAGCATCCAAAATCCAAATGAATACTTCACTTCAGAGTAAAGGGAATTTCTAAAACAGGGTGGACGTAAGTATATTAGTTGAGTGCATCTTAAGAAGTGGCCACAGAGAAATCCCACTGGCAAGTAGACATGATTGCTTAGAGCAACCCAAATGATTCACATAAATGCAAACAAATTTCCTAAACATTACATGGG
Organism: Daucus carota subsp. sativus; assembly: GCF_001625215.2. Classification (NCBI taxonomy): domain Eukaryota; kingdom Viridiplantae; phylum Streptophyta; class Magnoliopsida; order Apiales; family Apiaceae; genus Daucus; species Daucus carota. The sequence goes on along the minus strand of NC_030387.2, from coordinate 24,585,056 downwards.
TAGTTCTCCACTGTCTGAAATAACAACTGCGCTTCTGGGTGTCCCATCTCCCCGTCCTTGTGCTTCAATCTTGTAAACCACATCCATGCCGGAAAGCACTTTGCCAAACACAACATGATGGCCATCCAACCTTTACAGGAGACCAAAATACAGATCACTTAGGCAACTGAATAAACCTCAAAATGCATACTGAAACCATCTATATATTGTAGATATTGATAGATATTACAAATTTATGGTTGTTAAACTCATTCCCATATCTGTTAATTACACTAATTTTAATCAATAACAGATATCCAATGGATAAAACTTAAAAATAAAATCCAGGATGTCATACTTATCATTATTGCAGTAAACATATGAAACTTAATAATAAAATCCGCGACATGAAAGTTATCAATTATACATGCAGTTTGATAGTCAAACACTATCCAGAGCGCTCCAGATATATTCCTATATCTCCCGAGGAAAGCAGAATACTAAACAAAATAATAAACAAAAAAAGAAAAAGGAGAACAGAAAGATTACCATTTGGTTATTACAGTGGTTATGAAGAACTGGGAACCATTAGTATCTGGTCCAGCATTTGCCATTGACAAAAAACCTACACCAAAAGAGGGGAAAAAATGAAGATCACTTAGAAGATGGCACATCTTATTCATCCTAAATCACAAAAAAGAAATGATAAGAATGGCATCGTAGCTTTACCTGGAGCCGTGTGCTTCAGCTTAAAGTTCTCATCAGCAAACTTATCACCATAAATCGACTCCCCGCCTCGGCCATCACCAAGAGTAAAATCACCACCCTGGATCATAAAACTGGGTATAATTCTATGGAATTTGCTTCCTTTGTAATGGAGAGGCTTCCTATTCTTTCCTTTACCCTTCTCCCCTGCAAGGAAAGGATCACTCACTATCATACTATCGTTACTTTCATTTTAACTTCAGCTGACTTCACACTCTTCACTCATGCAACCTTTTACTATTAGAATAATATAACGCCATGTATCCACTTTATAACTGTGCATATTAATAACCTTCTCCAATGACAAAAAGGTATAGATAGAAAGGCACAAAAAGAGTTACATTCTAACAATAGTTTGATTGATAAGATCAGATTCACTTGTTGATAGTTGGCCTTACTCTGTCGATAAAATCACTAAAGAAGGAAACAACAATTTAATTATAAAGCACTTGATAAATAAAAATGAGTTCCTGGAATGTTTTTGTATAAGATAACTTTTAACTATGAATCTTACTTCACAAATACAATTTTTATGCAATACATAATATATAGCATTACTGTTTCTATAATTTTCATTTATACTGTAGTTATTCACTGGAAGATTTTCAACAGATTATTATACGAACTAAGCTTTACAAGGTCTATCTAACAGCTTGACATCCTGTAGAAGACAGTATATCATTCCAGCACTAAGACATTTACAAGGCTGCTCACTTTGAAAGGATAATTCTTTAACCAGGTTCTGTATTATGTTTATTATGAACTGATAACATGTTGCAGAGAATAAAGAGTTCCTTTCAGCAAATTATAGGTAGCCAAATAATTAATTTTGTAGTAAAGTAAACAAACAGTTAAGACAGAGGTATGAAAGGGAGCAAGAGTTACTTGGCTACCCGTGCAAAGAGCTCGAAAATTTTCTGCAGAATAAACATATAATTAAATAGTTAGACTATATCTGAAGGGAAAAATAATAAGTAAGGCCTCGTTTTCTATAGGACTGGACCACCATACCTGCTGTCAATGGAACTGTTTTCCCAAAGAGGCCCATGACAATACGACCTGAAGAAAAAGTATATAGATATATGACACAATTTAAAGTTATAAAGTCCATAGTAACAAATCATAACAGCATGTATATGATGCACAATCTATTAGAGCTACATAACAGCATAATGGGCAGCAGAAGATAATTTAAAACGAGCAAGCGAGCATAAAAAAATGTATATTCCATGAGATAAGAAAAAACAGTAATTCACAAAAGCTTATTTTTCCCTGTGTTACAAGGCAAGTCTTTATGGTCCTAATGAATTTAATAAGAAAATAATCAAGAAAATGCACACGGAATGTTTTTCTTGGGTAAAAAGTATTTATTTGACTGCTTTGACAAATGGCTACGATAATGACCAATGTTGATGGATAAGGATACTAAGAGCATCTCCAACGGGGCTCTTAAACAAGCTCTTATCCTTAAATTTAAAGAGCAAATAAAAAAAAAAAGTGCTCCAATGGGCTCCTAGAAGCTCTTTAAAAATTTAAGAGTCTATCATCTCTCCTATCTTTTAAAGAGCATCTAGTATCTCTCAACTTTTGATTCATGAATATTATATTAATTTCCCTCCAACTTTACATCCAACCTTTCTTTCTCTCTTTTCACTTTTCTCTCTCAAATTTATGAATAAAATATGAATAGAAAGCAACAATAGAGAGGAGCATTGGAGTTGTCATCTTTTCAGTGTCTTACTCATTAGGACTTAGAAGCCACATATTATATTACTATATTTCAAAGAATGATTTAAGAGCCTCATTGGAGATGCTCTAGGCAGATACCTATGGTACATACAGTTGTGCCAAATCAAACTTTGAATAATTTCTACAGCTTGACACATAAATAACTCAAACATTCATTTAAAAAATATCTCGTAATATTTGTTAAGAATAAATATTTACAGCACAAAGTACATTCAGCTAAGTTTCCTAGTTACATGTGTAGAATGAAGGTTGGAGTGAGTGGCATAAAATATTCCATGTCTAGCTTAAGACAAACGGAGCAAGTTCATAACAAAGCAGGAGAGCAAGCATCAGAAATAGCAGGTACATAAATCAATCTAATTCCGCACAACTCGAATGAATTACAGGAACTGAACAAAGCGAATGCAATATGAGAAACAAATAGCAGTAACCACAAAATTAGAGGATCATATATACTAACAAAAATCGAAACATACCCATGGGTTTGCCCGCAATCTCTATGTCAAAGTAAACCTTGTTTGTCACCCTTTCCATATCCCCATCCACTACCTTCTCCTAGATGAGATACACCACACAATCATATATGCTAAAAATAATAAAAATGACATTTTTAATTTTTATTATAGTAAATGAGTAACAGTGTTTACCATTTTGGGGAGGTGAGAATTAACAACTTTCCGATCAGATGAGACCCCGGGATCATTTAAGCTGTTCTGTGAAGAAAATCCATGAAAATTCCCAAAATTAGATTGACCTAAACTAAATGGAGAAATTGAAGAGTATATATATATATGATATAATTAGGATGAAGCAGATATGTATATGGATATATACCAGAATAAGAGCTAAGGTTCCGAAAAGAACAAGAATCCATATAAGTACAGCAGTCAGCAGCTTCTTTCCTGTTGCCATTTCTGCTTTTGGGTGTCAACTCCTTTTCTTCTTATTCTTCAGATTCAGCGCTTTTACTGCGTAGACTTGTTTTTTTTTTCGATTTAATGACACCTTGTAACCCCTAACTTTGGCCCGAAAACAGTTTAGCACCAAGACTTTGAGCTTTGACAGGTTGTAATCGATAGTTTACAATCCGTTGCAATGTGTAACCCCTGCTAATATTTTCCGTTAAAAACAAAGAGTTAACGTTACATTTTAACGTTGGAAAAGAAAACCCCTTCTCGTCTGTATACCTTTACTGGCTACTCTCGCACTTCTTCCCTCCCATCCTCGTTTCATTTTCCCCCCATTTGCGATAAACCCTAATCAGAAGCAATCTCAATCCCCATTTTGCGATAAACCCTAATCAGAAGTAATCAGTTCGAAAAAGCAAAAGAAAATGAGAGGGCGACTTCGAGCTAAACATCCGGATGATGATTCGACTGATCGGAGCGCAGTTGAGGGTTCAGAACATCCGGATTATGCAGGCAATCTTCTTCTTCTTTCTTTTACTCTTTGCGTTTTAGTAGTTGTTACAGTCAATTTGATGAATATTTGCATGCATGTGATATTTGTTAGGGTTATGAGTGTGGTCCCTTTGTTGTCCTTTTTTGGTTATGTATTGATTATGAAATAGGGTAGATGAAGTGTATTTAAGACTGTTGCCCCTTTTTCGTTGTACTGAAGTTGCTTGGTGAATATTGAATTTTTGGCCCAAAAAGGGTTGTTTAATGATCATTCTTTGTTGCTGTAGCAAATTGTAATTCAATACTGATTAAAATATTATATTTTTATATGTAGATGATTCCTTGTATTTTTCGATAAAACTATATCACGGTGGAGAGTTGAACGAGACCAGTACGGAGTATGTTGATGGAAATATAGACTATTTTGACATGTGTTGTGTAGTTGACATGACATTGGAAGAATTAGGTGCAATGTTGGGTGAGTTGGGACTGAAAATCGAAGAGATAGAGCTGTTCTATCTTATCCCCGGAACTGGATTGCCACATGGTATATTGCCGGTAGAAACTCAGACTGATTTGGATGATTTTGTGAATATGGTACCTTATAGTCATCATCAGGTGCTCTATGCCACTACTAAGAAGATTACTCTTTCGAATGAGCTTATGGATTTTTCATTCACTCAATTATTTGAAGATGAAAGGATAGAAAGGATAGAGAATATGAGAGTGGAGGTTGAGGCAGAGAAAGCTCCAATGGCAGATGATGTAGTTAAGAAACCAGCTAAAAAGAAGAGAAGGATTCCTCCCCCCAACCCTCCATTCAGAACAAGAAAAAAAGGCAGATATTCTATGCTAAGAGTAAGTGTTTTTTTTCTTTTGCATTCTAGTTTTGTTCTTGTTCAATTACTATGAATTGCATATGACAAATGCATTGATATTCTCATTGCAGGGCTTATTTAAGAACACTTCAGAAACACCAGTAATAATAGAAGATGAAGGGCAAGAAGGGCCTGAATTAAAACAGAAAGGAGTGCAGATCAATGAAACCACAGCAGAGAGGGTGCAGATCAGTGAAATTGCAGCAGAGAAGAAGAACCAGATCACTGAAACTGAAGCAGAAAAGGAGGTTGCCTCAGATGTAAATGAAGAGGATTTGGATGAAGATGTGAATCAAGAGGAAGCATGGATGGAGGCTAAAAATGATGAGGAGATGCCTGAAAAAGAATACAACAATGCTGAAATTCCTCTTGATGAGTTAGACAGTGAAGAGGAAAGTGCTTATAACAGCAATGAGGATAGGATGGCACTAAGCACTTGTGATGAAGATGAAGATGAATACCCTGAGTTCAATGAGCTCACAGAGATGGATGATCCCAAATTCGAAATGGGGATGTTGTTTACAACTGGCCAGGTCTTTAGGGATGCAGTACGCAAGCATGCCATAGTACATCAGAGGGCTGTCAGGCTAAAGAAGAATCACAGAGACAGAATAAAATGGGTCTGTGCTGATGGTTGTGATTGGAAAGTCTATGCAACACAAATCAAAAACTCAAAAACATTCCAAATCAGGGCTGTATGTGATCTGCATACTTGTAACCCTACTTGGGATCAGAAACAAGTCAATTCTACATGGATAGCAAGACATTATGAAGACGAAATTCGAATGAATCCTACATGGCCAGCTGCCGCCTTTCGTGCTAGAGTTGTAAATGACTTGAAGTGCAACATTAATGACTGTATGATTTATAGAGCTTTGAGGAAGGCAAAAATGGCGATACAAGGTAAGCATCAGGATGAGTTTAAGAAACTCTATGATTATGGTAATGAAATATTGAAAGCTATGCCAACCTCGACAGTTAAAGTAATGACTGAAAGTGCAGTGGGGATGACAGATTCTGTTAGATTCAAGAGGTTTTATGTCTGTCTAGGGCCCTTGAAAGATGGTTTTATTCATAGTTGTAGACCCCTCATTGGTATAGACGGTTGTCACCTAAAAGGACCGTTTGGGGGGATACTTCTCACCGCTGTGGCCACTGATCCAGATGACGGTATCTACCCTCTAGCTTGGGCTTGGGTAGAGGCTGAAAACAACAACTCTTGGGAATGGTTTATATCATTGCTGAAAGATGATCTGAAGATTCAAAATACTGGTGGATACACTTTTATTTCTGACCGGCAAAAGGTAGATTTCTCATCTTGTTAATTTTCTGAATTATGCTTAATATATGATGGTTTTTGACTTTTGTTTTGTTTTACAGGGCCTGGTAAATGCTCTAGAAACTCATGTTCCAAATGCAGAACTTCGATTTTGCGTGATGCATTTGTATGCAAACATGAGTAAAGAGTACAGAGGATCAGGAGTAAGGAAATTGATGTTTTATGCTGCAAGATCAACCGGTGATTACTATTTCAACAAACATATGGAAGCACTGAAAGAGGTACAATTTATTAACTAGTGTTCATTTATGTAATTCAGCAACTCATGTATTTATTGAAAAAATGTGCTTTTTTATGCTTGAATAGATTTCTCCTAGGGCATATGATTGGTTGAGTGCCAAACCAAAGAGTCAGTGGAGTAGGTGTGGTTTTAGAGACATATGTAAGTCTGACATGTTTGTCAACAACATATGTGAGGTGTTTAATAAGGCAATATTAAAATATAGAGAAATGGGAATTATTAGCATGTTTAAAGGACTTCATGTTAGCTGCATGCAAAGGATACAGAAAAGGAAAACAAAGATGGAAAAAAGGACTGGAAAATTCTGTCCCAATCCACTGAAAATGCTAAATAGGTACACTTATTTTCACTCATTTATGCAATTTAAATTAGCTACCATTTATGCTACATTAGTTGCACTTAAATTTCAATTAATTTGTTTGTGTAGCTCAATTAAATTAGCCTCAAAAGCTAATCCCATTTGGAATGGGGGTGACAAATATCATGTCACCATGTCTGCGCGGGGGGGGGGGGGGGGGTATGAGATTGTTGTGGATCTAAAGAATAGAACATGTGCTTGCAAAAGATGGCAGCTCACTGGAATCCCATGCCACCATGCTTGCGCTTGCATATTCTTTCAGAAACAAAATCCACAAGATTACATTCATCCCTATTATGAAAGGCAGAGGTTCATTGATTTATATAGCAATCTGCTTGAACCTGTTAATGGTGAGGAGTTTTGGGAAGCTACAAATCAGCAAGAGATACTACCACCACTTGTTAGGGTTGCCCCTGGAAGGCCTAAAAAAAAAGGGACAAAAAACATGATGTTGTTGAAACTAGACATGACGATCCTACAACGATGAGGAGAGTGGGAACTACATTGTCATGTACTTACTGCAAAGAGCAAGGTCATAATAGCAGGAGCTGCAAGACCAAGGTAATCATATATAAACACTCCCTCTATTTCAGTACTCGTATAAATTTTGTTTGTGATCATTGCAGAAAATTGATGAGGCAAAAAAGGCTGCAGAGGAAGGTGTCACAGAAGGGGCAAGTTCAAGTAAATTGAAGAAAGCAGCAGTTGACAAGGAGGCAGCAAAGAAAACTAAGTGCTCCTATTGCAAAAATCCGGGACACTCAATAAGAACATGCTTGGCCAAGGTAAGAAAGCCTATTTCATTTTCTGCAATTGGTTCTTTTTTCTTGTTGTATTGGAGGGTGATTCTAGTCTTTGTATTTATAAAAATCTGATGAGGCGTTCCAACATGAAAACTTATTGGATCATGGGGAGGTTGAACATGGTAGCTCATCAAAACCAGCCACTTCACATATCTCCACTGAAACTACAGCACTTTGAGGGAGCACATGGATAAATGCCACTTTCAGTTAATATCTTTTTGAAGTCAACTATTTTTGGTAACATTGTACCATGTTTAGGTACTAATGGAACAGAAATTGAGAGATATCATTTTGTCGACTGTTGACATATGATATAGTCAATTTTAGCATCCAAAACATTGGAATTTTTGTATTGGCTGCAACTTTATTTCTGCATTGACTTTTGTATTGCCTGGAAGTTTGTTTTGTAGTCTGGAATGTGGGATTTCTTGAAATGTTGGTATTGTATTGGCTAATGTATTCAAATTAATGGCTCTGTGTTATGTGTTCAATTTGCATTACTTCTGTATTTGTGTGTGATTTTTGCTCAAGTTGGAAAGTTTGCATCAGCTGCAAACTCTGCCATGCATGCATGTAATTACCAGGCTACCCTCTGCCACTTAACGTTAACAGTGGTTTTTAACGGAAAAGTGAGCAGAGGTTACACACTGCAGGAGATTGTAAACTATGGATTGCAACCTGTCAAAGTTCAAAGTCTTGGTGCTAAACTGTTTTTGGGCCAAAGTTAGGGGTTACAAGGTGTCATTAACTCTTTTTTTTCCCCAATTAATAACTACGTGGACTTGTTAACAAAGGTTTATTTAAGGGTTAAATAGCTAATTCATAACTAAATTAGTTAAAAATTTGCAGTTTGGTCATGTTGTTAAAAAAGCTCACATTCAACTGGTAACTCCGTTAAAAAAATAACAAGAATTATAATACAAAAACATCACCCAAAAATAATAAGCATCACTTTCTCCAGTTACAACACCTAATAGCAGCCTCTTTTATACAAGCACCAACCTCCATCATCTCCTACGGCCATGCACTCCCCTACCGTCGACTTCCAGCCTCCGGCCACCAACAACCGACCCCGCCTCAACTTCGATTAGGAGCAGCCCAAACAACAACTATCACCGCCACTATCATGCATACATAGCCATCCCTCATCTCCTCCACCTCTCTATCTCCTTCCAAACCCATCTCGTCATCATCTGTGACGGCGGAATCCGCCGCGCCGTCTCGACTAATCCGAGCTCCACCGCCATCAGGCACTCACCGCCATCAATCACGCCTTTGTTGTCAAACCCAACCCCCACGCAACAACAACATATACACAAAATCAAACCTCTCTCTCGACTCACGGCGGCTAATGAAACATGATTTTATGTTTTATTTTGAATTTAGATTTAATTAAGATTGGGTCGGGTCGGGTAAACGGGTATTTTAACGGAGAACGTTAAAAGTCAATGAATTTTAACGTTCGTGTAAGTTTCTGCTAGCAAGATTGTTCGATTGAAAATTATATGAAGCAAAGTTACGTGTTTGAAAGCTTTTTCAACAACATGATCAAACTGCAAGTTTTTAAACAGCTTAGTTATGTATTAGCTATTTAACCCGTTTATTTAATATATCTTCAAAAAAAGGTTTATTTAATAATTAACAAATTTTTATCGTATTTAAAATTAATTATTTATGTTAGTATAGTTATTAATTATTTATTGAAGTTATTGCATATCGCACCCCTTAATTATCGTTCAAAAACGATATTGTACCCATACTTTGAGAAACTCAACTCGCACCCCCTATCTTTACATTTCAACAATGATACGCACCCCCTCCGTTAAATTCCGTTAATTTCCGTTAAAATACTCTCTCCGTCTCAATTTTCATGTCCCTTTTGCTTTTCAAGGAGTCAAATTGAATAATTTTTAACCAACTATTAGAAAATATTTATTTATTATTTTAGGCAATAGAAAATTACATATTGAAATAGAATAGATTTACTTTTTAATATGTAAAATTATTTTGACTTGGGGATAGCTTAATTAAAAAGAAATTAAAAAAATAATCAAAAAAGCAAATCTAGTCTATTTTAATATATAACTTTCTATTTCCTAAAATAATAAATAAATATTTTCTAATAGTTGGTCAAAAATTAGTCAATTTGACTCCTCGAAAAGCAAAAGGGACATGTAAATTGAGACGGAGAGAGTATTTTAACGGAAGTTAACGGAATTTAATGGAGGGAGGTGCGTATCATTCTTGAAATGTAAAGATAGAGGGTGCGAGTTGAGTTTCTCAAAATATGGGTACAATATCGTTTTTGAACGATAGTTAGGGGGTATGATATGCAATTACCTCTTATTTATTTTAGTATAGTGTTACCATGATTCGAATATCATGTTGTATTTATGAAAAATGGCGCAACATCTCTCATATTCTTGAAAATTTTAGATTGAGCAGCATTTTGATGTTTCAACCTCGTCAAAACGCTACACCATATAGTGTCCATCAGGTTAACCTAATTAGACGCTAGATTATGTAGCGTTCTACTATGGTTAACCTAATCAGACGTTACACGCTATAGCGTCGAGCGAGATGTAGTGTTTGTGATAATTAACCAAAACGCTACAGATGTAACGTTACTAAATGATATTTGTATGCCATTTTTCTGGATCTTGATATTTTGGGCATTAATGATGGATACAGTAATAGTCAGGACCAACACCCTGTATTTGGTTGTGATGAATGGATTCGAAATAAGAAGAATGAAATTTAAACTATTTAAGCAATAAATAATTATTGTATTACTCATTATATATATTTTTGTGTATAGTCTATGTTTACCACGTTTAAAAAACACTGCACGCTAGTCTTAAAAATTTGTGAAAAAACTTTTAAATCTCAATCTTCCGTGAAAGGCTTTCATAAAAATAAAAATTCTCGTGATCTGATCCAACCGTGCAGAAACTATGTGTTACAGACTTACGGGGGTGTATTCGATTGGGATTTTAATGCATTGTTTTTAGTCTATGGATTTTAATGAATTGTATGGGATTTTGATTTTGTGCGGATTTTCGATGAAATGTCGCAGAGTTGATAGGATTTAGGTACAATGCTTCAAAATCCCGTTGAATTTGGTGGGATTTCAAAAAACTTAAAATACACTGAAGAATGCCACAAAATCCATCATTTTATGAAATGAAAAAAAATCCATCAGCATTTGAATACCATCAGATTTTAATGGATTTTAAACAATCCCAATTGAATACCTTCGGATTTTGAAACATAATTTAAAATCCCAATTGAATACCATCAGATTTTGTAGCATAATTTAAAATCCCAATTGAATTACCTCAAGATTTTAGTGGATTTCAAACAATCCCAATCGAATACCCTCGGGCTTTAAAGGATTTCAAACAATTCCAATCGAATACCCTCGGATTTCATGAATGCAAAAAAATGTTTTAAAATCCCAATCCAATTACAGGGTACAACTTACAAGTAGACAATAGGAGTTGCACGAAGTCACTCGAATAAAAAATAACACAGCACTTGCAATCGGAAAATGATGTCAAACACTCCTCTCCGATCACCATCAGATTCCGACGACAGCGATCACGACTCTTCCACCTCCACCTCCATCAATCCTCTCCGCCACGCAGATCTCTCCTCAACCATCTTCCGATCATACATCGAAATTAGCGGCAACTCATCGCCAGACCTCACAAAGATCCAATCTTTCTTAACTTCCTCACGCGCTGGCGCACTCTCTTGCCTCATTTGCCTCGAACGCATCAAACCCACTGACCCCACTTGGTCTTGCACCTCCCGTTGCTTTGATGTCTTTCATTTGCTCTGTATTCAAAGCTGGGCTCGTCAGTCTTCTGATCTTGCTTCCGCACGCGCCTCCACGCGCCTCCCCATTTCCGCCTCCGTGGCGGCTTCTGATACTCATGCTATTTGGAACTGCCCCAAATGTAGAAGTGAGTATTCTAAGAGTAATATACCTAAAACTTATTATTGTTTTTGTGGGAAAGTTGAGAACCCGGTTCGTGATCCCTGGGTGTTGCCACATTCTTGCGGTGAGATTTGTGGGAGGGATTTGTTTGATAAATGTGGACATTGCTGTTTGTTGTTGTGTCATCCTGGCCCGTGTCCTTCGTGTCCTCAATTGGTGAAAAGTGTGTGTTTTTGTGGCAAAATTCGTGATGTTAGGCGTTGCGGTGCTAAGGATTTTTCATGTGATGGTGTTTGTTCGAAGAGGTTGGATTGTGAGAGACATAAATGTGGTGAGATTTGTCATGACGGGGAGTGTCCACCTTGCCGAGAGCGTGGGGTTTACAGGTGTCAATGTGGGAAGGTGGAAGAGGAGAGGGAGTGTTATGGGAGGAGTTTTAGGTGTGAGGTTGCTTGTGGGAAGTTGCTTGGTTGTGGGAAGCATGTTTGTGAAAAAGGGTGTCATAAGGAGGAATGTGGGGAATGTCCGTTTCAGGGTAGAAGGATGTGCCCGTGTGGTAAGAGGGTTTATCAAGGAATGGCTTGTGATGTGGTTGTGCCATTGTGTGGAGCAACTTGTGAGAAGATGTTAAGTTGTGGTTTACACAGGTGTCCCGAGCGATGTCATAGAGGATCTTGTGCGGAGACTTGTAGAACTGTTGTTACAAAGTCATGCAGGTGTGGGAGCTTGAAGAAACAGGTAGTTTTGCTGTGTGCTTGAAATAGTTATTATTGTCTTGTTTATGCATACTTGTGCAGAGATTGTTTTGTTTTCTTTAATGTTTTTATATATAGTTTAAATTACTGGATATCGACTGAATTTAGAATAGGTTCCTTGTTATCAAGACTTGGCATGTGAAAGAAAGTGTCAGAGTCTAAGGGATTGTGGACGGCATGCTTGCAAGCGCCGTTGCTGTGATGGGGATTGCCCACCATGTTCAGAGGTGTGTATTATTATTTTGATAGCTGGTGTAGCTCTTATATTATGCATTACAGTATTAGTTAGCTGAAAAATGCTTATTAATTGAGAAGTTTTAGATTTGTGATAGGAAGCTTCGTTGTAGGAACCACAAATGCCCGTCTCCATGTCACAGGTATTCTGTCGTTGCACAAGTAACATTCCTCTGCACCATATGCTACTTCACTTGCTATAAGTTGTTAGATGCTTTTGTAAACATTTATCATTGTAGTCCATTGTTCAGGCCTTGACCCATCGGAAATTCAACTGCGCTTCCTTTATCTATGTAGCTTAAAACTTGTTGTATCATACATGTATAAGGGCATACATGCCCGACTGTTGTGAAGAATGGTTTGTTCATGTTAATGCAATTTTGGTGATTGGTTCTGTGATTTAAATGTGTTTTAAAATGCGGATTGATTTGTTACATTATAATCATTATGTAACAACGCTTTGCATGAAAACATGATTTATTTAATCATATCAGGTTTTTGTAACGCTTATGAAAATACTTTTATAATATAAATTAGTTTAACGAATTTTGTTTGTATGTATTAATCAAAGTGAATTATCATAAATTATTTTATTAAATAATATATTTTCATATTTTAAGAATTCAAAGATAAAAGTTTGATTAATACTCATAATTGCATAATTAACATGACTTGCTTTTAAAGAATATCAAGTTTTGATAGAATTCTGCTCGTCTCACAATCAGGGCTGTAGAAACAATCTGGAAATTTTGATATCTGTTCAAAATATGTGCATTCGTATCCGAAATAAAACGAATATTATTCGTATCCGAAATAAAGCGAATATTATTCGTATCTGAAATAAAGTGTATATTATCAGTATCCGTCTCCAACAATTACGGATGCGGATATACGGATTCAGATATTTTTTTCATACTATTTTCGGATTCGGAAGCAGATTCAGATTTCCGGATTCGGATATTGGCAGATTCGTATTTTAGTTATCCGTTTGACATCCCTACTCACAATAGTGTCTTTAAAATAAATACAAGAATAATAAACCGTAAATACCCATGGTTAGGGGTTGTTAGATTGATAGTAATAACAAAGTTGGCCAATTGGGTAGTCCTTACTCCTTATATCATGAGGTGGCTTGGGCATATTAATTGGACATGCTTAGATTCCAAAAAACAAATCTATAATACATATGCAACTATATAATTTTAAAAATGACTGAATTGTTTATTGAAGTCCAAAAAATATATCTCTTATTTTTATTTTCAACACCATCTATCTTGTCTTCTCTTTTATATTATATATTGATGATTTTGATTGAGACTTGTTTTCTGATTTTTTAGAAAGAAGATATAAACAGTGAACCTTTTTCGTTGGTTCAAGTGTGGGTATTGTCAATTTATCACAAACATTGCAAAGATTAGTTAGAGAGAGGGCAAGAATATAATTATTGAGCTCTTTATTATCGAACTCAAGCCAGGACTTAGATGATTGTTATTTACTTTTGTAGAGGTTCTTGTGCACCTTGTCCTGTGATGGTGAAGATTTCATGTTTCTGTGGTGAGACACACTTTGAGGTATGTTAACTATAAACTCATTAGTGATTATGTTGAATATAGGGTTAGCCACATATCGGATGGCTGAGTTGCATATAGGGTGTGTCATGTTGTGTGTGTACCACGTATTTGGAGAAGAGGGTGTGCAGGGTTGTGGCGGTGACATAATCTGTAACTTTCAAAGCTTTCTCTTTTTATCTTATCCAAATAGACCAACTGTAAATCTTATGTGATTATTTTCATTATTTCACATACAGAACTATGTAATAATTATGAGCTTCTCTTTTTCTTATCTGTCCAGTATGTATTAATCTTTTGATCTATGACTTATACTTGGAATTGGTGTTGAAAACAGTCCAAAAAAACCCCTAAAGTATTGATCATAGGGCAAAAGTAATAATGTTTATGAAACATTTAGTATTCGCTTTCACAACATGAAAATTTTACTTTAATTATCACATATATTTTAGAATTACATAATATATTAATTTCTTTAGGTGATTAATTTTCATGGATAAATTTTAACTTGAAGTTATTCAGCCTATGTATTAGAAAAAGAATGCACGTTTATTATCGGATTTATACTGTATTTAACATCAAATATATTTACAATATTTTTATATATGCTAAATCTCCCTATATTTGAGACATTCTATCATTGTATATGTTAAAACCCATGTTTTTTTCCCACTATGGACCTGCACCCGTCCATGGTTCTTCGACTAAATATTTACAAAGTAATTAGTTCTTCCATGCAGCATAAACACAAATGTCTAGTATGTTGACATTAAGTAGAGACAGACAGTTGAAAGTAAATAAATTAAAAAAATACTGTAAGAGGTAGAGTCATACTATATATTTGCAAAAAAATATACATGTAATGTAGTTAGTTATCGCGGAGTCAAGCTAAAGAATGTGCTTCTTTATGACACCATGTTACTTCTTGAAACTAATTCATGTCATCCTCAATTTTGTGTCAGGTTCCTTGTGGCACTGAAAAAGAACAAAAGCCTCCTAAATGTCGTAAACTATGTCGCATTGCTTCTATGTGTAGGCATGGATTGAATCGCAAGGTAGTATTTCTTACTGCATCATACATGATACAACAGCATGCCTCCCAAAATTCAGTCACTCAGACATTGAAATCCCTTGCAAATGAGTTAGCAATTTCATGGGTTTTGCCAAATTTATTTCTAAGTAATGCTGTTACAGTATGTTGATATTACTTGGTGTTCAGAATCTCCTGTAACCGGTAGATATATACTAGCTTGCACTGTGGTGTGGATTAATGAAATAAAATATTTTTATTATCTTGTTGTTATAAACGTAAAGCTAATTGTTTTGTATCTTGATATTTAGACATAATTATATTAAAAATATTATAGGTTCCGCTAGTAGAGTAAATAAATCAGTTGTTACTTTATTTATGGTAGTCGGATAGTGGATTGCTTTTAGAAGAAAAAATAGATTATGAGTACTTTTTTTTTATATAGTACTGTAATCTTATATCGTCTACGATAGCTTACTAAATTGAATATTTGAGTTGGATTCTTTTTCTTAATGGTTTGCGATCATCATATGCTCTCGTTTTTCAAATTCGAAAATTCTAGGGGTAGTACTTCTCTTGTGGTTGAATCACCGTAGATTTTGACACTGTTGTAGTGGATTTGCTGTTAATCCTCAAGTTTATGTTCCTGAATTTTTGTTCTATGCATCACATTTTTTCCTATATTATGAAGCCTTCATCTCATGCCTTCCATAAGCCAAGTCTCATATATTTTTTTATATGAATCATTCTCCAGCCGCACAGATGCCATTATGGAGCCTGCCCTCCTTGTCGTTTGATATGTGAAGAAAAATACCCATGTGGCCATAAGTGCAATTTAAGGTTTGTGTGTTTGTATGCTAATTTACCACTTGGTGTGTATGCTGTCATCTGATTTTGTACTATTTGGTCTTATATTCTATGTAGCTGTCATGGTCCTAAACCTCCTCCAAATCCTGAATTTACATTGAAGCCGAAGTCAAAAAAGTATATTCGTCCCAGTGAAAGCACACCTGGGTTGCCCTGCCCTCCATGCCCTGAACTTGTTTGGCGGTCATGTCGTGGCCGTCATGTTGGAGCCGAAAGGATGGTATTTTTCAACGTTTGTGATGACTAGCTTAAATCCTGTGCAATGCATGATTATCTTGATATTTAATTATTTATAATTCAATATTTATGAAATTTTTTCTTATTTATATTCTTAAAAAAGTTTGGTAAACTCCATTTAATCATATTCAAAATTATTATATTTTTTTAATTTTATTAATCGGTTATTATTTTTTTTTGTTTTAGATGTATGCTTGTTATACAAATACTTGTGTGTTGTAATCGGATGTGTATAGCTTAGTTCTTTTTGTTTTTGATATTGTTTGGTATATATAACGTTTATTATTCTATTTTTATTTATATACTGTGGGTTGGGGGAGTGGCACTGTGTAACTTTGAACAATATATATACGGGTCGCACTCCATAAAAACACCTTAAAAAAAGAACAAAGAACCTATCATAATACTTCATCTTTCATAAAAAAATGATTTGTTAAGATTATATTTACATAGTTAAACACCACTTAAACTTAATAAATGAAATCTAGCCTCCAAGCTCATCCAAATTATTGATATAAAATATTATAGAATCTGAAATAAAATCGTTTATATAAGTTTGGCACCCTTAATTTTACATAGAATCATGTTATTTTTAATCTATATTTATTGTTAAAAATGTTAGAACTATTATAATTCATAATAAACGGTTAATTAGCTCAATATGAGAATTTAATTCAAATTTTAGATGAGATTCTATATTCGATTCTATAGTGTTCTTTGTTCTTTCAAGGATGTTCTTCTTTGAGCAAGGGCATGTACACACACACACACGCACGCACATATGTATTAGTTTTCTGATCTTTCAAATATAGATTCAACTTGCAGAGCTATTTCTATACATATAAATAGATATTTTGATATTAACCGTCTGCTATCTATCTACACAGATGGTATGCTCAGATAGAAGAGAGTTCAGTTGTGACAATCTGTGTGGCAATCTTCTACGTTGCGGAAATCATTATTGTACTAAAATTTGCCATGCATTAAAGAACCAATCTCCTGTACCTGAAAGAGGCGAGTCTTGTGAAGATTGTGACCTTCCTTGCCAAAAGGTTAGAAATCTGTATTCTGCTTAGAATGTTGTATAAAAATGGCTATTTTATAAAAGGAGCTGATAGACCGGGGTATTGGAAAATTAATAGGTCTTTTTAACAATCTTGAGTAGTCGTAAAAATGTACTTCTGATCCGGGAGGTTTAGTTAGGGCGTGCACTTCTGTTTTTTGTGCTGCTGCATCATATATTCCCCTGCATCTACCTAGCTAGTTGTGGGTTTTCTTCCCATCTTAGCTAGTGTAATTAGTTTGTCAGAATTTTTTTACATATATAACCATAAGTGCAAAATGTCTGTCACTAGCAGATACGAGTCAAATCCACAAGGATATGGGTTCTATCAGTTCTGATAAAAGTGTTCTAAGCCTTTTCAAGGGTTTTTACTAATGTGAATTGAATGGTATTATATTAAATAAGTGAAAATGTAGGGCAGTCACATTTGTCATGCATACACTACATAATCCTCTTGCACTTACATTAGCAACGCAATTGGTCCAATCGTCTCTCATAGAAATCTTCTTGCGCAGACATTCATTTTGCTAGTTGTTATTAATCTAGTAACTAGCTAGATGTTACTCATCATTTGTGTATAATTAATTCATGAGCTGAAGTGTGCACTGCTGCAACATGCAAAATTTCACAAACATACTGTAACTTCTTGATTTGACCTGCTAATTCCAGTTTAAATCAGGAATGCAGAGAGGGCGATGCCTAAATGCACCTTAAATTTTGTATGAAGACAATGTATGATTTGCCTGCTAAACTAATATGATGCATAATACTTATTGTTTTATAAAATAAATCAGCATAGTACAGCCACTTTCTCTAATAATGCCCTGCTATTTTTACTATTAATCAATATCATTTTATTCAATACTGGTTTATGGCCCTACTCTCTTCAGACGAGAATTCTGAGTGCTGCTTCAGCCATAACTGGTTATACTTGAATTATAGATTGACATACTCACTGCCGCTTTACCTCCTGGCTTCGTTTATTCAGGATAGGATCCCTGCATGCTCACATCATTGCCCATTAAAATGTCATGGCAAAGAGTGTCCTCCATGCAAAGTGCTGATCAAGCGTTCATGTCACTGTGGGTCTATGGTCCATGTATTTGAGTGCATATACTACAATAGCTTGTCTGAAAGTGAGCAACTGAAAGTTCGTTCATGTGGTGGACCCTGCCACAGGTAATAACTTCCATTCTGACTGGTAATCTTGAGATGAAATTAATTGCTTTTTTATTTTCATGTAGATTCCTGTCTTTCTTTAATACTTATTATCAAGAGATAGGATGAGGTTATTGATAAATCATGAAGACTGATGTTGGGATAAGGGTACTTGAATGCTGCATATTCGACTATTCGTAATCTACTGACTTATTTTCTATTGCCTGTAACCTAAACTCTTCTTTTTTGATGTCAAGATGACAAGGGTTTAGGCATGGATTTTAATCCAATATGACTCACAGATATTTTAACTCAAATATTTTGATTCCATCACTCAAGCAAACACATATTATCAGGAATGATACTTCAACCCAGTACCACCTTAACCCGATACCACTCAGTGAACCAAACGATGACCTGTAGACATCCTGTTTTCAATTATTCCTCTCAATTGTCTGTTGTGAATAATTATATATAATTGCAACAGACTTAAGGAATAGATACTATCTTTAAAATGACGAATAAATAAAACTGTATTTCACACTAATGTGACGAGTCCCTACTAATTTCAAATTTTGGAACTTGTATTCCAGAATTCTAATCTATTACCTTCTTCATTAATAAACCTACTATTGGATTCATACTTGTGTCCGACTCTTGCAGAGAAGTAAAGATAAATAGATAATATTGAAGTTATTCTCTTTCTTCTATCAATCTATGATGTCCGTGGTCCCTCAAATGGTTTAACTGGGCATTTAGGTTGGAGGCCGACCATCAAAAATGCCAAGTTTTAGTTTACATGCTAAATGTCACCGAAAATTATATTGAGAACTGTATCATCACACTGTTATCAGGTCTCTTTTTTGCATCTATTATTCATCAATCAATTATAAATGAACTAGTTATGCCATGCTACTTAAGAGCATCTCCAATGGGAGTAAATCCTCAGGTAAAATATCTAGGTGGCACATGTTTTAGAGCATATGTAAAAAAACACATTCCAACCCACCAACCCCCCAACCCCTTAGCAAAACATATAGACAATCATATTTTATTGGCTATATTTGTTGAACCAATCTTCTCTTCAGGTAAAAAGTTACCTAATCATTATTCATTACTATAGCCAACCCTGTTGGATTATTTACTATTTCCCTTATGTATTATAGCCAACATTACACGTATTGCCATTTGAGATGCTCTAAGCCCTTCGACTCTATATTACGGGCACTTTGCTACCATCTGTATGAAAAGAAGTTTCGCTCCATTAAAAGCACATGCCAGTACTTCTCTACGGACTAACAAATCCACATTTCAATTTCTTATGCAGAAAATTACCTAACTGTACACATCTGTGCCCAGAAACCTGTCATCCTGGTCAGTGCCCATCACCTGAAAAGTGCGTGAAAAAGGTAATATAAAATATACTTGTGAGTTCTTTTTTTGAATTGCTGCATATGCCTCTAGTTTAATTTGTGTGTAGTAAATAGATAAATGGTAAATACACCAGTAATCTATATTCTGTTTCTGTACAGTATAAATATTTCATTAAATTAGGTCTCTGTCTCTATCTTACATCATGTATTGGCCTTCTATGTTGTGGAAGATCCTATTAGAAGATGCTCCACTGTTTCTGTTTCTGTATATTTTCAACCAAAGCCTTTGCATCACAGTACAGTATTAAATATTCAACATTATAATCAATAAAACACAGTATGAGACTACCTCGTAGTATAGAGAAAATCTGTCTACACTCTTACTTTCAGGCCAATAAGTTCTTTTGAATAGTCATATATGATCATATTTTGTGTGCCTACTGCTATGCCAGGTTTTCAGTATTTAGTGGTCCTGACATTTTTAAGCAGAAAAGAATTAATATTTTTCCTTACCGAAAGTCAAAGAATGTTGGAAAAAATAGTGTCTCGATCAATGGTTCTTAATATATATTGGATGCTATGCAAAAATTTATATCAGTCTATTTGGGTCTAAGTGTTATTGAAATTTATTTGGATCTATACTTTTCGATATTTATTTGGATCTATGCATTATAGACATCTATATAGATCTATGTATTATGGAAATTGCGTAAACTGAAAGTTAGAGGAAACAGAAGATAACTAGAGTTAAAAGATAATTGGAATAGCTAAGGTTTTGCATCCTCAGCTTTTATGCATATGTAGCAACTTTGGGATGTAAGACAGAACATAATTCTAGAAAGAGCCTCCAAAATCGTAGAACTAGTACAATTATTTGGCAGAATGTCTTCCATGAAAAGAGTACAGGTCTTCCATGAAAAATAGTTGAATATTTAAAAGTTCTCTCATAATCAATTTTGATTGCAAGGTTACTGTTCGTTGCGGGTGTCAAACATTGAAAAAGGAGTGGTTGTGTAAGGATGTACAAATGGCTTATTGCCATGATGATCGTGATCCAAAAGAAATTCCTAAATCTCAGTTTGGATTGGGACTTCTTCCTTGCAATTCAGATTGCAGAAAAAAAGTAACTCCTGCTGATTCAGAATTAAAATTCCGTAAATCGGAAGTTCTTGAGGTAAGCACTTTGGTAAATACTCTTGGTAAATTGCCTCCTTTGTTGCTTTGGCTAAGGATAAGTTATACACTATACTTTTTAAGTTCAGTGTCAGAATGTTAACTCTGCCGTTGTTGCCCTGCTTTTTACTGATCTGTGATTGCATTTATTCCCTCAAATTTATATTGATCAATATCTTAAAATCAATATTGGACAACCAACTCGGTAATTACTTTAATTAGTAGTGATGCCTTGATTTTGATAGTTCATGCGTGCTCATGATTATTTTTGAATTATTTTTCTAAAAAAAGGGTGTCAAGAATTCTCTGAACTTCGGAATTTACTACTCATACCTGATATTGATATACAAATTAGAATCGAATAATCATCATAATATGTACATCTGCCTTCTAGTCTTGCATCCTACTCAGAAAAGTGTAGTACATTTATTGTTTTGGACCTTTATAGGCAGGTAATAAAAGTGCTGTTTTGTAGTGTGAAGTTGTGTACATATCATGATGATCCATTAATGTAATTAGGCACTGATCTAACCATGTCAATAATTTACCAGAAGGAAGAACCCGAGAAAAACTTGCCAAAACGTAGAAGAAGGCGTGCACGATTAGAGGAAGGCCAGAAAGTTTCAAGACTGCAGGTTCGTACTAAACTCATAGTTGTAACAAGTATGAATCGCAATAAGAGTCTTCATTTCCTTGCCTACCAACACCAGCTTCGTACTAGACTTTAAATGTAAGAAGTATGAATCGGCAATAACAATCTTCATTTGCTTGCTTAATAACATCAGCTTTTCATTTGAACAGAACATGTTTGCGACTATAAAGCGGGTATTTCTGCTAGCTGTGTTCATCATTTCGCTGATTGCTATAGCATATTTTGGTTACAAAGGCCTCTTGAGGCTTTCTGACTGGATGAATGAAATGGAAGTCCAAAGACAGCGAAAGAGACGCCCACGAATCTGATCATGCACGGAACTTCAAACTTTCCAATATTTGTATTCGGGAAATTTGCCCAACTCTTATATTTACATATTTGAAGTTATATGTGTAGCCCTCAAAGTCACATTTTATTTTAAATCATTTGTAAATTAGAGAAAGAGCCTTTATGTGCTTGAGCTTAACTGATTGTTCCAGGTTTGCTGTGAAGACTTAACAATTGGAAGAAGAAAAAGCTACCATGGAATTAGCATGGGCAAAACAGTTAATAAGAAAACTGGGAATTCTCATTGTTCTTGGTTCATCTAGTATATCATATGTAATCAACATGATATTGTAGACAAAGTAATTCATGTATTTCTTGACAAGAATGTAATGTTATGCTACTTTTTGTAAAGACAAGAATGTAATGCTATTCTCAGTTAAATTTTGACTGCAATACAAAAATTAGTTTCCACAAATTTTTTTACTCCTTTCAGCTTCTTTGTTCTTAAGGGTAGCTTGTTTTTTCTTATTCATGTTATCAACTTTCAAAAAAAAAAAGAAAAGAAAAAAGAAGCAAGTGTGAGAAAATTTGAACATTAGACGAAGACTGCAGACATACATAAACGGTTACCTTTGCGCTCCATGTCTTGTAGTTATGACCCATTTCTTTGCAATAGTTACATTTTGGTGCTCTTTGAAATCGTCTAGTAGTAGTAGAAGATCATTTTCTTAAGCAACACAACTAAGAACTTCATTCCTTCATTTTGTCATAAATGGTCTTAAAATACCCGTGTTTGGCCAACACTAATGGTTAAAACATGATGGAAAAATGACTAGAGGTTGTTAAATGTAGCGTGTTTTAAAATGGGGATGCTAATCATAAAATTACTAGATGTGGGGTGAATTTAGCTAAAATTTAAGGGGTACAAATTACAAATAAATCTATTATTAATTATATAAATCACACACACGCAGAGTCTTGTTCCACTACAAACTAACTTAATCTACAAACTACAAACTATAGCCCACTATTTTTACCACTACTGCTAACATCTCGTGCTTTTTTATATTAAATAAAATGCGATACACACACTATACATACACAGTGATTAAGTATTAACAGAAACCCACTCTCTCCATTGACCATTCATCATCTTCTTTAATGAATATATTTTTCATCTTTAATTCAATCTTTTGTAAAAAAAAATTGATAATCAATATGATGATTGGGATGATTGAGAAGCCAGAAGTTTGACGAAGTGGTGGCTGAGCAAAGTAAAAAGAATGAAGTTTCACAAGACAAGTTTCCACCAGTCAGAGAATACAAACACTAATGAAAATGATGAAGAAAACAGAATTACTCAAGAAAACACAAAAATTGAACAACAAGAAGACTTATATCACTAAATATCTATACTAGAATCACTAAATTCATCAAATCACTAATTTCTATAGCGAAAATCACTATTTTCTATAGCGAAAATCACTAATTTGTATACCAGGAATCATCAATTTCTGTAACTATATCAACAGTTATATCAAAATTATAACAACGTTAAAATCAACGAAAAAGCTCGAGTCATTCAAAATGAAAGAGTGGTCGTTGCAAAAAGATAGAGGACGGGAATGAAAATGACGTATGTGGTAATGGTGGAAAAAGTACGGAGGATGGAAGTGGTGACGGGGTAGAGGAAGGAGCATATCAATTGATGATGATGATGATGAAATCAAAGACAGTGGGATGAATGGACAATGGTGGCAAGAGTAGCGAGTTGAGGGAGGAGAGAGATGAAAATGAGGTTGCTGAAAGAGATGAAAGTGGAGTTAGTAGGTAGGGTAATATGAGAGGTTTTTAGTTTGTATTTAAGAATTGCTCTGTATTTGATCACTAGCACCCACCCACCCACACACATATATATGATTAAATATAAAAAATAATAAACCAAAAACATCCTTAATTAGCATAATAATATCTAGTGATTACTTTCTGGCACCACCAAACCAGGGGCGTCTCCAGGATTTCGGAGGCCCTAGTAATATACTACAAAGAATCAAAAATATGTAGTATCTATTATAGAAAATTAATTTTGAATTAAAAATCTCAAAGTAGAGAAGAATTGAAGAGATCACTATATATTACCTTTGCTGGCTTGCTGCTCTGGTTCTATATCTGCTCAATTGAGCGTATTAGGTTTTCTACCTTTTTGGATATATTAAAGACTTAAAGTGATTTAAAATATTAAAAAACATTATATTTTATTGGGCTTTTATCTATTTTTTATTTTATTACATGGGCCTAAAGTTAAAGGACTATATATATAGGAGGCCCCTGTATGGATGGAGGCCCTAGGCAAATAGATGGGAAGACTCCCCCTGAAGACGCCTCTGTACCAAACACAACTTCCATCACCAGCCACACACGCCACCAACACCCACTTCTCAATCTAGCAGCTCCTCCCCAAATACGTCTGTCATCATCCTGTCCCACCTCACACCATCTTTCTTCCGAGCATTCCATTATCACTATATGCTCCACTCCCATCACCACTTCCCTATTACTTCCCTAATATTTGATATAAAATTAATTAAGTCTGAGACCGAAAGCTTCACTTATGTTTAATTGAGTGGGCATCCTGACTATGGCTGGTATTTATAGTCCAGGAACAAGATTAGAATCATTGGTCTAAACTGTTATTTGTTAAAAACTTAACTTATGTATTTATATTTATTGGTCTAAATTGCAAATGATGATTGATAGACTTAACTTATGTATCTATATTGGTGTTTAAAATATCCATACTGATTTGTTAGAATTTCAATTGAATAAATTTATTATCTGATTTAACTCTTATTTTAGTAATATTAATTTTAAGCTCAAAGATCAAATATTAAGCAACATATAGCATTAGATAGATAAAATGTAGATGAAAGAGATAATTCAAAAAAAGAATCCGATCTTTGATGCACTGAATCATACATATCACATGCACATTTTAATTTTTCAGAATCATAGGAATTATAAGAAGCGCCACTGAGAGCAAGTCCAATAATGTCCTTGTAGGTGCCTCACAAACATAATAAAAAATTAATGTCCCAGTTATTTAAGACATCATTTAAATATATCAACTCCAATAACATGCTCGTGCATTATTATTAAATAGTATTATATTTGAATTATTATCGGAAGGAAATGAAAAGGAGAGAGGAAAGAGATGTTTTGAAATAGAAAAAAGCTAATTTTCTATTGATAGAAATGGTTTAGGACATGCATAGTAGTGCCTCAAAAATAAGGCACTTGTTAGGTGTCCTAGTCTTTTAAGGCACCACTAGGAGATTGTTGTACCACTCGTTTGATTCAAATACTTTAAATTTTGATTTAAGATATCAATTTAGGGTATTGTTGGACTTGTTCAAACACATTTGTAGAAGTAGACAAGGAAGACGCCATTGAAAACGAAAGTTCGAGCTTGAGCGCCCAGATGAGGTTTCAATTCATCGTGTAAATAATATTTTTACGTATTCGGTAATAAATCGACCTATTGCCTTCGTGTATGTAAAATCTGTTCGATCTCCTATTATATTATGGTAATACAAATTCACTATTGACGAAACTTTTGAGCTAAGAGAATTTTTGAAGCAAGAGTATGAATTGAAACAATCAACAAAGGTACGTTATAATCAACTATAATTTGTATACCCAGTTCGGTTCTCTCTCTTTGTGTGTGTTTTATTTTATACTTGGCTAGATTAACCATTGATGCAAGCTGTACCGGTAAGTTTGTCTTTTATCGAACATACTCTCCATTCTCCCTCTTAAAAAATTCCTTGTATTTGTGCAGAAAAATGGCGAGTCTTTTGAAGAGAATGGTGAAAAAGAGAATGGCGAACAAGTTTCAATTCGTTTTCCGAGAACCCTGAAAAAGATGATGAAACATGGAGAAAAAAATGATGAAATATGGAGAAAGGAGGTGGATTATGTATCATTTCAAGGGCCACTAGAAACTCAATGGGCTCCTTCGTGAGCGGAAGCGTCATTTTTTGACCTCTCCTGGATATTCAAGGGAATGGATATAGTGAATCAATGAGCCACTATATCATTATATCCTATTTTATTCAATAATTCATAATTAACTCATATAAAATAGGATTATCTTATAATTACAAAAATAATATCTACATTCCTACAAAGCATTCATGCCATTTAGGATCCAGATTGCCTCTCTTCTACTACAAAATTATGTTTTCTAAGAGCATTAAAATGCATGCGGGTAAAAACCCTCTTAGATATTTGATTATGTTTTTATTATTTTCAGATACAGGTGATTATTGCCTTCACCATTCGCTAATTAATTGCATGGAGTCGAGACTTAGAATTCATAGGTGGAAGTTGAATCCATGTCACGGGACTACAAGGCTGAGTATTCAGTATGATATTGATTGTACTGCTCCCATGGATGAGCCTAATGCAGTTTATAATTTTTTTCGGCTTTCTTACATTCCCCGGTCTCTAGTCCTTATTATTGCCGATGATGACGGACCTAGTGATGATAATCCGAGGGTTCTTCCTTTTTTTTTAATGAAAATTTGGGTTAGAGACGGATTTTTATGAAACGGTAAAAAATTACATAATTTGAATATTAAATTTTTGTTTTTTGTGTTATCATTTGGGTATTGAACATTCTAATCAAAGTGAACACGACTTTTTTATGTTGTAAAATGGTAAATAATTTCATAATATGAATATTAAAATTTGTTTTATGTGTTATCATTTTGGTATTGAACATTTTAATTAAGTTGAACATGACTTGTTTATGTTTTGAACGGTAAATAACTGCATAATATAAATATTAATTTTTTTTTTTTATGTGTTATCATTTTGGTATTGAACATGACTAGTTTATGTTGTGAAACGGTAAATAATCATAATATTAATATTAATATTATGTTTTCTGTGCTATCATTTTGGTATTGAAAATGTAAGGTGCGCGCACAGCCTTGATCCATCCTGTACTTGTCACTGGTTGGAAAAAATGGAAGATAAACAACAATTTGGTCAGTTACTGGAAGTATCTTGACAACTACGGTTTGGGTGAGGGGCGAAGTAGATTTGGAAGGATTACATTTGATGCGGTCGAAAGAAAGTGTTGAAGTTCCTCTTGTATTTTGAAATAATGTTCTTATATTTTTGTGTCATTTTATAAGTTTTTATAGAATAAATGTTTACCAAATATTTTGTGGTCGCTTTTGCTTAACGAGAGTGTGGATGTCCCATAATGCTTTACAAATGTACCGACTTTTTTAACTACCATACCGTGGGTTGTATATTTGGTTGCATGCTTTAATCATACATTATCTTGAGCTATTCTTTACATCTTGAAATTAATTATAATATATTGTCCACGTAACTGAAATGTCGTTAATTGATTTCAAAATGATTATAGTTAGCTTTGGAGTGGTGTATCCTTAAACCAGCTCAGTTGCTAAATCATGTGACATGTTTTGTTTTCTTCTAACTCGTGTCTATGAATTATATCTATTAAAATTGTTTTTTGGATTTAGAAGGGTTTAGACAACCTTGCAATTTTTTTCAACACTTTATATGCAGCTCAATAGGTTTTTCTCTGTTCCTGCGTATTTAAAATTTCTTTATCATTAACATGAAGCTTAACTTAGCAAACTTGAAAATCTATTTTGCATTTATTTATTTACCTTGTTTTAAACAAGCTAAAAACCAAGTAACACAACATACTAGAGAAAATTTCGAGTGTGAGTCTCGAACAATATACAGTTCTAGTAATTATGCTTATACATTACTAAAGATACTACATGTTTTGTTACAGCACCACATTATTCGTTGCTGGGTAAATTGATTAACGAATGCTACAATTAAGTATGTCATCCGTTGATTAGCTACAATTTTATAACAAAATACAAGACGGAAATAATTAAAGTGTTTCTACCTAATCAAGTATTACATATTCCTAATTGAACATAAAATCGGAACATTCGTGATCAAATGATACGAGTTTTTATCTTGATTTATAGACATGCCATGTATTAAAGAATAATGCAAGAGGTATAAAAAAATATTCCAAAAGATGAGTTGTCATTTTGCGATTGAATCAATTTTCATAAATATAGTGGACCGTCCTTGCATGTACATCAATATCACGAATCAAAACAGTCAGACTTGTCTTTTGGAACCTATTTTAGTTACTCTAACATCACTCTTTATTTAATTTTTAATTCACCACCAACTTCACTTCAAAAAAAATTCATCGTCAACTTAAAACAAAATGCGATTATATTTCAACTATTACAATAGCAAAAGTAAATGTTCATCTTTAAGTTTAAGATAAATAAAAAATAGCTTAAATGGAAAGAGCATATGAAATTTGTTCATGTGAGTTATATCTGATTTGTAAATTTTGTCAATAATTTCACATGTCAAGTTATATTACTTTTTTGATTACAAAAGTAGAAAATTGACAATTATATTTATAAAAAACAAATTAACTTTAAATTTAAAATCATTAAATAAAATAAACAACGAATTTTAAGTGTAATTTAAACTAGAAAATTGTGTCTTACGCGGATTTTACGCCATGCACTAAAATATGAAAAAATTACCGTTATTAAAACTGATCAATATATAATGGAAAGTGCTTGGTGCAGATAAATATATACAAAATTTTGTACACAATGACATGTGCTGGTTTTAATTGGAATGGACCCCCTATATTTTTCTTAATAACACCAATTAAAACTCATCACATCAATTGTCACATCATTATGTACAAATATTCTGTACATAATTTTGTGCAGCTAGCATTGCTCTTTAATAACTAAGAGAATCTCCAACGGTGTTGCCATAATAGTTGGGTAAATTAGACCTGTAAGACATTATGTAAAATTTGTTAAATCCGTAAGACGTTGTGCTTTGATGGTATTGGCTATATTGATCGGCTATAATTTAAAAATAGTATGTTATTAATATTTTGATTGTTATAAACAGAATATATCAATTTAATATGGTAATAAATGATGTGTCATCATCCTACAGATTTCTTATAGACCTGTAGAGGTTCGACAAATTTAGTCATCCATAAAAGGTTGGCTATAATTATTATAATTATAGATAAGGGCTTGGTATGGTTGGAGTGACATTTTTTGAAGTGATGGCTATGTAAGGGCTACATGCTATAAGAGCATCTCCAAGAGCCTCCTTGTTAGCTCCTAAATATAATATAAAAAATGTGGCTCTTAGCGATTTAGGACAAAGTTAAGAGTGTAAACTCCAACAATACTCTCTACATCGCTTCTTTATTTCATATTTTATTCATATATTGGGCTCCACTATAACAAAAGAGAGGGAAAGAAGTATTTTTTTATTGTGAAAAAATAAGTTAAGAGCAATGTGGTGGCTTTTAACTTTGAGGAGAGAGGAGTGAGAAACAAGAGGCTTTTAGTGATTTAAAGAGCCACTAAGAGTTTGTTGGAGCAACATTTTTACTCTCCCTCCTCAAATCTCAAGTTAGGAGCCTAAATGAAGAATTTCTTGTAGATGCTCTAATAGACTTAAACTACCTTTTTTTTTATTAAAGTACGAATATTTAATCCAACTGCTTAGAGCATCTCCAACCCCAAAAACTCTTAGCTAAAATTTCTCATGTGGCATCTAGGTGGCGTCTAGATGGCATTTATAGAGATTATCTAAAAATTATAGAAACCCAACCATCCATCACTTTAGCAAAATATATAGCCAACCACATTTGGTTGGCTATATTTATCGAACCAAGTGAGCTCTTATGTATAATTTTACATAGGCAAAATTATAGATAATCCCATTAGAGCATCTCCAACCATCTAAAACCCTTGGCTAAAAGGTGAGTTGGCATACTTAAAATAAAAAAATTTAGCCAGCAACTCCAAAAACTCAACTCCAACCATGCTCAGCCGTTGTCTATAAATTTAGCCAACCTCCTATTGATGGCTAAATTTGTCGAACCTCTAAAGGTGTAGGAAGATTGGACATCATTTATTACCATATCGAACTGATATATTCTATTTTAACAATATAAAATATTAATAAAATACTATTTTTAAATTATAGCCAACCAATATAGCCAGTACCATTGAAGCAAAATGTCTTACAGGTTCAACAAATTTTACATAATATCTTACAGGTCCAATTTAACCAACAATTATAGCCAACGGCGTTGGAGGTGCTCTTAGAGCACATACATGTTCCCTTAGCAAAAAATTTACATAATGAGTTTAGCCAATCAATATAGCCAACCATTATACATATTTACCTCGGAGCCCTCGGGCGTGGCCAACACTTGTCATTAATTTAGGTAGAAAGGCTCTCTCAGCAGCTCATCTCTCTCGTTCAATATTGCTCTCGACTAGACCAGACAAATTTTCACACGACACGAATACACGACACGAAAATTTAGTGTTTGTGTTTGCATTTTGAGTACACGACACGAAAAGGTACACGACACGAAGTACACGACTGAGATGTCGTGTCGATTTTGTGTTTACCCTTCGGATACACGACAAGACACGAAGTACACGAAATAAATATAATTTAATAGTTAAATATTAATATTTAATTATAAATATGGATATTTATAATAAATATATGTATATTTTCTTTTAAAATAATACATAGTTTATAATATTTTAAGTGTAAATGATTTAAATATATATATTTCTTACTATTTTGTAAATTTTTTGCCTAGAAATCTAATATTTACATTAACTTATATATTTATTTATATTTATATTTAAATTCGATTTTACACGAAACACGACACTAGAACGACACGAAAACGGAGATACACGACACGAAAATACACGAACGCTAAACGGGTCGGTTTTGTGTTTGGCCTTTGAGTACACGACACGAAAAGGTACACGACACGAAAGTACACGATCCGCACGAATTGCCAGGTCTACTCTCGACTCTCTCCAATTTAGTTATATCGCTCCCTCTCCCTCTCTTTCGCCGATTATGTTTATGCATGTGTTTTATGTACGTATTTTCATATAGATTTGATTCGTGTTATATTATTGTATTTTTTTTGTGTCTGTAGTTTTAATTAACTCTAGAATTAAAACTTAAGATAACAGGTTTTGTTTCCCCCTCTGATATCTATAGGCTAAAATTGGGAGATGGAAGGAAGTGAATCTGAACAAGAGAAATCGTATGCTTTGCTTTAATTTGATTTCATGTGTTTTCAAAAGCTTTTCTTCAATTGAACTAACTGTTCTACTCTGCAATTCAAGGGTGAAAAGAGGAAGCCCCGAAGTCAAGCGCAAGAGAGTCGATAAGAAGAAGATGAAGCATAGCGCCTCTAGGTAAAACTGATTGTTCAGTAGATACTCAATAATTGAATATTCGATAAACTAATAACCTCGCCAAATGAATAATTTTTCTTAGTCCTAACATATAGATAGAGACAATGCATTCTTTTTCTCGACTTGATTAATGAATAAAAATTTCAGCGTATACATATATCGAGGTTTTACTGTAAGTCCTTTTTTGTTCTTTCAATTCAAGGTTGCAAATAGGAACTGATGCTGAGTCTGTCTCTTGGAAAATTGTTTAATTTATAAATCTAATTGCTTCTCCTCATGTACTTGGTGAATTTGACCTTATTGTTGTTATGACCATTACTGTTCTGCTCTGCAATTCAAGGGTGGAAGGAGGAGTCGATCCATCACAAGGAAGCTCTGACTGTAAGAGCTTCAACAAGAAGAAGAAGAAGAATAAGCATGCCGCTAGGTTAAATTTCAACTTTTTGATCTTTAGTGTTGCAAATCAAAATCGTGTCTTGACCTTATCTACTGCTTCCAGCAATTGCTATCTATTCCTCTTTATATGCAATTCAATTTTACCACCACCTGCCTTTTAGATATACATCTATGATCTATCTCTGTTTTGACTAGGTTGTATCCTTGTAGGTTTTGTTGTTTTTTGCTTCCGCTTTACAATTTTCTTTGTTCTTCAATCAAAGGTTGGAAAAAGAAACTGATGTCTCTCAAGGAGATATGGCTGGAGGCTCTGACCGTCACCGGGTCAAGCGCAAGAGAAGAGTCAAGGAGGAGTCTTTCGCTGGGTAAAGTTTTTAATCTATAACCAATTGCTTCACCTTATTTGTAAGGCTTTAGATCTTTTGTGATTCAAATGCAATGGAAGGAGCCTGATTGCAGATGTAATCCTCACCTACTTGATAATATTTATTGATGACATTGTGAATTTTTTACTTGAGAATTCATGCCAGTTAGACCTTGTTGCTTCTTTTTTTTGGGTATGAATTGGTTGTAGGGATCGATATCTTCTTCCTATTCTTCTGCTTTTAAAAGCTTTCACATAACATCTTTAGCACCAGTCTCTGGTTTTTATTTGCTTTGTTCTGCAATTAAAGGGACCAAAGAAAACTGACGCTGCTCAAAGAGGCTACTAGTGACACCAACTCAAGCATAAGAGAGTTTCTAATTTATAATTAATTCTGCTTCACTATTACTCCCTCCGTTTCATATTACATGTCCACTATTGATAACTAATTTTTTTTTCAAATTAGTTGTCCCATTTCAACTTTCAATGCAATGTAGTCAATAGTTGTATTTCCAAGATGAAGTTTATACCACATCTTACTAAATTATATTTCCTTGATCAAATATATCCCACATATTATACTTGGTCAATGCAATAAATACAATAATAAATGAAGTTTTTCTACAAAAGTTAGTTTTTCTTAATATGTGTGATTTGTTCAAAAGTGGAAATGTATTATGAAACGGAGGGAGTAGTTTTTTGGTTTTTCGCGAATCAAATATCATGGTCCGACTAAAGATGAATTCCTGATTAGTTAATAAATAACGATTGGTAACATTGTGAAAGATTACTCCCCAAGCTGTCATGAATTCATGTCAATTAAACCTTGTTGTCATCCTTTAGCATGACTAGCTTTTGACGTTATCTTCTTGTTGTGCTCTAAAAAGCTTTTGCTTTATATATTCCTCATAATTTTTTGTCTTTTCATTTCATTTGTTGCTGTGCAATTAAAGGTTGCAAAGATTTACTGATGCTTCCTCTAAAGGAGAGATTGGTGAAGGGTCCGAGCAATGCCAAGTCAAGCGCATGAGAGTCAAGCATATAAGAGGTGTATCTTGGTAATTTTTCTAATTAATATATAATTTTGCTTCACTAATTGTTAGGGTTTGGAATCAAATTCCATGGCATGATTACAGATGAATTCCTTATTTGTTACAAGGCCTGTAGCAGAGTTTTTTAATGTATAATTAATTGCTCCATAAATAGTTAGGGTTTCAAATATTGTCCATAGCTCAACATTCGTTTTTGGACAGAATTTGATCTGTCATATCTGGCGAGTCATTTGGGAATGAACCAAATCAAGAGTAGTAATAGAAACTTTGTGGCATATTCCTTCAATGATTTATCTATATTTGTACTTTTGCAATCACAAGTGGTAAAAATAAAGGAGAAATTACAGCTTCTAGCATCAAATAAATCCTGAGGTGCCTAAGAATACTTAAAATTTTACATTATTTTTTAAAGTTATTACTAGCTTCTGTTCAGCTGTTATTGTGATTTACAAAATAATTTTTCGGGGAAAACAGCTTAGCTGAACTCGATGAGCAAATGAATCTTACACATGCAAAGATGGCTTTGGAGTTCTATGAAAAGAGCCAGGTATCCTCATTTGCTCGCTTTCATATTTATATCAACCGCTTATGCTCCAACATTTCTAATTTTACCTTTTGTTTACAGGATGATGCTGAGTTTGAGATTCTGAGAGTCTTATATAGCAGTTGTTCGAGATTACAACACCCTGACTCTGAGTGTGCCCACTTATGGTTTCATGTCAGCTTCATTGCTAAACCAAGGAAAGCTGACTGGAATGTCTCTCCAACCCACTTCTTTGGTGAACTCTTTAGAGATCTAGATTCAGGGGGAACTCATGTCACGTACTGTTCTACATTTCAGCCTAGCGATGATCCTGGTAAGGCACATATTACAATCGAATTCAAGCAACTTCCATATTATTTTTGCACAAACAAAACATAAAAATATATCATGTGTATATGGTAACAGTGTAATACTAAGATATGCAACTGTAGTATAGCTATATAGATAAAAAGTTACTAGATGACATCGAGATCACAATCTATGTTAAACTAATGTATCTTCACCAACAAGCAAAAACGTGTAAGCACCCTCGATCCATATTTGTTTGAAAGGATCATAATTTCCGAATTGTTACACTATTTACCTCAATTTTAAGGTATTATAATCTGATGAGTTCATATCTCATTTATTGTAATAATCCATCTCTATGTCATTATAATATCTTGTGAGAGAATTGATTATAATATGATGAAAATGTGTCGAAAAAAGTGATTGTATTACAATCTCATGGGATTGTAATCCCTTAAATATAAAGAAAATACTGTAGTTAACTAGTTATCCCGTGATTGTAATCCTTTCCAACAAAAATGGTCTGAAAATATAAATAATATAGGCATTAGAGCATCTCCAACCATGAGGAGCCCTTAGCTAAAAATTTAGTCGGCATACCATAAATAAAAATTATAGCCAAACTCTTCAATAATTGAAACTCCAACCACACCTACCTCTTGTCAAGTTTCAATAATTAATATTCCCATATGTTTTAGTCTCCATAAATCTTTTCTCTCGTGAAGTTTTCTACTTTTTCCATCACATAATATATCATATATGCTTTTATATCTTTTGCATGTCGTGTTGAATTTATGATTATGAGTACGTCGGAATGATCAAGTTATATAATATTGACTACGCACTTGATGCAGGATTCAACCATGGTTGTATTTTTTGCCCACTTGGTCAGAATTTTCATCCTTCTGATGGATATTGTGTTGGTCGTCCACCATGGCATAAAGAGAAACTGCAATTTTGGCATCCACCATGGCATATGAAACAAGATTAGAACCATTGGTTGAAACTGTGACTTGCTGAAAACATAACTTATGTATCTATATTTATTCGTCTTTAGCTTATTGAGCTGAGTTTAAGACCTTTTGTCTTTGTTCATGTGTAATTACATAATTGCATGTGGCAGTTGATAGACTTAACTTATATCTATATCTATTGGTGTTTTAATCTGCCTATCAAGATTAGGCTTCTCGTTGCATATATTCTCTATTCCCCATGCAAGTTTCTTTTGTGACTGTATTTTCTTTCTTTCTTCCTTTTTAATGGATGATAAAGAATGAAGAGTTTAGCCTTTGTTCAATATCAGATTACTTTAAATTTTTGTAAAATAATGTAGATTCTTGAAGGTAGATTCAAGTGTAGATCACTACACCATATATGGCTTTCAGCAACACCTGAAAAAATGTGTTCAAAAGCCCAAAAACTGTCGCTAAAAGCAAAAAAACAGGCTATGGCTACACTTTGACCAAATCAGGGGGTGTTACAAAAATGGCCGCTACCATAGGGGTCTGGGGCAACACTTTTTGTTGTTTATGGCAACACCACTAAAAGTGTAGTTATAGACCCCTAATGCCAACACCTTGGGCTCTGTGGCTACACCGATTTTTATGTTACTATAGATTTATGCTAACACTATTTTCTTTATAGTTACACCAAGAACAATGTTGTTGTAGACTTACATACATTTTTGGCTACGCTCTTTTATTCTTTTGCCAACACATACAGCTTAATAGTTTGGTGTCAATGGCTACATTTTTGCAAGAAAATTACCAACACTTTTAATAAAAAAGACAAAACATGATATTTAAAATAATTGTTTTCCATTAAAACATGTCAAGTCTCCCAGTATACATAGAAACAATTCATAATAACTTCCAAGTATCTTAATACATAAACCAAGTATCCAAGAACTAAATACTATGGAATAACCAACTTAAGTAGCATTCAAAAGTAACTAGGTATTATCTGTTAATGTACAGTGGTAGTTAGATATCTCCAATAGACTCATGTGTATGAGCTCCTTAAGTCCTCCATTATACTTCATGCCCGCGACGTGTTAAAACTGATTTCTAGACAACTGAAGATGAATGATAGATATAAGAGGCATGTATCTCTGCAAGCAACAAGATTGGACAAAATTAAGAAATAATCATAAGAACATAGTTATGAAGGACAATAAAAACCAAGGGCTAAAGATTTTAATGTGACATAGTTTCATTCGAAGATGTTAATATAACAAAAACATAATCAAATAGAGCGAAAATTTTGATATAGCGTGGAGCAGAAATTATTAACCTACTCAAATCCAATGAACATATTTGATCAGGTTCAGATGATAGGAACAAGAACAATTCTACAAAAATCCAGGTTGTCTTGGTAATTCAGTCAGTGCAAAACTTTCTTTCAAAAAATCCCAAGTAATATGTGGTGCAAATGTCCTACCTTCAATAATAAGATATTTCAAGTCACTGGAACTTCATATTACTTTACCAGAACTACATAAGGATATTGAAAACATACATACACATGTGGATAAATATATTTTTAGCAAGTTTTTACTTGTCCAATGTAAATAATTTGAAGCACAAATTTATTACTGCTCATACTAAATTGCCCATGAGTTAATGATAGCCGGTTCTTTATCTACAAAATGTTGATGAGGAAGAACAAATCAATATGTATAATGTTTTTATCTGAGCCATCTCGCATAGTCTGTAAGCAATATTTGGAACCAAATTACTAAACCCGAATTAGGCATGTATAATTGAATTGAGACATGTAGTTAACTAAAACAGGGGAGACAACCATTTGAAGCATGATTACTAAACCCCAACTAGGCATGTACAATTAACAGTAATTCATATTAACAAAACATTCAAACTACAATTAAACATGACTCTAACTAACAGAACATTCCAAACCCCAATTCAAAGCCCCAATTAAGCATGACTGTAATTAACTAAACATTCAAAACCTCAATTCAAAGCAACAATTTAGTAATTAAAGAAGAATACCTGAAGACCCCCAATTATCAAATACTCAAGAACCCTAATTCAAAACCCGTCATTGAAGAACTCTAGCTACTTCAGATAACATCATTGTAGAACCGTCGATTGAACCCGTTAATGAAGAACCCAAATTGAAATCGTTGCCGAGGAACCCTAATTAATTGAACCCCCTTTTACAACTCATTGTTTGGGATACCTCGTTGAACCTTGTTGGTTGAGAAGTGAGCGAGAGAGAGTTGTGAGCGAGATATGAGAGAGATCGAGTTGTGGGCTGTTGAGAGCTGTAAGAGAGGGATGTGCGAGAGAGATGTACGTGAGTTGTGAAAGAGTGGTTTTTAAGAGTGTAAGAGTGAATTGTGGGAGTTGTCAAAATATTTATTAACCTGCTGAAGTGAAAATTTTAATTAACCCGCCTTCACAAATATTATCTGCCCGCCTATTTTTCATCACTTTAGTTACACTTTTTATAAGGAGCAAAAGCTACACCGGGTTCAGTGTAGCCATAGATATCGAATCATGTGTATGGTAACATTTATTCATATTAATGGTAACAATAAAAAATAGTGTAGCCATAGATCAATTTTGGTCAATTTTAAAGCATGTAAGGCTACACTTTTGCTTGTAACACTGAAAAAAGTGTTGTTGAATCCAATATATGGTGTAGTGGATTCTTGAATTTTTCGTGGAAAACAATCTTTCTGTTTAAATAAATCTAAATATTTTTTAAGAAGCCCTTCACCGGATTGTTACGACTTTGATATGCGGTGAAAAAATCTGAATAATCTCACTCGGAACACAATTAGATTAATTAAATATCTAGTTTTAAATACTCCCTCCGCCCCCCCTGAGTTGTATACAATGGGGGACGGGGATGCGGCACGGACTTTAATGCTCCTTAAAGTATAGTTCTATAAATTATTTTTAATATTTTTCTTTTCTGAATAAAAGTTTGAATGTTATATTTTTATTCAGAAAAAGAAAATTTTAAAAATAAGTTATAGAACTATATTTTATAAGAGGATTGAAGTGCGTGTCGAGCAGTAAAAAAGAAACGTATAGAATTAAATGTGACAAAGGGAATACTATTTTGTTAATTATAGATGGGTAAAATATTATACAACCAATTATACATTATATACCTTATAATAATATAAGGCGTCTCCTCTCAAGAAATCGTACTGAAATCGATGAGAATTGATAAAAACCCGTATTACATAGAATCGAACCGACCTGAAATTGAAAATTTAAAACCTGAATCGATTATAATAGTTGCTGATTCGGTTTTCGGCCAAACCTGATTGGAAAAAATCGAACTAAACCAATTATTAAACTAAATATTATTTATGTATATATATGATAATTCATATAACTATTTATCTATACTATACTTTAAAGCCGAAACACTAAAAGTTCGGTCGGTCGGTACTTGGGCCAAAGTACGGGCTTATCTGTATAATTAATTATTCTTTTAACATTGGGCCGAGATGTATACCATACTTTTAAACCGAAACATTGTCGATATTTGGGTCGAAATACGGGCCTATCTATATAACTAATTATTTTTTTAACTTTGAGCCGAAATAAGGCCTATTTATATAACTAATTATTCCTTTTTACTATAATATGTTATCTTTTTTATATTTTCTAACTAAAAAAACTCAATTTTCAAAAATAACATCGAACGATATAGTTATTACATTTTTAACTAAAATACGTTATCTTTTTTAAGTTCACTATGCTATTAAAATCGAAACATTGAAAGTTTAGTATGTCAATAATTGGATCGAATACGGGCCTATCGACATAACTAATTATTCTTTTTATGTTTAGGTCGAAATACAAGCCTATCTATATAACTAATTATTTTTTTTTATATTTTCTAACTAAAAAAACTCAATTTTCTAAAATAACATCGAGCAATAGTAATTACCTTTTTAACTAAAACACATAATCTTTTCTAAGATTTACTTACTGAAAAAATTGATCTTCTACGATTAATACGGGCGACATATATCTAAAAATATAATATTATTATTAAATAAATGGTGATATTTGTCGATCAAAATATATTAACGTTACTTTAAATACTCTACTGATCTAAATTTAAAAGTACTATTAAAACAGAAACATGAAAAGTTCAGTTGATCGGTCGAGTTTGATAAACTGGTTCATATTCGATTCATGGACCTCCTTATTTTATAACATATTGTGATATAGTTTTTATTGTCTATTAAACCACAAAACTAAAAATTAGGTTAGTGTTATGGATGAGTACACTTCCCTTTAGAGCATCTCCAACAGCGTTGGCTATAATCGTTGGCTAAGTGTGACCTTTAAGAGATTATGTAATATTTGTTGAACCTGTAAGACATTTTGCTTCAATGGTATTCACTATATTGGTTGGCTATATTTTAAAAATAGCATGTTATTAATATTTTAGATTGTTAAAATAGAATATATCAGTTCAATAAGGTAATAAATGATGTGCAATCTTGCTACAGATTTCCTGCAGACCTGTAGAGGTTCAACAAATTTAGTCATCCATAGGAGATTGGCTAAATTTATAGACAACAGCTGATCATGGTTGGAGAGTTGGAGTTGCATTTATTGAGCTGTTGACTAAATTCTTTTATTTTAAGTATGCCAGACACCTTTTAGCCGAGGGCTTTTAGTGGGTGGAGATACTCTTAGCTTACAATATGTTTTATACTTCTATGATTCTATTTTAAGGATTGGTTCTATATTATTAATAACAAGATATTAAAATGTTGATTGGGTTGTTTATATCTAGGTTTATGTGTCTTCTTAAATTATAACGTATAAAAAATATAATATATTGTAACATTCTTATTAAAATATATACATGACTTTATTTTAAATTAGTTATTTGACGGATTTAACTATTAAGAATTTATTCAGCCGTTAAATAAAATTTTTATTTAATCACATTATTCTATCATAATTTTAATTTCAATAAAATTAGTTAAATCTGAAATATATACGATAAAATAATAAATATCATAACCGCCCGTGCATTGCACGGGTTTTAAGCTAGTATATAATATGCATGAACAAAGTAAAATGGATGCAATGGAAGTTACTGTGAAATGGGTTGAAATGTGCTTAAGGTTATATTGTTAAAATTGTTTTATCCGAACGAGTTCCTCCACCAGGCACTTTCACTTTCTTTTAGTATCACTATAAATGAGTCGCTAATCTACTTCCATCATGATCCCCACAAAATACATAAGTTTTAATGTGATATTTTTTTGTTTACGATCGATAATATAACAATCTAGTTCATTATTAAATTTTAAGTATACATTGAAATCAATCGATTAGGCATGTTGTGATGATTCTTTTCAGTAACCTATCCGGAAATACCCGTTGATACCTTATTAACACCGTTTCGAACACACCCGATACATTCCAAAATAACGTAAACGCGATGTCTCGCTCGTTCGTCTCGGAGCGTCGTGACGACTCGTCTGACTCGCCTACGTTGTATATTTATGATAAAAGTTAAATAGTTTAATTATTATATTTATCTTATATATATATATATATATATATATATATATATATATATATATATATATATATATCCGTGTGTGTGTGTGTGTAATAATGTGTAATAGCTAAAAATTTAGTAAAAATTATAGCCAATCTCTTCAATAATTGACACTCTAACCACACCCACCGCTTATCAAGTTTCAATAATGAATATTCCCATATGTTTTAGTCTCCATATTACTTTTCTCTCGTCAAGTTTTC
Source organism: Daucus carota subsp. sativus (assembly GCF_001625215.2). Lineage (NCBI taxonomy): Eukaryota > Viridiplantae > Streptophyta > Magnoliopsida > Apiales > Apiaceae > Daucus > Daucus carota. The sequence goes on along the minus strand of NC_030387.2, from coordinate 24,544,436 downwards.
TACTTTTTCCATCACATAATATATCATATATGCTTATATCTTTTGCATGTTGTGTTGAATTTATGATGATGAGTACGTCGGAATGATCAAGTTATATAATATTGACTATGCACTTGATGCAGAATTCAACCATGGTTGTATGTTTTGTCTGATTGGTCAGAAACTTCATCCTTCTGATGGATATTGTGTTGGTCGTCCACCATGGCATAAAGAGAAACTGGTATTTGGTCATCCACCATGGCATATGAAACAAGATTAGAACCTTTGGTTGAAACTGGGACTTGTTGAAAACTTAACTTATGTATCTATATTTATTCGTCTTTAACTTATTGAGCTGAGTTTAAGACTTGTTGTCTTTGTTCATGTGTAAATTGCATGTGGCAGTTGATAGACCTAACTTATATCTATATTTATTGGTGTTTTAATCTGCCTAGTAAGATTTAAGGCTTCTTTTCTTTGCATATGTTCTCATTTTTTTTTATTTTTTTTGCATGTTTCTTTTGTGACTGTATTTTCTCTCCTTCCTTTCGAGTGGGATGCTAAAGAGTGAAGAGTTTAGCCTTAGTTCAATATCAGATTACTTTAAATTTTTGCAAAATAATTATATTTGCGCGGCTAAAAATGCCAGACTTCAGTGCAGCTTCTTGAATGTTTCGTGGAAAAATTGCTCAATTATCTCTTTGTTTAAATAAATCTATATATTTTTTAAGAAGCCTTTCACTTTTATCAAAAAAAAAAAAAAGAAGCCTTTCACTGGATTGTTACTACTTTGATCTGTGGTGAAAGAATCTGAATAATGTCACTCGTAACGCAATTCGATTAATTAAATATCTAGTTTTAAATACTATTTTGTTAATTATAGATAGGCAAAAAATTATTCAACCAATTATACATTTTATACCTTATAATAATATAAGGCGTCTCTTCTCGTCTCAAAATGCAACCATGTGGTTCCCCGTGTCTAAGGGCTGAGCAAGACATCGAAATGAAATCGATGATAATCGATAAAAACCGTATACGTAAAATCGAACCGATCAGAAATTGAAAATTTAAAAACTGAATTGATTATAACAGTTGCGGTTTCGGTTTTAGGCCAAAATCAGATTGGAAAAAACTGAACAAACCATTACATAAACTAAATATTATATATGTATGTATATATGTATATATATCATAATTCATATAATTATTTATATATAATATGCATGAACAAAGTAAAATGGAAGCAATGAAAGTTACTGGGAAATGAGTTGAAGTGTACTGAGGTTATTTTGTTAAAATTATTTTATCCGAACGAGTTCCTCCACCGAACTCTTTCACTTTCTTTTAGTATCACCAAATTGTTTTATCCGAACGAGTTCCTACACCGAACACTTTCACTTTCTTTTAGTCTCACCATAAATGAGTCGCAAATCTACTTCCATCATGATCACCACAAAATACATAAGTTTAACTGTAATCTAATTTTGTTTACAATCGATAATATAACAATGTAGTTCATTATTAAATTTTAAGTATACATTGAAATCAAGCGATTGGGCGTGTTGTGACGATTCTTTTCAGTAATATATCTGGAAATACCGTTGATACCTTATTAACACCGTTTCAAACATAATCGGTACATTTCAAAATAACCGTTATTTAGACATCTTTCCCCTTGGCCATGAACCCCTTTTGAATTTTTGATTTACTCAACTCTTTTATTTTCGACCCGAAACAAAGAAGAAAGGAAGTAAAAAATAGAAGTTATTAGCTTGAAATCCAATTATAAAAAATTTCCAACGACGAGTCGAATGGAATCCGATAAAAAAATCTGTTAATAAAAGAATCCAAAAATCTTTTATTGTGTCACTTAAGTTATATATGAATTCCCGAGCCCATTGAATCAAATTGGAAGTATTTTCCTTATTTATATTTATTGCGGTTTAAAATCGAAACCGAAACGGAGATTTTTTGAAATCGATCTGGCGGTTTGGTTGCGATTTTCAATTTTAAAAATCGAAGATTTGCAGTTTCGGTTGTAGTTTTATCCTAAAAACCGCACCGATCCGTATATCTCTCTCCCCTACCCGTGCCATATGCTCCTATTGTGCCATAAAATCCCATGGGCTTATTTTATAGCCCATTATCTTATTTGGGTTTGCTTGGACTGTTTGTTAGAAGATGTTGGGCTTCACCTGGGTAGGGTGAACTGTTAGCGATTTTGCAACCTTAACGCAAGTGCACGTATCATAACAAGTAGTATATTAATTCGTCTCCACAAGGACTAATTTAAACTGCTAATTACCAATCACTAGCTTTCTCTCAATCCAAGTTATAAACTATGTTGAAATTTTTATCACAAACTACTCCTAATACAAAAATACACACAAGCTTAAGAATGAAACAAGATTTAAAATATCTAGGCCTTCAACTTCATCTTGAGTTTACAAGTAACTTCCATCATCTCTACTTTCATGTTAAAACCTCTAGTCTAGGGTGCATATATATTCACAAGGACCTTCCGTATCTTTTGTGACTCTAACTCACAAGATTAACTCTCATATCCCATGCAGAATTTAAATCCATGAGTAGCATTAACACATAGCCCTAAATTGACTACTTGGGGTAATCAGGTATATTCTTATCCTAAACACAAATTAACAATATGTTAATCCCAAGTTATATTGGTCCGGTCTAATCAAGGTTGTCTCTTCCAAGCATCACCAAGATTACCAAATCAATCTCAAAGTACTCTTTGAGAAGCATTACACACAAACCGACATATATAATCAATTATACAAACACAAAATTTAAGAATCAAGAACACTTATATATAACTCAAGAATCCATCAAGGTCCAGAATAACATTAATTCAACATCTCAAATAATGACACAACAATGAAATAAGGAAGATGAAAGAAAGATAAAACTCGTTGTGATGTGACTTCAATCTTCAATCTCCCAAATGTTGTTGTCTTTCTCCAAGTGTCCTCTTGTTTCTTCTCCTCTTCTCTGTTTTCTGGTTTTGTATCTGTTCTACGTGTCTATACTAACTATTTATCACTGTAACTTCCAGGCCCATTATATTATAAACTAACTATAACTGAACTATCCTAATCTATACTATATTTTGAATATAATAATAATAATAATACAAAGGAGTTTCCTAAATAGAATAGGAGTCTAAAGTAGAAAATTTGAACTTTCTGCTTCTGGCCATTTTATGGGCTGATTGGACTTTCAATAAATTCTGAAATCTTACTTGAATTAAACGTCTTCTCGCAAGCTTTCCAACGACTGTTTGCGGGCCCAAAACGGACTTGTAGAACTTCGGTTATGATCAAAACAATGAACACAACACAATCTATCCCAAAATCCGAATTTTGCTAGAAATGATTTCAAATAATGCACTTTTTGCTCCATTCCTTCTATTATAAGAATTCTTTATTTCCTACAAGAAAACATGAAAATATATGTTAAATAAAATCCAATTTCATGCAAAAGTAACTAAAATATGAGGAAAAATATGATTATAAATATCACACATCATGAACCCCTAAGGTCATATGAGAGGGCTTGCATGCTTGTCTCGAAGATATAAAGAGGGTTTCATCAAGGCGAGGCTTCATTTGGAGGAGTTCTAGGGGCTACTCCTGTTAGGGTTAACACCGGGTGCACTCCAGGTTGTAGCTGCAGGGCTGCAGCTAAGGGGATGCAACTGACCAGGATGTATCCGCTTAGGCAGAAGCCTAGCAGAGTTATGCTAGGACTCATCTTTCTTCATTCTACGAGGTTGAATTGGAGATACATTTGGAGTGGTATAGCCGTCCTTTATCCATGAATTAAGGAACAAATACTCCTAGTTTGAGGATAATTCATACAAATATCCATATCTCATGTATATAATCGGATATATATCAAATATCAAGACTTCAAGTGGCCTACTTGGAGTGGGATTCCATGGATAACTACTAAAGAAGGCTGATTTATCTCAATCAATGGCTGGTTTATCCCTCATCAGTTGGGATAATGATTTATCACATGGAAATATTTATCTCAAGAACTACATTAGGCTTGATCTCTATAAATAGGGTATGTATCACCTTGTAAAAGAGACTTTTTCATGATTTCTACACTCTAAAGAGAGGCACGTGTAACTTTTGTGACTATTTCCCGGATATCTCTTTAATTAAGGCATATAATTCTGGGGTGTTGAATCAATTCCTCCCACAACAGTTCTATGCACTATAATTCCACGTCCCATCGGATAAAAGGTTGACAAGTCATTCAACCAGATAAACGGTTGACAAATCATTCAACCAGATAAAAGGTTGACAAGTCATTGAAGAACGTATGCATACATATTTTCTAGATCCAACGTATAAGAGCAAGTCTAATGACAGTGATAAAAAAGTAAGTTGTGATGCTAAAATAAAATTTCTATGTTAATGGATTCAAAATAACATCAAACTATTTATATATAAGTATATTTCACTCACCAAATTTTTAAATACACTATTTTATTGGTCAATACTATTTTAAATATTGATTTTCTCACCTGCATGCTTTCAATTATAACAACATTTATACTTAATTTTATATTTAAAGATGGCTAGACAAACGAGTTCGTACGCATCATCTTGCCTCAAAACCGTCTCGGTACGAGACTCGCAAGACTAAGGGAGATGTTAACGAGATTTAATTTTAGAATGAGACTCAGTATCGTCTCGGCCGCACGTGTCGTCACGTAAACGCGACGTCTCACTCGTTCGTCACGTCGCCGTGACGACTCGCCTGCGTTATATATATATATGTATGTATGGTAAAAGTTAAATAGTTTAATGATTATATTTATATTAAATATATGTGTGTGCGCGCGCGTGTAATAATGTGTAATAGCTTAATTAATTAAAAGTCAATAAAATTAGACATGTATAGTTATACATTTACAATAAAAATTAAATAGTTTAATGAATATATTTATTATAATATATATATATATATATATATATATATATAATTGTGTAATAGCTTTACTAATTAAAAATCAAATAAAAGTTAGATGACTAACATACACCTATATTTATGATAAAATTTAAATATTTTAATGAATATTTTAATGATTATATTTATTATAAAAATATGTATGATAATTATATAATAGGTTAAATATATAAAAACCACTAAATTGTTATACAATATTTATATTATATAACTAAACACATCAACATCATAATTTAAATAAAATATAATAGAATAATAACTTCAAATGAAGCATAAATACTCCATAATAACATCCAAATATCAAATATCCGGTGTGGCCTAACAAATAAAAAAAATATTATCATTGTTCATATCCATCTCCTTGTTTGCTTTCATTGGTTGAACTAGGCAAGGGTACTCGTAATCGGGTGAGGTTAGGGCCGTCAACGGATCGGGTTCGGATTGGATCAGCTTAAATCCATATCCATATCTGTTTATTTTATCGAATTCGGATTCAGATTCGGATTGGGGCCGGATTTTTTACAGGCCGATCCATATCCGAATCCATTAAGATCGCGGATCACGGATCGGATATCCGGATCCATTTAACTTTTTCTAATTTTTTTTACATATATTTAAAATATTTTAAGAAAAATCATGTCGACGATTCTTCGAGTTTGGTAAAGACATAAATGATTAATCAAATACAATCGCAACCTAGGACTTACATAAATGCATTCAGTGATTCTTATAATTAGGATGGTTTTTCGACTTTCGAGTATGTGTCCATGGGACACATCCTAAAGACTACCTTTTATTTAGTTTAATTTTAACTGATAGAGATTTTTGTGCATGGAAAAGACCATTATTAATAATGTGATGAGAACTAATAGAAACTCACCTATAACAAATATACGCTATAAGTCTATAACCATAAAAAATACAACAAATGCCACCTTCATTTTTTATAAAATTAACCAACTATGAACCAGCTGTTTCAATATTTAAGAAAAATATAACCAAATTCGAAATTTCACAAGAACGTGATATTATTTAGGACACCAGGATATATTTAAATTTTAACCATTGTATATCAAAATGTTACTCTAAATAATTTTGGCTCCCGAATCTCCCATCTAAATACGGTACTCCCTTCATCCTTTTTAGTTGTTACATTTGCAGAAAAATTTTGTCTCTAAATAGTTGTCTCATTCTAATTACAATGTATATTTATGCATATCTTTCCATATTTACCCCTTCACTATCAGTTCCAATATACAAAAAATAAATGCATGAAAACAATTTTAAATATTTAATTTTCTTAATATATGTATTTTTTACAAATATTTAATTTTCTTAATATATGTATCACTCTACCTACTATAAAATTCAATAACACAGTATATGATCACCATTGGTATAGCTGTCTAATCTAGTCCTTTTTAGAATTTTTATTCACTCGTCGAGATCTACTGATCTTCATGGTGCCCACCTTTTATATATGACATTATACGATCTATCTTCTTATTGGTTGAACCTGACTCAGCATTATGAATAGATTATCCCTAAATCTATAAGTATTATCGTCTTGGCTTTAGGGATTCATAATATCTAACTTTTATGAACCGTGGTTCAGGGAAGTGCAAATTGACACTGACTATTATAAGATTAGATAAGATTCGATAAGATTTTTGATCTCTCATTTGCGTAATAATTTAAGAGTTTTATATCAAGTAGGCCATTCATCTCGCCAAAAAGTCTTAAGTAGAACATAGGGATATTTTATAGTGATTTAGTCTTTTAAATGAGTCATCGACTCGTCATGAAGACCTATGTTTTACTTGAGACTTTTCAGCGAGATGAGTAGCCTACTTGATATAAAACCCAATAAGTTAAGCTTAAGTTTGAGCTATTTCATAATCTTACTCTGTTCAAAATGGATGAACCTCAGTGAATGGTGCTAGTGCGGTTAGCCAGGGACAGTCCCATAAAATTATGGCCTCTTTTTTTTTAAGGAACTTAAGATTGTGGCTTTATCTTCCTACCCTCTCTACTTAAGCCATACTACCCGTGCAAGGCAGGGGCCTCGTGTAAATATCCAAATTATATTATTATACTAAGATCATAATTATTTAATAATTTTAGAGGAATTAGGTATAATTTTTTATAATTATTAACAAACAATAAAGTGTTAGCAACCAAAAGAGTATAATTCTACTTGATAATTGCTATTTTGGTTGAAATTCTAGAAATAGATTATTAAGGAAGGCTTCACATGAATACATGGTTGAGGAAGTTTGCACATTATTGTGAGGGGCGCCTATAAAAGCTATGATAGTATGGTTCTGTGTGTTACCACATAACCAACCCACTTTAAAACTTATGCTCCTATGTTTTTTAAGCTGCCACTAATCCACCAGATCTATAATCATAAACCGGTGCATTGAGGAAGAAATCCAGTTTTAAAAAAGCTAAATGTATTTAAAAATGTACCACTCACAAAGAAAATAAGATTATTAACAATACGATCATATCAATATTACCAAATCCAAACATTAAAATTAAGGTACAGTCACAATTATCAGAGAAAAGCATCTTGCTGAACTACCTGTCAGAAGAGAGTTGCATCTATACTACCTCATTAATAACATTTCATTTGCAATTGATCCTTGCACAATTAAGAAGTATTTACGCTCACTCATTCTTTTCCAGTAACAGATTTTAGATTAGACGGCTGGCCAAGGTTGGTCATTAGTTTATAAAAAGGCTTGAATATAAATTTAGGTGCTGTAGTGATGATCACTAGAATGTGAAAGAACTAACACATAGCAGTAGCTCACATAGTCACATGTAAGCTTGTGAGTGAAAACAACTCCAAACTGATGCAAGTATGAACACAAGTTTATATCAACTACTCCCCCCTCAAATGGAAAGACCAATATTTCCGAGTCCGTTAGTTTACTTTTTGTGTCTGCCAGTCTCCGTGCTTGTGTGTGAACGTATAATTTGTTGTGTTCCGGTGAAAACCAACGTCAAATGAGAACCAAGTCTCACGACTCTTTCCTCAGATGCATATCAGTAATCCGTTTGAAATACATATCAATACCTAATTGCATCCAAATCACCATTTACAACTATACAAACCTAAAGGTTTACAATTCTGAATCCAGTTGGTTCTCAAATTAACATTTACAACACGAATAAATCACGCACAAATCAACCAGACGCATATACAAAAACAACACATTCATATCACACTAAATCCCAATTCACACAAAAAAAAAACAAAAATCCACACATCTAGTGCCGACAACTGAACATATAAACAGAAAAGGCACACAAAATGAAGAATTAACAGATCTCAAATAATGAGATAGACACGGAAATGAACGAGAAACAGAAATCAGACCATTGCATACTTGTATATCCTACAATAGGTTTCAATAATGCACAAATTCTACTAGAACTAAAACCAAACACTTTGAGTGCTCGAAAATGGAATCATACCTTAAAAGTTATGGAATAAATAGCAAATCATAATTAAATACAAAGATCACTTGATTGTGCGTCGCAATCATCACCATCATCGCATAAGCCCTGGCCCAAAGACAGAAGGCCTGTTGATGCACCGAGCGCGCCGCCAATTGAGCACAATGAAGTTGGCGTGGATTCAGAATGAAGCTGAAGCCAAACTTGAGCCAAAATGAAGTGGGGCGCGGAGCAGTCAGTATTTATGGTTGCTTTCTGCGCTCTCAATTTGGCACGGGGATATGGCTGAAGTGGCTGGGATTGCTCGGTGAACCAAAACCCCTAGTTTGCGTAGAGGGGGAATAAGGTCTGATGCTGTATTTTCAAATCAGATAAATTCGCTTCTGTTAATCATGGAACCAGTGATTCAGGGTGGGTGGAAGATTAAAGGAGCCGAGCATGAACTGAGAAATATGATCGCTGATTTTGAAAGCCAAGACGAGCCAGGTTGGAATTAGGTTCGGAAGGAGAAGATTGTAAAATGAATTGCCTCGGTATTATATCAAGCAGTGTTGAGAAGGACTAAAAAGTCTTTTACGCTGAATAAATTTGCTCAGGTAAAAGACCTGTTCGGGTATAATAAATATAGTACTCCCTCCGTCTCAAAATAGTTGTCACATTTCTATTTTTATTGGTCAAATTGATTAAGTTTTGACTAAAGATTATAAATCAATCACTCATTATTTTGGAAAACTGAAAATTATATATTAAAGTAGATTAAAAGTTATTTCCATTGACATATTTTTTTTATTTTTTCAATTGATAAAATATTAATAAATTTCAGTCAAACTATAGTCAATTTGACCGGCACAAAATCAAATGTGACAACTATTTTGGGACGGAGGGAGTAGATAGTAGATTAAATGTTACTGTGCATTTCGAACGAATTAAGAAAAAGTACATCCTAGAAGATGATAGAAGATGATGTATGCATATGAATTACGAACATTCGTGATCAAATGACACGGGTTTTTGTCTTGATTTACAGACATGTCATGTATTGAAAAATAATGCTAGAGGTGTCAAAAAATATTCCAAAAGTTGAGTTGTCATTTTGTGATTGAATCAATTCTCATCAATATAATGGACCGTCCTTGCATGTACATCAATACCACGAATCAAAACACTCGACTTGCTTTTTGGTATCTATTTTAGTTAATTGAATCAATTCTCATCAATATAATGGACCGTCCTTGCATGTACATCAATACCACGAATCAAAACACTCGACTTGCTTTTTGGTATCTATTTTAGTTACTTTAACGTCACTCTTTATTTAATTTTTAATTCACTATTAATTTAATTGGCTTGGTTCGGTTTTAACTGATAATAACCGGAACCGAACGCAAAACATCGGTCTGGTTTTTATTCAATCTATCTATCTATTCTATTCTATTAATAATAGCCCAACATGGGGCATGTGAGACTTCAGCTTCTTGAAACACAGCTTTTTGAATGTCTCGTGGAAAAATTTCTCAATTATCTTTTTGTTTAAATAAATCTATATATTTTTTAAGAAGCCTTCGGATTGTTACTACTTTAATATGCGGTGAATGAGTCTGAATAATCTAACTTGTTATCGCAATTAGATTAATTAATCTAATTTTAAATAATATTTTGTTAATTATAGATAACCAACATATTATACAACCTTTCATGCAGCCTGACAAAAAAAAAATTATACATTTTATACCCTATAGTATACTCATATTAGTGTGCCCTCATATAAACACTCATATTATATTGTTATGATATTATATTATACTGTTATCGTTGTCTTTCAAAAAGTTAAATATGACTCTTTATGATATTAATAACTTATAAATTTTTAGTAGCTCCTTGCACAAATAAATGACGATTCTAATTTTGATAGATCTTGTAATAGAAGACATGGAGCGTGAGTCTTCCTTTTTTTCACACTACAACTTTCCTCCGATAACTTTCTTCAAAGCAGATATTGGCCCGTAGCCACATTTACATCTTTATTTATTCAAAACAAATGATATCTTTGATAGTTTCATCTCTGTTTATTCAGTCCTAATATTATCCGGTCGCCAAAGTTACATCCACAGGCCATAGCAGTCAAAAGTTACACCTAATTAGTCCTACTGTCCTAGTATTATTCTTTTACATGTTCCTTTTTTCTCCTCAAGCCAAATCTGCCAAATCTGACACAATTTTACTACATATTTATGTTTCGTCCCCAGGCTCAAAACACATTCTATTCTATAACCAAAATGCAGAAAATAAGGTGTATGTACAAAGTGCAAAATTTTCTAGTCATTGTCCGAAAGTTATGTATATATCATATCAAACACTCTACTAGAAGTAGGAACACTATATCTGAAAGGTGAGAAGTTTAAGCAAAGAGTTCTCACAATCTCACACATCGTTGGTCACAGTTGTGCATCTGACCGCTATATCTGTTGGTCGTAATAGTATTTGTCTGGACAAAGAGTTTAAGGTCTTTGGATCAACTACTTCGATAGCCCATTAGTTTGGTTGATTTAACTTCTGTATCCTCACTCCTCTGGTTCTATATGCTCATCAGCTTCCCTACCTGTCACCAGTTCTAACATTACATAAAAGTTGTATGTGTCCATTTGTTCTATAGCTTTTTTGCAGTATCCACTTTATGCATTCGAAGTTGTCCATTCTTCTTTTAAAATATGAAATACTCAACAGAAAAACATGAGTTCTCATTTGAAAGGACAATATTTTCATAATGCAGATCATATAATCATACACCACTAGACAATAAATTTGTCAATAACCTTTAATTGAATTCCCTAGGTCCTAACTAACAAAAACACATATCACAAACACATATAAATAATTATCGAACATAATATCTTAGAATTTATAAATGAATTTTTTTATTAAAATTAAAGAACACAACAAAAATATATAGGACATACAAAGATTTATGAGCACAAATAATTATATAATACAATTAAATTTTTTTTTATGAAAAATACATAATATGAGAGATTTCTTTTTCACTTTCTGAATTTCATTCTATATTCCATAGTTGAACCAAATGGTCCCTCAAATTAATTATGCTTAATTCACGGTTAAACATTTCATTCGAGTTTCTTCTCATTTATTATTAGTTCTCGTATACTTATAATATTGTCTCTCCTTAATGTCAATTTAATTTTATTGTCAATTTAAAAAATTTCAATCCTTCTATTTTTCTACTCTATTTCTATATGCCACTAACATATAATAAATAAATATCATAAAAGTTCATGTTGATATAAACTTTGATATAATTCACGGTTTTCGTTTGTATATTTAAAAAGTTTGAAAACAATTTTATGTGTCTAGATTAATTATAGGGAAATTCTTGATGGTACACTCGTATAATTGGTTTTTCTCAATGGTACCATCGCACTTTTGACTTTTACCGATGGTACGCTCGTACTTTTAATTTACTCGCTATGCTACCCTCGTGTACTTTTAATTTACTCTCTATTGATTTTAAACTGTAAAACAAATTGTATATTTGAAATCCTTGCGAAAAGTTACATAAAATAGACACTTAAATCATGTAAAACAATGTCAAAATGAGCGAGATATATTCAAACTTCATAACCAAACTTTGTCAATAATATCTCACTCGTTTTGACTTTGTTTTACATGATTTAAGGGTCTATTTTATGTAAGTTTTCGCAAGGATTTCAAATATACAATTTTACAGTCTGAACTCAATAGAGAGTAGATCAAAAATACACGAGTATACCATAAAGAGTAAATTAAAAGTACGAGGGTACCACTGGTAGAAGTCAAAAATGCGATGGTACCATTGATAAAAGCCAATTCTATGAGTGTACCATTAAGAATTTCCCTTAATTATAATACCTAGATATTATATTATACTAATGTATATGATATAAAAAAGATGATTATTTATATTTAAATTGTAAATTAAGATAATATAAAATATAAAAATCTGTTATTCAATGTTATACATAATATAATTTACAATAGAACTACAGAACTCGCTGCATGATATATAGTGTTTCTTGCTCATCATAAGCAGAGACTCGAACAATTAAACTTTTTGTAAACACGCCTCATTGTTGTGTGAGATAATTCAGAGAGTACGCACATAGTATGTCATCACTATTGACTTAACTTTGACATAAAAGACAATTATTTAATAGCCACTGAATGGTACGACTTAATCTCCACATATTCTAGTAACAGAGCGAATTTTCTCTGATTATACTCGTCTGAGTAATGCAAGCAATAAAAGCTTGACTCGGATTACCTCACACTGCTAACTCTCGCTACAAATATCTAAACTGAACTAGGGTTACTTCTGTCAAATCTAGATGGATGTATAAATAATACTCATATAAAACATTAAGAGAGTGAACAATGTGACAACAAAGTATACCAACATCAATAACCAAAGTTAAAAGGTAAGGACAAGAACAGAATTTCACAGCCTAAAGCAGATTCACAGATACCTGCCTACACAAGGCTAGTTGCTAGCGTGCATGTTATATTATCCATGATGAAGATGAAGGCGTAAATTGTGATATATCAGCAGCGACAGTGATATACTGCATTTTGCGACCCAGACAGGATTGCATTCTCATTTAGATGAGCTTGAAATTTCCAAGGATCAATTCCCGGGCCTATTGTTTGGAGGTGTTGTTTATGAAATATATTTAGTGTAGAGTCTTACAATAGGCCGAAGGGGATAAACCTGTCTTTTCATGCTGAATAAATTTGCTTAGGATTAAAAAACATGTTCTCATATAACAAATATAATAGATGAGGTCGTACAGGATGAGCTATAGGACCAACATCCAACAAATCCAAGATTTTTTATTTAAGACCAGACAATGCCGATATCTTATTCCAACATATCAAAACATTATATTTTTAATACATATAAATATATAGGCCCCCTAGTACATCAGTTTCACTGCAAGGACACTCTCCAATGTAGCAGATTTGGCAGACTAACCTCACAATAAAACGGTTTTTCTAGTGTGGGCACACATTAAGCACCAAATTCTATAAGTTTGGTGAATTTTGATTGGCTCCTTCTTTCTTATAATGGTGGACCCCCTGCAAATTCACCAACCACACCACTAAAAATCCATCAAATTTATAGAATTTGGTGCTTAGCATGTGCCCATGGGCACACACTAGACGAACCCCACATAAAAAGATCAAAAGTGTGAGATAGTGTTTTAAAACATATACCTGTGGGAACTGATATGTGTGAACCTTTGAAACATCAACAATCGGCTTTACTGCACGACTTTCCATATCATTATGAAAACTCCTGCCAATCAGATTTGGGATTTTGATAATCACATATAGTAAAGGTACGAAGCTGAATGTAGTGAGGCCTAAAAAATAATTCTGTCTGGTCACGAGAAATAGTACGACCTTCCTTTAGACTCAGTTGGAACTAATCACGACATGTCACTCTGGATAGTCAATTATTGTCTCAGTGTTAACTCTTTCCTTAGTAATTCAAAGATTTAAATAGGCATACACAATTTGGTTCTAAGGATATTACATGTACTGCAATTTAAAATTTTTTGTCAAGATGAATTATAATAATAAAGAAGGGCAGAAGATAAGGGCTTCTAAGGATAATAAAAATGTTTCAAACTGGGGAAGACAATAGTGCAGTTGAAATTAACCTGATTCTAGTCCGGTTGTGGAAGTACTGTAAAACAAAGAAAATAAATTGTAAATCTTCAACATAGATGAGGGAAACATCGAGAATCATAGCTTTAAACCTCATGTCCAATAACACCTAGAATTACGCCATAATCTGCATTTGATGCAGTTTCAGGAGATGCCAAAACAAGTCTAGAGTTAAAAAAAATTGCACAAAAGATTAAGATTATTCTCGAGGAAAAAGGAAAAACTTTAATACAAGTGTACAATACACACAAGCATACATACATACATACATACATACATACATATATATAGTAAGGTTCGAGGGAGAACCTTACTATCAAGAGAACCGAGAGATCTCTTTAAAGCCGTTGATATTTTGGATATTATTTATTCATTGTCTTATATTTTTTCAATCACAAAATCTAGAATAAACATCTAACCAAGGGCACTTTTGAACACAGTGGAATCTTTATTATATGCAAATCTTTTTAAATATGGTATCCACCTTACAGGCTGACTAATCCAAAAATACAGTATGTATGTTTTTATTTCGACGTGTAATATCATTGTTCTGCAGACCTAAAAATATATCAAGAAACCATAGCAACCGATCATGACGAATTCTTGGATAACACAAGGTCAGTTTCGTTCACTAAAAGGTCTTTATGTTTATGTTTGTTTTTTAATATGAGTTCTCCCAGGATCTTACTCATATATATATATATATATATAGGGTCTTGCTCAAATGAGAACCCCAACTTATATGAGATATGAGATCTAATCTCAGCCATTAAAAGTTTAAATATTATTAAATCTTAACCACTCGCTTTTGTCTCTCTCTCATCACACCCACCTTTCCCGTCTCTCTCACTGTCCATAAACTCTATCTCTAACCTCTCCACCTTGTTCTTCCCCTACCCTTCAGCCACCACTTCCGATCAACCCACCACACCTCGCCGCCGCCTATCTCTCCCCGCAGCCCAACTCTTTCCGTTCTCCTTTATCTCCCCAACGCCAACCTCATATGCTTTTCTTTCTCCACCATAACACCAGATCTGTTGTCTAAACACACTCCGGCGACTCTGGCGTTGGCACGAACATGCTAATACGCAAACACTCATCCGGCGACTCCGGCGGTGGCATTAACTTCATCGCTGCGTTTTGTCCCAATGATGACAAAAAGCGCGGATCTGCTACCTCCTACCTTCGTTCGCCGCCGCCACGCTGCTGTGTTCGCTGGAGATGTTGACCGTGGTGGTGTGATGAGTGGCGGTGGTGTTGCTTATGTAGTGATTTTTGTTTTTACGATGGTGATTTTAATTTTCTGGTGTTAATCTCTTATTTATTGGTGTTGACTTTTCATTTTTTTGTGGTGATTTTTGTTTTTACGATAGTGATTTTGTTTTGTAGTTGTTGGTTTTTTCGATATAGAGGTGGTGGTGGTTGTTTGTAGATGATGGTGGTGTGATGATTTTTGTTTTTACGGTGGTGGTTTTTGTTTTCTGGTGTTGATTTCTCATTTTCAGGTGGTGATTTTTGTTTTTACGGAGGTGATTTTAATTTTCTGCCGTTGATTTTTTATTTTCTGGCGGTGATTTTATGGTTGCCGGTGGTGATTTTCTGGTGGTCGCCGGAGGTGGTGGTGGTCGTCGAAAGTGGTGGCGCTGGTCAGTGGTGGTTGAAGGTGACAGGTAGTTGAATTTGAAGATGATGAAATATTAAAATATTAAATGAATGGTGAAAGATGAATACAATGTATTTAAATGAGTGGCTGAGATTAGATCTCATATCTTATTATAAGATTGGTTCTCATTTGAGCAAGACCATATATATATATATATATATATATATATATATATATATATATATAATTATTTATTTATTTAAACAATCGGTTCGGTATGGTTTTAACAAAAACCGGAACGGAACCCAAAACATCTTTCAGTTTTTAATTTGTCATTTTCGATTTTGACTATGGTTTTTTCAGTTCGATTTTTACCAATGTTTACCAGTTTCGATTCAATTTCGGAATTTTTCTTTTTTTTTTGCTACCACACTTGTCATTAGGTAGAAAGGCTCCCTCGTCACCTCATTCTCATCTCTCTGGTTCAATATTGCTTTTCACTCTCTCCAATTAGGAGTCCGTTTGACTAAATTTATGACTTATAATTCGACGTGAGTTATGATCTAACATGACTTTAGTGATAAGTTGGGAGTTTAAAAATATCTGAGTAATTTTGACTTATCAATGATTTAATGGTTATTAAAAGTAAAAAATAAAATTAATTTATAAGTAGATTATGACTAACAGATAATTTTTATTAAAAAATAATAATTAAATCACTGAAAAAGATACTCCAAATTAATTTCTGATTTTAAATTATTTACCAATTTTTTTTAATTTTAAACCGCCCTGGGACTTAAAGTTAAGGTTGGACATAGGTATCTCCCAGATCGCTCTTTCTCCCTCCGGTTATGTTTATGCATATGTTTTAAGTACGTATTTTCATATAGATTTGATTCGTGTTGAATTATTGTATTTTTTTTGTGTCTGTAGTTTTAATTAACCCTAGAATCAAAACTTAAGACAACGGGTTTTGTTTTCCCCTCTGATATCTATAGGCTAAAATTGGGAGATGGAAGGAAGTGAATCTGAACAAGAGAAATCGTATGCTTTGCTTTAATTTGATTTCATGTGTTTTCAAAAGCTTTTCTTCAATTGAACTAACTGTTCTACTCTGCAATTCAAGGGTGAAAAGAGGAAGCCCCGAAGTCAAGCGCAAGAGAGTCGATAAGAAGAAGATGAAGCATAGCGCCTCTAGGTAAAACTGATTGTTCAGTGGATACTCGATAAATGAATATCGTATAAAATAATAACCTCGCCAAATGAATAATTTTATTAGTCCTAACATAATAGAGACAATGTATTTTTTATCTCGATAAATGAATAACCTTGATTAATGAATAAAAATTTATCGAGGTTTTACTGTAAGTCTTTTTTTGTTCTTTCAATTTAAGGTTAATAGGAACTGATGCTGAGTCTGTCTCTTGGTAAATTGTTTAATTTATAAATCTAATAATTGCTTCTACTCATGTACTTGGTGAATTTGACCTTATTGTTGTTCTGACCATTACTGTTCTGCCCTGCAATTTGAAGGGTGGAAGGAGGAGTCGATGCATCACAAGGAAGCTCTGAGTGTAAGAGCTTCAACAAGAAGAAGAAGAAGAAGAAAAAGCATGCCGCTAGGTTAAATTTCAACTTTTGATCTTTAGTGTTTCAAATCAAAATCGTGTCTTGACCATATCTACTGCTTCCAGCAATTGCTATCTATTCCCCTTTATATGCATTTCAATTTTTGCCACCACTTGCCTTTTAGATATACATCTATCTCTGTTGTGACTTGGTTGTGGCCTTGTAGGTTTTGTTGTTTTTTGCTTCTGCTTTACAATTTTCTTTGTTCTTCAATCCAAGGTTGGAAAAAGGAACTGATGTCTCTCTAGGAGATATGGCTGGAGGCTCCGACCGTCACCAAGTCAAGCGCAAGAGAAGAGTCAAGGAGGAGTCTTTCTCTGGGTAAAGTTTCTAATCTATAACCAATTGCTTCACCGTATTTGTAGGGCTTTGGATCTTTTGTGATTCAAATGCAGCAGAAGTAGCCTGATTGCAGATGTAATCCTCACCTGCTTGATAATATTTATTGATAACATTGTGAATTTTTTACTTGAGAATTAATGCCAGTTAGACCTCCTTGCTTCTTTTTTTTTTTTGGGTATGAATTGGTTGTAGGGATTGATATCTTCTTCCTATTCTTCTGCTTTTAATAGCTTTCACATAACATCTTTATCACCAGTCTCTGCTTTTTATTTGCTTTGTTCTGCAATTAAAGGGACCAGAGAAAACTGACGCTGCTCAAAGAGGCTACTAGTGACACCAAGTCAAGCATAAGAGAGTTTCTAATTTATAATTAATTCTGCTTCACTAATTGTAATTTTTTTGGTTTTTCGCGAATCAAATACCAAGGTCCGACTAAAGATGAATTCCTGATTAGTTAATAAATAATGATTGGTAACAATGTGAAAAATTACTCCCCAAGCTGTCGTCAAGTAGACCTTGTTGTTGTAACCATAGTTACATAGGACTGGGTTCGATTCGAAATGGGGAACGAAATCGGGTACGTGGAACATTAGTTTTAGTGAATCTGGTACGATGGAACGTATAGGTACGATGGAACGTATGGGTACGATTGGTCCTTTTAAAAAGAATTCTATAATCATATATATAAATTCCATTATAATATACAATTTTAGTTGATAATTTATACATTTATAATTTTTTATAAAGAAAAAGATATTGAATAACAAATAAAAGTACACATTTATTGATAAAATAAATTACTTATCATATGACATAGACATGGATCTATTGTTCAAAACAAGAATGAAGTGTGTTCTTGCGGGTCGTCACTTCCGGCGATCTGAACGTTTCCGTTCGCGTTTCCGACCGTATCGGGTACGAACGATCTAGATCGCGGTTCGTGGCAGCGTACCCGTTTCCTTGTATCTATGGTTGTAACCCTTTAGCATGACTCTGTTGTAGTGTTTGACGTTATCATCTTCTTGTGTTCTGAAAAGCTTTTGCTTTATATATTCCTCATAATTTTTGCCTCTTCATTTCATTTGTTGCTGTGCAATTAAAGGTTGCAAAGATTTACTGATGCCTCCTCTAAAGGAGAGATTGCTGGAGGGTCGGAGCATCGCCAAGTCAAGCGCAAGAGAGTCAAGCATAAGAGAGGTTTATCTTGGTAATTTTTCTAATTTATATTTAATTTTGCTTCACTAATTGTTAGGGTTTGGAAATAAATTCCATGGCATGATTACAAATGAATTACTTATCTGTTACAAGGCCTGTAGCAGGAGTTTTTAATGTATAATTAATTGCTTCATTAATAGTTAGGGTTTCAAATATTGTCCCTATCTCAACATCCGTTTTTGACAGAATTTGATCTGTCATATCGAGTCATTTGGGAATGAACCAAATCATGAGTAGTTGATAGAAACTTTGTGGCATATTCCTTCAATAGATTTATCTGTATTTGTACTTTTGCAATCACAAGTGGTAAAAATAAAAGAGAAACTACAGCTTCTAGCATCAGATAAATCCTGAGGTGCCTAAGAATACTTAAAATTTTACATTATTTTTTAAGTTGTTACTAGCTTCTGTTCAGCTGTTATTGTGATTTATAAAACAATTTTTCGGGGAAAACAGCCTAGCTGAATTCCGGGAGCAACTGCATCTTCAGCATGCAAAGATGGCTTTGGAGTTCTATGAAAAGAGCCAGGTATCCTGTTTGCTCGCTTTCATATTTATTTCAACCACTTGTGCTCCAACATTTCTAATTTCACCTGTTGTTTAGGATGATGCTGAGTTTGAGATTCTGAGAGTCTTATATACCAGTCATTTAAGCTTACAACACCCTGACTCTGAGTGCGCCCACCTATGGTTTCATGTAAGCTTCATTGCTAAACCAAGGGAAGCTGACTCGAATATCTCTCCAACACACTTCTTTGGTGAACTCTTTAGAGATCAAGATTCAGGGAGAACTCATGTCACGTACTGTTCTACATTTCAGCCTAGCGATGATCCTGGTAAGGCGCATATTACAATCAAGCAACTTTCATATTATTTCTGCACAAACAAAACATAAAAATATATCATGTATATATTGGTAACCGTGTAATACTAAGATAATTAACTTTTGTTTAGCTATATAGATAAAAAGTTACTAGATGACATCGAAATCACAATCCATGTTAAACTAATGTATCTTCACCGTCAAGCAAAAACTTGTAAGCACCCTCGATCCATGTTTGTTTGGAAGGATTATAATACCTGGATTATTACACTATTTATCTCAATTTTAAGGTTTTATAATCTGATGAGTTCATATCTCATTTATTGTTTTTATCCATCTCTATGTGATTATAATATGTTGTGAGAGAATTGATTATAATATGATGAAAATTTGTCGAAAAAAGTGATTGAAATACAATCTCATGGCTCATGGGATTATAATCCCTTAAATTTAAAGAAAATACTGTAGTTATCCCGTGATTATAATCCTTTCCAACAAACATGGTCTGAAAATATAAATAATATAGACATTAATAACTGATTAATATTCCATATGTTTTAGTCTCCATATTACTTTTCTCTCGTTAAGTTTTCTACTTTTTCCATCACATAATATATCATATATGCTTAAATCTTTTGCATGTTGTGTTGAATTTATGATAATGAGTACGTCGGAATGATCTAGTTATATAATATTGACTACGCACTTGATGCAGGATTCAACCATGGTTGTATTTTTTGCCCAATTGGTCAGAAACTTCATCCTTCTGATGGATATTGTGTTGGTCGTCCACCCTGGCATAAAGAGAAACGGGTATGTGGTCATCCACCATGGCGTATGAAACGAGATTAGAACCATTGGTTGAAACTATGACCTTTTGAAAACTTAACTTTATCGGTCTTTAACTTATTGAGCTGAGTCTGAGTCTAAGACCTGTTGTCTTTGTTCATGTGTAAATTGCATGTGGCAGTTGATAGACTTAACTTATATATCTCTATATTTATTGGTGTTTTAATCTGCCTATTGAGATTAAGCTTCTTTTTGCCTATATTCTCCATTTCTTTATTTTTATGTTTGCATTAATCATATTACTTTAAATATCAGATTACTTTAAATTTTTGTTAAATAATCATATTTGCACGGCTAAAAATGTCAGACTTCAGCTTCTTGAATGTCTCGTGGAAAAATTTCTCAATTATCTTTTTGTTTAAATAAATCTATATATTTTTTAAGAAGCCTTCGGATTGTTACTACTTTAATATGCGGTAAATGAGTCTGAATAATCTAACTCGTTATCGCAATTAGATTAATTAATCTAATTTTAAATAATATTTTGTTAATTATAGATAACCAACATATTATACAACCTTTCATGCAGCCTGACAAAAAAAAATTATACATTTTATACCCTATAGTATACTCATATTAGCGTGCCTTCATATAAAAACTCATATTATACTGTTATGATATTATATTATACTGCTATATTATGATAATATCGTTGTTTTTCAAAAAATTAAATATGACTTTATGACATTTTATACCCTATAGATGCTCTGTTTCGAGTTTCTATTGATAATTTATGTCCTAGGTTGGGTACTAGGTCAAATTTATCTTCATATAAAAACTCATATTATACTGTTATGATATTATATTATACTGCTATATTATGATAATATCGTTGTTTTTCAAAAAATTAAATATGACTTTATGACATTTTATACCCTATAGATGCTCTGTTTCGAGTTTCTATTGATAATTTATGTCCTAGGTTGGGTACTAGGTCAAATTTATCTGCTCAGGATGTGATTGTAGTATCTATGTTATTATCTGGGAAGTCTTTTGATATTGGGGATTTGATTCTGAAAAATATGATTGGGGCTATAGAGGGCAAGTCCAACACTGGATTGCCTTATGGGTTGTTGTTGACTCGAATTTTCGAGTGGTTTGGAGTTGGTTTTGATGGAGTTGAGAGTGTCCAGGCTAAAGAATTTCTTGATGCTAAGTGTCTCACTCAGTCCAATCTGAAGCTTGAGAAAGATGGGACTTTATCTGTTGTAGAGGTTCCACCTCCACCTTCAGTTCAGCCTATATCTGGCAGTTGCGTTGATCTGGGTATTTCTGCAAAAGAAATTTTGGATTTTATGGATGAACTTCGTGCAAATCATCGTCAGCTGGTGGATGGTCAAAAGCAGCTATCTGAACAGATGGAAGAGCTTGCTAATCAGTTCCAGTTCTGGAAAGACATTGTTTTTGGAGGAAAAACTGGGAATTCTCTTGAAAAGTGTAGCTCTGGGAGCTTTGCTTATGAGCTTCGTAGGAGGATGTTTAGTTCTGGCGGTTCTTCCGATGTGAAGTTCACCTTCACTTCTGAGGACGATGCAACTGATAGTCCTAGGCCACGAACAGCAATGGATGCTCTTCAGGAAGCTGCTGGAACTGTCTCAAAGGATGCAGCTGGGAATGTGATGGTGGCAGAAGCTCTTGCTGCTGTGGAAATTGCGAAGAAGCTGGGTTCTGATAAGGAGAAGGCCGTGGACAATGACGAGCCTTAAATTTTCTTCTTTTTAATGATTAAGGGGGAGAAACTTTAGGAAAATAAAACTTTTGCTTAAGTGTGTGTTTATCCTGCTTAAGTACTATTGGCCCTATGTGTTTGTGTTTTAAGACTAAGTTCGTTTGAGTTGTTGAATTTGATTGGATCTCAGGTGGTTTATCCTGAGTAGGGATTTGTTTTGAATGCTTATACGTATCCAGGTGGTTTATCCTGGTCAGATTGCTTATCTATGCAAGTACTTGGTTTATTTATTCTGTTTGCATAACTTGTTTGATATAACTTTTACAATGCATAATTGTTCTTACTTGTTATATCTGGTTTATATGCTTAAGTGATATATTTGTTTAGTTTCATGATATTAGATTGCTGTATTCAGGAGGAGTTTAATTACTTTTCCTAAATATGGTGTAATTATCAAAAAGGGGGAGATTGATACTCTCAAGGTTTTGATGATCACACTGCCAGCAAGCTAATAGCATAAAACTGGTGCTTCTTAGCGAGCTATCAAAGTTATATATACATGTGCTAACAGCTTGATATGTTTTAGTATTATGTTCAACTGTCAGCAAGCTTACAGGTTATTATCCAGGCTTATCAGCAAGCTCACAGCGTGAACAGAATAACAAATGGATAAAGATCAAAGTCGAAAAGCAAGGAAATTTATTAGGAATCGATTTGTAAGGACTTTAATATTTATATATGACTTATATAAATATTAGAGCTCAGTTTTTAATCAGAATTTCAAACAAAAACGATTTCCTAACTTATAGGAGTTTTTATCTCTTACTCGATCTTATCTTTGACTACTCCTATTTGATTTCAAACTGTAATTTTTATATAAACGTTTACTGAGTTGTTTCAAACGTCTTTATGCTTTTACTCAGTAAAATATACATTGTTCAAACGTTCATTATTCAAGCAAATTAAACGTGAGGTTGTTAAGCCAAGAACGTTGGATAATTTGTTGGATTATGACCGTTGGAATGGTTGTATAAATACTTGAGTGTTGTTTCTGTTTTGAAAAAAGAACACACTTCAAGCTTTCTGAAATACAACATACTTACATTGCAAAATCTTCACTTGAGCTCTAGTACTTATATTTGAATATATATCTATATCGAGTTCATAGTTTCGGTTGTATTACACTCATACAATACAGTATTGTTCAAAGTGTAAAGGTTTGTTGCTGTGTATCCAGCTTGTGAAACAAGGGAACAAGGAGACTAGTTAGCTAGAAGAGTATACTTGGGAAGTATAGGTCTTGGAGAGCTTTTGGTTCGTGGTTCAGGGGTTTCAGCAAGCTGATAACAGGAACAAGGGTTAAAGGGAGTTATATTATTGAATCATTGTAATTGTTAACATTATTGATTAATAATATAATCTCTTACCAGTTGGTAGGGGACTAGGACGTAGACCATTAGGGTTAGGGATCGAACCTGGCTAAAATTCTCTGTGTTGCTAGCTTACTGATTATATCTGTTTTGCATTGCATCTGCATTGTTAGCTAGCTGACTGTTTACTCTGAAATTAATAGCAAGCTGTCTGTGACAGTTTAACTATTCGGTAACAATTAAAAATCGGTCATATTAGCCATAACACCTATTCACCCCCCTCTAGGTGTGTAATTTCAGTGACCTATCAATATTTAATAATAGATTTGAGATAGTGGAGGAAAGTAGTAGGTGTAATAGTAGTTTTTATTGTTAAATATGATATAGTAGAGCATGGTTGTCATGTCGGTCGACTAGTCGCGACTAGTCGACGACTAGTCGACTAAGCGGTGAATGGATGTCGACTCAACTTGTCGACTAGCTGAATGTTGATATTTCGGTCGACTAGTCGACTAAGCGGTCGACTAGTCGACTAGTCGAGCTGCTAAATTTCCTGCTTTGGTTTTCTCTGATTATATTTTCTGCTCTGTTTTTCTGCAATTTGCACTACCACATCAGATCACAGTATCACACAATTGTTATATATCAGTTGTTACATATTTTACTTTGTTTTATTGTTATTTGTTAACTCTTTTCGCTTTTCCATCATTCTCTTTAAGTTTCTGATTCTTAATTCCTTAGAATCTGAAATAAAACATTGTGGAGGGTGTTAGAACTTAAAAATCTAATTTACATGATATATATGTGTGTGTGTGTCTATATATATATATATATATATATATATATATATATATTATTTTTAATTTATAATAATATTTTTTTTGTCGACTAGTCTACGACTTGTCAACGACTAGTCGACTAGTCGATTAGACGGAGGTCCATCGACTCGCCTCGACTCATCGACGTGACAACCATGTAGTAGAGGAAGATAGTGGGTGTAATGATGAGAAAAACTTACTATTTATAGTAACTTGAAGAAATGAGAGAGACATCCCAAATTAGTAGCGGTAAAAAAATGAGAAGAACAGAGGGAGTACTCTAGCAGACAATATAGCTTTAGTTTATCCAACAATCTGAGTGATTGGATTATGGTTTGGTGTTACAACCTCCTTATGTTAGCCGTAATATATTCGGGCCTTATAAATGTTAGTAATAGAAGTACTATTTTAAGGCTTGTTTTCTGCTCGAGGAAAGTCGTAGCGTTAAATTTCTACAAACACATTCCTCTTTTACTGTTTACTAGCCTTTTAACCCGTGCGAAGCACGGGCGGGTATATAGTTCGTAATTTCGTAATTTATTATTTATAATTTAAATTTTAACATCATTTTATTAGTATTTTAGTATTAATAGATTGAATTTTAATTAAATTATATTATTCAACTGACTATATTTTCTCCCGATTACTTAAAAATGGACAAACCCTAATATATATATATATATATATATATATATATATATATATATATATATATATATTAGGGTTTGTCCATTTTTAAGTAATCGGGAGAAAATGTAATCAGTTGAATAATATAATTTAATTAATCCGAATTTAGTACACAAGATTTAAAAATAAAAAAAATCAGAAAATTCTAATCTTTTCCAAACATAGCCGATCGTGTAATAGCTTTGAAAGATTCAGTAATCTAATCAATCGAATTTCAACGTAATTTTGTAATCTTGGTTTTTTTTAAAACAATAATTTTTAAGATTAGATTTAGAAAGGGTTATATAAAGTTAAAGTTAAAAATAGTTATATGAAGGTTCTTGTTAAAAAAAGATATTCAAAATTGTATATTTATAATTTTATTTATAACATCATTATAATTTTTTTTAAGAAATATTATAAGATAATGTATTGTTATGAGTGTTTTTAGTATTTGAAACTGTTTATAATACTAATAGACTCCACATTTGTAGACTTGTAGCACCAAAAGGAGAGTGACAAACCAAAAAATATAACTAAAACTTTGGATTACAAATTATACCCATGTTGGCTTATTATAGTATAGGGGCCGTTTGGGTGAGCTTAAAATAAGTGCTTCTTGCTTAAAATAAAAAAGTGAAGTAGAAGTTAGAAGTTAGTTAAGACTTATAAGTGATTAAAGTGTTTGGGAAAAAAGCAGAAGTCATGAAACAAAAGCTAGGAATCGTAGCTTTTTATAAGTACTTCTCGACTTTTTACACAAACGATACGAAATAAGTGCTTCTAACTTAAAAGTCCAGAAGCGGGGCTTAAAAGCCCCGCCAAACAGCCACATAGTATAGATTTGTGCTCCTGTTTCTTTCATATATCATCACAGCAACAACACTTGCTATATATGTTATATATGAGTCGATTAGAGCTATCTCCGACCCTCACAAGTCCTAAGTTAAAAATCCATGTGGTTTTCTAAAATTAAATTTTATAGTCAATGTTCACAAACAATAGAACTCCAACCACATCAAACCCTTGTGTATAATTATAATCATCCCCCTGTGGATGACTATATTTGTCGATCCGCTACAGATCTGTAGCGAATTTCACGTCATCTCCCGCAATTTATTTTCCTCCTTCCCACTGATTACATATTATTTATTAACATATTAAACTGATATATTCTATTTATAACAATCTAAATATTAATAACACACTATTTTTAAAATATAGCCAACTAATATAGCCAATACCATTGAAGCACAATGTCTTACAGGTTCGGCAAATTTTACATAATGTCTTAGAGCATCTCCAACGGCGTTGGCTATAATTGTTGGCTAAATTGAACCTGTAAGATATTATGTAAAATTTGCTGAACCTGTAAGACATTGTACTTCAATGGTATTGGCTATATTGGTTGGCTACAATTTAAAAATAGAATATTATTAATATTTTAGTTTGTTAAATAGAATATATCAGTTTAATATGATAATAAATGATGTGCAATCATTCTACAGATTTCTTACAAACCTGTAGAGGTTCGACAAATATAGCCATCCATAGGAGGTTGGCTAAAATTATAGACAACAGGTTCACGTGGTTGGAGTATGATTTTTTCAACAGGTTGACTAAATTTTTTATATTTGGAATGACAACTCATTTTTTAGCTAAAGGGTATGTATAGTTGGAGATGACAATCATTGAGACATTAATTAGATATATTTAATTGATATAATAATATTTAATTTATTAAGCTTATTATATTAATTCTATAAAAATATATTGGTAATCGGGTTTAAAAAAATCAAATCAGCAGCTGGCTTTATAACAATTAATCGGATAATTAATCGGTGATTTTCAGAAGATTGTACTTGACGCCGTGCTATGTTAATTTTTGTTGAATTCTTTGTTGGTTGGTGTTGCCCTGCAGCGACTGTTGTTTCTGTATATGAGTCCCGTTAAATTAGTCCATCAATGTTGTCCACGCCTTTCTTCCTAAAACTTCAATAATACAGGGACCGTGCCAATTAGGGGTGTGCACGGGTCGGTTCGGCTCGGTTTTTAGCTAAAACCGTTATCGAACCGTACATGTCGGTTCGGTTCGGTTTCTACCTTAAAACCGTTACCGAACCGTTTCAAACGGTTTTTTCGGTTCGGTTAATCGTCGGTTTGGTTACGGTTTTTTTCGGTTTCTTATAATAAAAAATATTATACAAATTTCATAATCAACTCAAAAAAAATTTTAATAAAAAATAAGGTATAATCACTAATTAAATATTATTCATTAGTACGTATTTTACCAAAATAAATAAGAAAGAAAATATTTAAAATATAAATACTTATTAATATAATCGAAATGAAGTAGATGAGCACTATTACGGTATGTAAAGATGATCCAGAAATGTAAAGTATGAATCAGCCCAGTGTTTTTTTTTTTAAGGAAACGAACTTGCATTACTTAGAAATTATCAGAATTAACTACAAGACTTAGTTACACAGTATCTCTTTATGGAAATTATGTTAATTACTAACTACTCTACTACTCTCTCTACTTAAATATAACAAAATACTGTAACTTGGTGACTTGTAACTATAGTTGAGGTGGATAGTTCCTTGCTTAGCAGATAATATACCAATAATACCAATGTAATAATTTATTTTATATAAAATATATAATATATAATAAATTATATAATATTATATAAGCGGTTCGGTTTTTCGGTTCGGTTTTAGGTGTAAAACCGTAACCGTCGGTTCGGTTAACCGTCGGTTCGGTTGAGCTACGGTTTTTTTCGGTTTTTTTCGGTGTGGTTTTTCGGTTTTTCGGATCGGTTTCGGTTTTTCGGTTTTTTTTGCTCACCCCTAGTGCCAATTCATATGCTACTTCGAGTTGACCTGAGTTGTAATTGATCCAAGTCCATTACGCATGCGCAAGACCGAATCTTCAACAGAGTAATTTCTAATAAACAAATTATGCCAAGAACACTCCTTTCGAATAAAAAATTATGCCAAGTCTGCTAGTGAGCTGTAGCACCACGGGCACAATAAGTTATAATAGACATACTGTATAAACATCTGAGGAAGATAAATGATGTGTGTAAAGATGAAATTATCCATTTCAAACTGACAAAATAAATTGTGTGTGCCATGCCTATCAATTCTTAACAAAGGAAAATCAGTATGACATCCTACACTAAAGATCTTGTTAGTTTTTAGCTTCCTACACTATACAGTGAAGAGCTATATACAGATAATTATCCAATAAATTTCTGGACCCAAGCCACTAAAAAGATTTAATTCTGATCCAAACAGATCTGGATTTTACTGTGAAATAATGGAAATAGGGCCACTAGAAATGCTGCCATGACTATCGTCACATAAAGCTAAAGCACGCTCTAAATTAGCAACAATGTCTGTCATGGTTGGCCTTTCTTTACCTTCTAAATTAACGCAATGCATTGCTGTGTATGCAACCAGCTCTACTGCCTCTGCTTCATTCAGCTCTGGCTGTCCGACCCGAGGGTCAAGGATTTTCATCAGTTCACCTGCCATGATAACTGGTACTGCAAAGTCCACCACACTTATTGGTGTCCCCTCGTTCTCTTCGCTTTTAAATATAGCTCTCTTGCCGGTTAAAAGCTCAAGCAACACGACTCCAAGACCATAAACATCACTTTTTGCTGTTAAAACATTTAGACTGTAATACTCTGGATCAATGTAGCCAACTGTTCCAGCTGCCTTCATTGGTCTATAGTCACGATCAGACTCTGGACCATTTAATGACAATCCAAAATCAGAAACTCTTGCAGTCCAATTAGCATCCAGGAGTATGTTAGAGGACTTTATATCCCGATGAATTATAGAAGGAACAGCGTAGTTGTGGAGATATTCGATGCCCCGTGCAGCATCTAAGGCAATTTTAATCCTCATTTTCCAAGAATTTAGCAAGCTGCTACTCTTCTCCACATTGTCCTTGTCATGTAAATGATTATAAAGTGCTCCGTTTTTCATATAATCATAGACGAGGAGCCTCTCATCCCCCTCTTCACAATACCCAACAAGCCTAACCAGATGTTTGTGGTGAAGCCTGGACAAAAATGACAATTCCGAATCAAAAGCGCTTTCTTTTTCTTGAAACTTCTTCAATTTTGTACCAGTTTCTCCCCTTTTAATGGCAACTTCCCGTCCATCCGCTAATTTACCTTTGTAGACAATACCAAAGCTCCCAGCACCGATTTTATTCTCTAGGGAGAAACTATTTGTAGCCGCTACAAGATCTGCAAATGTGAATTCTTCTGCCCTATCCGCGTGCTTTGCGGAGGTTCCACTCCTCTGACGACTAAATACTCCTGAGGTTCCACTCCTCTGACGACCCCATACTCTTGAACCCTGCCGTCTAATAGTAGATGACCTCGAAGGTGGACTGGTACTCGAATGCTGAGCGTTGGAACTATTTCTAGTAATAGTTGGTTGCACCGAACTATGAATTTTCTTGTGACCGAAACAGGCCCCAGTCCATAACAAATAAATTCCAGTACAAATAGCCAATAAACCACCAACACATCCAACAATAGCCAATATCAAGAATCCTTTTTTCAAATCTTTAGAGGGCGACGGAATATACACCACAGGCGATGAAACCGGAGGAAATGACTCTAACGAGTCACAACTCCTACATATATCCCCATTACCCGAACAAAGTGTTTGAGACTGAGGATACAAACCACACTCACACTTCGACTCAACACAAGGCCCGGGAAGAATCTTGGGCAACGACAATTCAACCCCTAAGGAATACGAACTGTTATCCCACCCTGGCCCCCAACAAATAACAGAAAAATTACTCGCACTCAATCCACACGTATAATTAAATCCAGCAACTATCGACACAAATGAGACCCCATCCGTGACATTACTACTGAATTCCCCTTTCCCGCCCCAGCAAGCAACAGAATTATTTATCCTCGTTATAGCACAACCATGTTTGAATCCTAATGCAACTGCATTATACTCATACTCATACCCTGAATTCGACATAGGAAGATTCAATTGTCCAGAATCATTTTTTCCTTTACAAACTAAAAAACCCGATAAATTAAACCCGCAAGCAAATTCACCACCAGCAACAATATTCAACATTTTCAAACCAACAAATTCATTTTCAATAAAATTAGAAATAGTATCATTTTCATCATTACCTCCCCAGCAAGTCACTGTATTATTCACCAACACACCACAAGTAAACCCTAACCCAGCCGAGATCCCCGAAAAAGTCGCCGATTTATCCGGAAGCTTAGCCAAAACGTCGTCGTCCCGCCAGCATTTCAAATTAGGAGTCCCATCACTCAGCGCACATATCTGATCATCACCGACGGTTAAATTCGTCAACAGCGCGTCTTTACCGTAGTAAATTCTCTTCGGCACAAACGTCGAGTTCCAGCAAATCAAGCTGTACCCGCCGGACCGTACGCCGCAAAACACATTCCGGCCGCCGGAAATTGACTCGAACGACACTTCCGGCAAGATGTCCACCGTCCGATTTTGTCGCCAGCATTGTATCCGCTGTTTCTTCTGCTCGGCGACGATGCCGCAGACAGTATTGGCGTCGCCGTAGCTGACGGCGAGTGTGGAGGCGGCAGCACCGAGTGCATCGAAGGCGGAGATGAATAGAAATACGGCGGCGAATTGCAGCGGCGACATTTAGGAGTGGCCGGAAGTGGGGTTTGAAACAGGGCCCGTGCTCTTCATTAGTGGACAACCGGTGGACTTGTAGAAACAGAGCAGCTTGTATTATAAGGTAACAATATATATTTTCCAGATTTATTTTCTATTATTATATTGTGTCAACCACTTTTTAGAAATGGAATCAGTATATTATATTTATGTCGTTTTATTTTCGATATATATTTTTGTCCGCGTGCGATTAAATTTTATGAGGAAATTACGAGCAAATTGGTTGACGTTTTAGCTCCTGTGATGATGATACAATTATATCTCAAAACATCCGTTAATACGACTGGTTAACTGCTAGTAGTGTAATAATAACAATTCAATATGATGTATTTTGGTCAATTGGTAGTTCAAGATGATAAATATGTTGTCTGTTTTTCGTTTTCTTTCTGAAGGAATATGTCTTCTGTTTGTTTACTGCGTAACGTTTATTGTTCACATATTTTTATAAAATATAATATCATAGTTAGAGCATCTCCAATGGTGCTCCTAAATCATTTCTTAAACAATAATATAAAATGTGGCTCCTAGTAAGTTAATACACTAGAAAACGTGAGAACTCCAATGCTACTCTTTATACTTGACTCCTTATTCACATTTTATATTTATTTTATATAAATGAGAGGAAAAAGTTAACTAAAAGAGAAAGAGGATTGAAGGAAAATTAATATAATATTGAGTTAAGAGCTACTAGATGCTCTTTAAAAGAAAGGAGAGGGAGTAGGCTCCTAAATTTTTAAAGAGCATCTAGGAGCCCATTGGAGCACTAAATTTTGATATACTCCTAAAATTTAGACTTAGGAGCTTGTTTAGAGAGCCCATTGGAGTTGCTCTTATCCGGTCAATCTTTTATGTTTGGTTTGGTCGTTAAAAAATATATAAAATAATGAAAAAGAAAAAGAGAACAGGAGGAGACAGTGAGATAAGAGTAGTATGAAAAGAGAGGAAAAAGAGGAAAAATAATGAGATCCATTAACTATATTTTTGGTAAGTTTTGAATAAAAAAAATTTTAAAAATTATTGACTTATATTTTATAAGAATCTCAAAATAAATGCCGAAAAATAACGTAAAAAACCTGTTGGGACAGATGAGTACAAGATTCCGGATGAGGAATAAAATATTTATCTTAAAATAATTTTAAATTATGATTTGCTTTACATAATAATTAAGTATATCATTTTAATTTTAATTATATCTTATATGTGAGATTATATAATATTGTTTTTTAATTTTATAATATTAATCATATTGAAAAGAAAAATGGTAAAAAAATTATTTTAAGTATTTATACAAAACATCGAAAAATTGTCTAAGATATCCAGGGGGACATCAATTCGACAGGGGGCGATTTGAGTTGATATTATATATTTAGGATACTATTCACCGAATAATAGTATCAAATATATTAAAAATTGAATATTTTATTTTGGCGAAAATCTTTGTTAAATTAATTTGATACTCTTTTTTTATAAATAATAATAAAATTATATTCATTTTATGCGCATTAGTTAAATCATATTATTGTTATGATTTTAACTAATTAATTTTTTGAAATAAAATAGGATTGAAATATTAATAGTATAATCATTCAATTAATATATTTTAAAATATGCACACAATAATCTAAGCACACAATTATTATGGCACAAAGAAAATATATTATAACTTTTTTCCACAAAATTATAAATATATATGTAACTTCATCAAATAAATTTACCTTTCCTAATTTGTCCAATAATGGTTGTTTTGTAGCATGAATAATGGTTTTTCAAGATAAACTAAGGGATAAGTAGTGTGTTTGTGTTTCTTATCTATCATTATCATGCAGAAAGATTTCTTATACTTTAAAATCCAAATTAATCTATATCCGCTCTCACATCATAGATAAAATTGTCTAACTGATTTGATAACAACCCCAGATCTAGTAAAGAGAAATCCATCGGATGAAATTGTGCAAAGACAAACCAGATTTGAGTTATTGAAACTTGAAAATTAATTCCTAGGATCTAAAGAGCCAATACAAAGTAGTAGCTCTATGTTTCCTTCTGTAAAACAGTTATCCATCTTTTGATAAACAGTTACCATAGCTCTATGGTTCTTTCTGTATGTTTTTTCTGTAAAACGGTTTCTTTCAATAAGTCAATGTGTGCGTATAACTTATGAAAGCATGTCCAAAAGCTTCTTCATATGAGCTCTTTAGCCAAAATTTGAAGAATATAGATATGAAATGAATTCCAACAAGCTCGGCACCTTTTCAAAAACTTAGGAGTTTTGTTTGCTTCCTCAACAATTAGGAGCACACTCTCCCTCTTAACTATATTTTATATTATTTTTCTTATTTACAAAGTACTCAACATGCATGATATAGTTTAGACTAAGTGCCTTTTCTTTTCTTTTTTTATAATAAATCCCTCTCTATGATATTTATAATTTAGCGGGGGCTAAAAAATTATATTGACATCACTAACTCAGTGGGGGCTGGAAAAAAAATATCCACTGTTTTTTTTTTTTGTTAGAGAGGGCTCTAGCATTCCCTAGCCCCTCTGGTTCCGCCACCGAGTGAAAGCACAACCAAATTAAACTCCTATATGGAATTACCCGGAAAAAAAAATTATATATAGAATTTCGCTAATAAATTTACCTTTCCTAATTTCTCCAGCTAATTGTTGTTTTGTAGCGTGAATTAGAGTATAGGGTTTTGCTGATGTATGGAGATAGCAATAAAGATAGGAATGAAAGTACAACTAAGGGAGAGAGGTGAGTGAAACGGCTAAAACAGATAAAATATGATTGGACATATAGGACAATGAAGACAACTGGTTAGTCCACCAACGTTGACTTTAGGCCCCGTTTGGTTATCATACATCACCTTTCTTACTTTCTGTTTCATTTGATAAAAAATGTTAGGACAGTGGAGTATTTTAGTAGCACGTATAAACATTCTGCTAAATAAAATGCAGCATTATATTACTTTTTATTTGTCGTATCTTCGAACAATACTTTTATAATTATTTGAAACGAATACATAGCGGATCCGATGTTCGTGGAAATATATTATTAATAACGGGTCTGTGCTTAAAACATTTCATGTCTAAGTCTAATTTTGTAATGACAGCTCCAGTATATGCATATCTATATTTAGAACATATCAGGGCTGGCAGTACATTCTTTTTAGTCTATTTTGTAGAATATATAAAAAGTTGAAAAATATATGTAATATTCTTCATACAAGATATATGTAATTAAAAGTATTTGTTGATGCAGTTACAATTATGCAGAGTGCAGAGTTCAGGGCTCTTATTTATGTTTTGTCTAATTTAATTTTAGCTAATGACAGGAGGTCAAGAATTGAAACAGGTAACTATCAGTTTTGACTGGATACAAAGCCAAGGAGATAACAGTCCCCTGTTGCACACTCAAAACAGTTTTCAATCTATCTCTCTGGACTTCCACACCCTCAAACTGATAAATGAGGATCAGGAACTGGGGAATTTTTTTTGGCTCCTAGAACGATATAGATCAAACTTTTTTAAAGACATGAAAAACTCTTTCTAATTCTTCTAGGAAAAATTATTGTAAGGGAACTGGCAAGAAAAGGCAGTGCATTTAACCAGGTTACCATGCTACTTGTATTTAGGGTTCTGGTCTCATGCCTACAAGAAACTACAAGCTGTCAAAATTCAGCATCGGCCATCTGCAGATGATGCTCAAGTTTTGACTCCTCAGGATTATGCTTTCGAGTTGATCTTTCTCCTGTATTACGTGATAAGGACCTGTCTAAATCAGTGACACCTGTCTCTGTGGGTGATAGGGGCCTCCTTAAATATAATATTAATCCACCCCGGAGACCAGATAATACCCGCCAACTCCGTCACCCATGATCCATCCTGCAGCCCGCTATCCCGCAACCCGCTGTCCGAGGTCTTGAGGCGGACATCGAGCCTTGGATGCCCGTCATCTCCTCTCAGCCGGGTGGCACGACATAGATCACGTGATGCCATGCAGGAGCCGCACTCATCTCACCAGTTATAAATAGGAGAAGCAAGAGAGTAATGGGGTAAGCCTTAATCTCTAGTCTAATTCTCTTCTCTTAGAAAACCAAGACTGATTGTCACGCCGGAGGCGCGAATCGGACAACACCACCGATCGAGCGTTGTTTTGCAGGAACCCTACCCTAGCAGGTGCACCACACGACGAGAAGAAGAAGAACAGCAAAGAGACACATGGGAGATACAGAAATGGCCTTATCTCATGGGAGATACAAAAATGGCCTTATCATTTGGCGCGCCAGGAAGGGGATGGATTTTGAGGAAGTTCCTCCCCTGACCTTTTCCCTGAGTTACAAATCGCCAGAAGAAAACCACATCGAAAAACCCAACAGTTTCAGTTTTGAAGCTTTTGTCGAAACATTATAGTAGGTCGAGGCATCGAAGACGGTGACGAACATCCCACAACGGATACTTTCCGGGATAAGAAGGTCCATCAAGACGAAGGCTCCAAGCTGCAGAGATCAAACCATGAAGACTATCCAAGCGACGGCCACAACGTCACCCCCTCACCGGAAAACAACTCCGGGCATAACTTTGACAGGGCACACACCAAGACAGGCCAGACACCTAAGGCATATGGTCGCAGACCTAAAACAGAAACACCGACGCAGAAGAGAATTCACTCAAAAGGAAAGGAAGGCCATCAACCAGACGAGACAGCGGGAGGAGAAGCAAAAGGGAGTGGACCATCTTCTCTCGGTCGGTATCCTCGCAGAACACATCACATTCCCGGCATAAAGGGGACAAACACCGAGCCGAGATGTGAAGAACGAACCGAAAGCACTGCGATGAAGAAAAGAGAAGATCTGAAAGAAAGGGACGAGCTGAAGAACATCGCGACCACAGAACAGATGAAGAAGAATGTAAGAAGAACAAGCCTTAAGGAAAACGCCCAGCGATGGTTTAGTGGACTCCCCGCAAGAACTGTCGATAACGGGGAAGACTCCAAGAAGAAATTCCTAGCCTAATTCCGCGCCGATAAGCCGTATGAGATTCACACTTTTTATCTAGAATCCATCCGCCAGGGTGATCAAGAAGATCTTGAGAGCTACCTCAGACGTTTCAAACGAGCCATTGACAAAGTGGAGGTGGTCACCGAAACTAAAGCTCCAATACACCTCAGACGAGGTCTGAACCCGTACGATTGCGGGTAATGCATATGCGAGTTGATGAGTAAACGACCGAACACACTATCCTAGGTTTACTCCGCAGCCTCACGATCCATCATGAAAGCGGAAGCCGTGAAGGTCCTCAAACAAACGAGAGCCCCGTAGATACACCCACAACATCATTTTCAAAGTGAACACATCTCATATCAAACAAACATTGAACACAACGGGACAAAAGCCGTCACAGCAAGGTCAACGGGTAACACAACCGAGAAGAACGTCATGATCCCCGCGATCCGGTAGAACCCGCCTGCCCTTACAGCTCCTCCTCCCCTGGACAAACGGGAGAAGGGGACGACACTACGCACATGACGACAACATGGACAGCACACATGGGCACACGACAGAAAGTGTTTCCTTCTCAATATCATGCATAATGACATACCGGGGAGTACGCAACCCGCCGCTCAACGACAAGGGAGCACACCACCCGTCTAAGACAAACACAACACACTCATCACAACAAAACATACAGACAACACAAATACGCATCACACCTCAACGCTAAGTCAAAAAACAGGACCACACGCCTGCAAAATATTCATCTGAAAACACAATACACTCATCACAACAAAACATACAGACAACACCAATACGCATCACACCTCAACGCCAAGTCAAAAAACAGGACCACACGCCTGCAAAATATTCATCTGACAATACAATACACTCATCACAACAAAACATACAGACAACACAAATACGCATCACACCTCAATGCCAAGTCAAAAAACAGGACCACACGCCTGCAAAATATTCATCTGACAACACAGTACACTCATCACAATAGAGGACAGCTACAACACAATTATGACAAAAATATGTACTCAGACAGTCGCAATCAACGCAAAGCGATGAAAACATGTTCGAAACCCCCACAACAATTAGTAACACGGTCACCATGATAATAAACGGAGCATCATCAGTCATGAAGTCACAGATTGCGTATCATTTCCCGCGGTCGACAAAACTGAGACAAACCCGCCACGATTTTGACGGGCAAACTTCACAAAAAATTCCAATATTCATGGACAGAAAGCCACAACCATTTTTTTTTTTTCGACGCCGTCAGTCATCCCTCAAAAATCCCCGGCATTCCAATATTCACATAGACACCTTCCCCGCTTCAGCACCCGCAGCCTCTTTATAGGCCGTACTCTTCCGATATTCTGCTATCCCAACTTCCCGTCCCCGTCTCAACTCCTCAGCATATTCCGTGCTACTCCTAAAATTTGCAATACCCTGATCCACCACGCCCTTCAATTCTTCTTCAAAATCTTTACTACGGTGATGTGTTGCAACCGCATCCAAACGAGATTTTATAACGCCACGCTTATACTCGTCACCACCTCGAAACTCAGCCACAACCATCTTTTTCGACGGGATAGAAGCCAGCGCATTCTCCAGCCCATCATCCACCCATGTGGACACCCGCTAACAGCAAAGACAACACCAAACACTGTGATTACCAAAAAACACACGACACTCCGGGACAACAAACCCGCTAGTTAGTCACTCTATCATTCGACAAAAAACACCCGCAAAACAACAAACAGACAACGGAAGTTCAGTTCAGTTCTGCTCTGTTCGTCGAGATCCTCGAACCCGCTATCGATTTCAGACAAAAGTCACAAATCCAATCACAAATTACACGAAAGTAGAATGTCTTTTTCGACGGGATAGAAGCCAGCGCACTCTCCAGCTCATCATCCACCCATGTGGACACCCGCTAACAGCAGAGACAACACCAAACACTGTGATTACCAAAAAACACACGACACTCCGGGACAACAAACCCGCTAGTTAGTCACTCTATCATTCGACAAAAAACACCCGCAAAACAACAAACAGACAACGGAAGTTCAGTTCAGTTCTGCTCTGTTCGTCGAGATCCTCGAACCCGCTATCGATTTCAGACATAAGTCACAAATCCAATCACAAATTACACGAAAGTAGAATGTCTTTTTCGACGGGATAGAAGCCAGCGCACTCTCCAGCTCATCATCCACCCATGTGGACACCCGCTAACAGCAGAGACAACACCAAACACTGTGATTACCAAAAAACACACGACACTCCGGGACAACAAACCCGCTAGTTAGTCACTCTATCATTCGACAAAAAACACCCGCAAAACAACAAACAGACAACGGAAGTTCAGTTCAGTTCTGCTCTGTTCGTCGAGATCCTCGAACCCGCTATCGATTTCAGACATAAGTCACAAATCCAATCACAAATTACACGAAAGTTGCCCCTTCTTCATACACCTCTCGCCTTTCGAAGTTTTGTTCAAAAGTACTCTGACGTTCTTCAAACACAAAAATACAAAACGTATGAGATACTAAACATCACGTGCCAACATCAATCAAACCTTAAAATTACTACACTGTCACACGGCGGGCTTCGACCCGGAAGATTTCGTCGATGACTCAGCGGCAACACATCACGTCGACCACGAACAAAAGCTCCAAAGAAACCACCAAACACCCAGGACGGACTCCTCATGTTATCTTAAAACACTCGCGACAACACTACACGGCTTGCACATACATCTTCCCCGCCTCCACACCAACAGCCTGTTTTAATGCCACACTCCCCTGATATTCAGCAGTCACCACACTACTAGAAAAAGTGGAATAGACATCACACTTCAGACATTAGTTAGAAATTTCTCTGATGTTAATGATACTTTCAACATCATTTTCACTTAAACTGATGTGTTAAAGTACATTAGACATCAGTTATTTATGCAACTGATGTGTAAGGTATGTGTTAAAAAAAAGATTCCACCATTCCCACCCTCATTTCCCCCTTATCAAGAATTTCCCTCCCTTATAAAATTTCAACTTCCCTCCCTTAAACAAATTTCATCTCCCTCCAATATT
This sequence comes from Daucus carota subsp. sativus, assembly GCF_001625215.2. Taxonomy (NCBI): domain Eukaryota; kingdom Viridiplantae; phylum Streptophyta; class Magnoliopsida; order Apiales; family Apiaceae; genus Daucus; species Daucus carota. The sequence goes on along the minus strand of NC_030387.2, from coordinate 24,505,452 downwards.
CATAACATAAAACTTTAAAATAAAATAATTCAATTACAAACACATATATATAAATATTTTTATAATCAAAATCATTAAAATACAAAATCATATATATATATATGATTTTAAAATATTAAAATGCACAAATCATATATATTATAACTTTAAATATTAAAAATAAATATAAATATAAATATTTAACTAATTAAAATTACTCCTACACACACATAAATTAAAATCACCCAATACATTACAACCCAACACATTACAAATATAAATAAAAAAACATAATATTATATAATCAAAATAAACTTAAAACATTTAATATTCGTTTGAGTGCAAAAACAAATTTAAAACATAAAACACATACAAAACATTCACACACTCACAACACACTCAGATTAAAATAAAAACCTCCCGACACACTCTCTCAGCTCAAGAACCCTAGAAATAGGGCGACATCAATTCCACCGCGTTCACCATCTCCGTCCGAGTTCAGGCGCTTCAAGAGCTGTACAACCTCGATTCCGCCCCTACTTTTTCAGTCCCGATCTCTTTCCCCGTGCATCTTGCTGCTAACTGCTCTATTTCGAGTGCTCGAAGCTTGAGATTAATCAGTCGATTGGAAGCTTATTTCTTGGGTTGGTAAGCTTTGATTGGTCGGGTATCTCACTACTGATTCGATTATCATATAAGTGTGGGTTTGAATTGAAAAGAATGACATTTATAATTTTCGCAGGATGAACAAGAGGATTTCCACCCGAAAGAAAGGAGGAAAGAAGAAGGCGTATGTATGTAGATGGTGTTTAATTGAGTTGATGTAGATGGTAAAATGGCTTAAAGCTGATTGTTGTTTGTTTTTATGTTTTTTTCTATTATTCTCTGGTTCCTTGAAGTTTAACCTCTGCTTTTGATATAACTGGTGCTTGTAGAGTTGTAGTTGATTCATTTTAGGTCTCGTATCAGGGCTTTCTTATGTTCGTGGTAAACAATATTATAGCTGTGTTTTGGCAATGGTCTAATATGTCAACTTTTTTAGTGCGTAGAAAAAAGTTTGCTGATAAATGAACTTGCAATGTGTTTGCAGGCGCTGGATTTAGAAATGTTCTTGTAACTGGGACTGATGCACTTTCTCTTTATGTTGTTTGGACTGATAGAGGCACTTGCATCCACTTCGGGGATGTTGCTGCCTGCTGGTGCTGCATTGCTGCAGGTATTATGTCCTAATTCAACTTATCCAATATGTGAAGAAGGAAGTGTGCGGTTTGCTAATTGTAGTACTATTTTACCCGTATTATATACAATCTCTCTACCAAGGATTGTATATAATATCCGAGATATAATATAATGAACTAAGCATACTAATTTATCTCTCGGAATTAAGAAACTACCACATAGTGATAAGCAGCACTTCAAATCTTAGAATTTAAATCAGCAAGAACAAATGGAGTAGTTACTTGAACATATTAGATTGTCAACGGTATAGAACAGACCGAGGGAAGAACAAGCACATAATTAATTCTGTGTCTAACAGTATCAGGTCATTCTTATTAGACGCCATGTACCAGAATGTAGAATGTGAAGTTGAAGAGCTTCCTTTATAACTTCTTGTCCTTAGCATTGATGAAGATGTCACCCTTATTAAACAGCCAACTTATATTTAATGTGAATAAAATAGGTCTTACTTTGTTATGTTAATCTGGTTCACCAAATATGTTATCCATGTTTCACCTGCTTCTATCTACCAATAGATCACAACTAGAAAATTGTCTTCTAAACAAGCCATTGACTTACCACACATGTTTGACAACCTATTGGATTTCTTAATTGGAAAGGTGATATACCTATTTCTGCTGTATTTATAAGATTGGTTGTACATGGTATCATATTTTAAACATATGACTTGTGTAATATGTAGGATGACATCAAAAGTCTGGCAGAACGGTTTCTTGAATGTGTTGTTTCTAATCATCAAGTTAGTAGAGACAAAAACATATTGCAGGCTCATATCTCTGGTATGAATATCTCTCATCAAATTCTAAAAATAATATAAAACATATTGTTGGCTCAATTGTTTTTTCATTTTTCATATCAAATGTGAATTGTATGATTATTTTTGTGCTGGTTATTTTTCTATTTCAGTGCTGGTGTTCAGCTTCACTTCTTAATCAGAAAGTTGATAGGGTGGGATCTCTCCTCCTTGCACAAAAACATCTGAAGTTCATGTGTAATGAAAAAAAAGCAGACTCTGTGTATTCTGTTGTGTGGAAGCTAAAAAAAGCATTCGAGGAGAATGTGATATCAAATATTTCGAAGAGTAACATATCGGGAGTTGGAAAGTCCTTGTTCACATATTCTCACTTGCATTCACTTTGGAATTAATCTAATGCTTTTTACGATTTTTTTCTCTAGAGTTCCCAACATCAAGTTCAATGTAGCAAAGGTCTTACAATCTCTTATACCTATTCTGGATCAATCTGTAAGTCTTCTGTTTTCCCTCCTAACCATTTCTTTTTCCTTTTTACTATGTTTCGTGTTATTTATCAATCTTTATTATTCATCTTTCTGTATGCAACTTCAAGAATGATCAGAGCCAAGAGCCATGAGCTTCTGGTGATGGTACAAAAATACTTTTTCAGTATTTTTGTATTATGAAACAGAAGTGTACTCCTTCCCTTTTGATGAGCTAGTCTATATATAATTAATCAGGTGCCAGATTATTATGATAATCAGGTCGATTTTCAGCCAATTATCAACGATCACCATGCTAATAAGGTATTGTCTTCATTTTTCGAGTGCTTTCTTAGCCCAACAGAGTACTTAATTACAACTGCAAAACATATATAATGCAAGCTTTAGATGCTGAAATGCAAAGTATATCCATAATCTGCTGTATATTTTAGATGGTAAAGGTTACTTTTGTTTTATTTAGCCAAAAGAACCTATACTATTTGACACTCAGTGTTTTAATGTGCTTGAACCAAATTTTGGCAGGAAAGCGACAATCACAGGGTCCAAAAAGCAATCTGTGTAGCCGAGGAAATTATAATGCACAGAGTTAGTTTCAACAATGAATTATCTATCTAGTTATTTTGATTGTTTTTGAATTGTCGAATATATGAATGTATCAGTACGTACTTGATATTTAGATTAGATGGGATGTGTAATAGTTGATCGATATTGTATTTGATGGATGTGTAGTAGATGAGATTGAAATTTGATGAATGTATAGAGTACAATTGATTTATATATGCATTAATAAGATTTGTTGATTTGGTTGTTTTCTTGGTTTGGTATTTTTGTTGTATAAAAATGATGTTAACTCAATGTTATTACATCAGTTAATGAGTAAATAAATGATGTTAATCAAATATTAGAACATCAGTTTCTTTAAAGTTGAAGTGATGTTAAAGGTTATAGACATCAGTTTTTAGCTGATGTAAGCAAAAAATTCAAGCGATGTCTTTGTGGGCGATGTTAAAGGCACTAAGCTTTAACATCAGTTATTAACTGATGTAAATGAGTACAATAGATATCATCCAAGCTTACAGAACTGATGTTAAAGAGTATAATATACATCATTTATGGTGACAGAAGCGATGTTAAATCCAACAATAGACATCAGTTAATAACTGATGTTAAAGACGGGTACCTTTAACATCGCCCACAGTAACATCAGTTACAATTCTCCGGGACATCGGTTTTTAACTGATGTGTATTAGCAGATTTCTAGTAGTGCCACCCCCGTACCCGCTTACGCTCATCAGCAGACTCTAGACCACCTTTGAAATCCGCTACACCTCACTCCGCAGCCCGCGTCAACTCTTCATCAAAACTCTTCACAACCCTTATATGTGGTAACGGCCGCCACCCGAGAACTAATCATCTTTTGCTTATACACCTCATTCGCGCGAAACTCTTCGACAATATCTTCCCTCGAAATAACAACAGCCAACAATCGCCCGTTTCTTTCTTCCTCCAGACCCGGAAACAATCCATGCGTTTTATCCCGTACACCTTCCACCTCCGATAATTTCCTACTAAGCTCGGCAACCCCCTGCAAGCTCGATAGAGCATCCAAAGCCTTCTGTTTGCCTTCTTCTCCCTCACCCTTTCGCTTACTAGTCAACGTCGGGCATCCCCCGCTGTTGACCAACCCGGGGGTACCCCTTCTCCGATTAAACCTCGCGGCTAGTGGGACATCATCATTAGGATCTATACACATTCCAGACACAAAAAGATGAAAGCACACCAAACTAATGATGTTAACACAAAGCACACAAACACACAAGCGGGAGACAAACAAGCCTTAAGTACGCCACAACAACATTAACAATTAATACATTTTACACACAGGGGGCAACAAACACCACCACAACTTGACAACTTACTGTGCTTACATTCATCACAACGTGTCATCAACAGGCACGGTATATTTATACACGCTGGGGGGCAACACCATAAATACACACGATACACTTCTATACGCCAGAGGCCACCCACAAAATTACTCCTGATCCATTCCCCCACCATTGACACATTTCTTTCATCACTCCATAAGTCGTAGCCGCGATGTTACCCTCGACCCAGTCAATGGCATCATCCCACCTACCACTAGGGGGGGGGGCAGAGGTACACCAAAACAAATATAAAAACAACGTGGAACGAGAAAGACTAAAACAAAGAGCAAACGGAAAAGTAGAAAGACTTCTGTTTCTTTTCTTCAAACCAATCTTCATATAAGGAAGCCATGACATCCCTACAGCGACGACTACTTTTATTCTCAGCATGATGGCGCTCTTGCAATTTCTTGAGGGCTTCGCGACAACGGGTGTAAACAAGGGGATCCACCCACTTATGAAAGCTCAAACATCCTCAGCGCACGCTTGGTAGCGACAACTGATATTGTCCCCGTACCAACAAGTTTTCTCAACACTCATACGATAAGAGTCACACATCAAGTCAAGAATGGCATCTGATAAGGACCACCTCAACCAGCCACATGTGGACTCGTGTATACGTCAGCAAAACAGCAGCCAAGGTGACGTTAAAACTAGAAAACACCCGACATCAACCCCTGACTTGAGAAACCCGCAGCCGTGAGCACCAACTAAAAGTCCGTCATCCGCCATGCCGGAGGCGGGGGGCATGACTGGAAGCACGTGCTGCTAAAACAAAGAGCCAGACTTCAACGTAAAAACAAACATTTGTTCACAACACATTCATATACTTCCCCGCTCTGACCCAAGGGCCATCACGAGAAAGCAGGGGGGCAATGATAAGGACCTGTCTAAATCAGTGACACCTGTCTCTGTGGGTGATAGGGGCCTCCTTAAATATAATATTAATCCACCCCGGAGACCAGATAATACCCGCCAACTCCGTCACCCATGATCCATCCTGCAGCCCGCTATCCCGCAACCCGCTGTCCGAGGTCTTGAGGCGGACATCGAGCCTTGGATGCCCGTCATCTCCTCTCAGCCGGGTGGCACGACATAGATCACGTGATGCCATGCAGGAGCCGCACTCATCTCACCAGTTATAAATAGGAGAAGCAAGAGAGTAATGGGGTAAGCCTTAATCTCTAGTCTAATTCTCTTCTCTTAGAAAACCAAGACTGATTGTCACGCCGGAGGCGCGAATCGGACACCACCACCGATCGAGCGTTGTTTTGCAGGAACCCTACCCTAGCAGGTGCACCACACGACGAGAAGAAGAAGAACAGCAAAGAGACACATGGGAGATACAGAAATGGCCTTATCTCATGGGAGATACAAAAATGGCCTTATCATTACGTTATGCAAACCACAAGTTAGAAGAATATAACAATTACGGTCAGCCAGGTTTTCTTGAGCTTATGTTGGTACAGATGTGTGAAGTCAGTGGATTTTTGCAATTTTCATTTACTAATAGCGTAGTCATATATATACAGTCGTACAACCTCAGTAATATGATAAAGATTATAGTCTTTCGTTAAAGAGTTGTCTGTCCAGCCCATTCTATAACATTTTTACATCAATAGAACCTGATAATAGCTGCATTGTGAATTTGTGATTGCATTATGATCTGGATAAAGATTCTGGTGCAATCACAGATGATGCAGATAATTCTTATGAAATTGCTTCTAAAAATATAGTAAAATGGTTGTAAAATGATAATTTCGGAAGAAAGTTCCTTGCATATAGAGTGAAGCTTGCAACAATGATCAATTTAATTGAAATATGTAAAACTAGTACATAATCTGCCAGAGTAATATTCAGCCAGGATACAACCAAGAGACCAGGTGTCGATCTTCTGGTTATACAAATACCCACGACACAATGATCTCAGGAGCCTTGGAGGATCGAAATTGTACATATAGTAACAAGTCATCAGTCATAAAGCAACAACTTCCAAAATCTTTGTCCTTCATTTCACATTTCTGATAATTCTTTATGAGTTACTTTATACTCTCAGGCTTCAGATCATAATGCATGATTCCCTGATCATACATGTAACCTAGTGCTTACTAACACTGTCGGGCTATATCTTGCACAAAACAGATTATGTTATGGATAGAAATCTAGGCCATATAATCCAGAACTTGGTCTAGCAGGATGAATGAGGCTGCCTCTTTTAATAATAAAGTCTGCAGAATTAATAACAAATTATGCAGAAAACCAAATCATATCCAAATTAGGACAAAAAATAAAATAGAAGACCAAAAATGAGTGTGGGGTGGAGGGAGAGAGGAACAGGGATGCACATATGATGCGGATTAACATCACAACTCTCATATAAATTATAATACATGTCCCCTATCCCAAATCCCCTCAATAGGTATAAGATAACATTGATCAATAAATACTTGTATTAAGTTAACAATGACCTCAATGAGGGATTTGTGAATAACTAATCAAGACTTTTATCTTTTATTATTGTAAATCCAAATTAGGACAGAAAACAAAAGGATAGAGCAGAAAAAAAATATGCTCCTCCAGTGTTCAGTAAAGACCAAGAAGAAGAGAAGAATACAGAGTAAGGTTATAAGGCTGGCCATATTTTCTTCTCCTGAAAAAATGCATGAATATTTAAGAATTTGTTTTATGTAAAATAATTTAATATTGTTTTATGTTTTCGATCCTATCCTGAATTTGGTAGTGCACGTTAATCAATTTTTCTAACAGTTACAAATTGTCGGAACATCTCCGATGGGCTCATAAATCATTCTTTAAAATATAATATATATGTGACTTCTAGTGACTTAATACATTAGAAAAAGATGACAACTCGCCTGCTCCTCTTTATACTTGATCTTTATTCATATTTTATTCATATAAATGTGAGGGAAATGTAAAAAGAAAAAAATGTTAGAGGGAAACTAATATTATATTCATAAATGAAAAGTTAAGAGACGATGGATTCTTAAATTTTTAAAGTGTTACTAGATGTACATTAACAATATAATTAAAACTAATCATATATCTGTCATAACATCTATACTATATATTATCTACTTCTATATATTAAATGGCAACCAAGGGCAAAAAGAGCAAATAAAATGGCTGTGAAATATCCATTATACCCCTATGTTAATTGTAATTACAAAATTACCAATAGGTGATTCATTTATTGTACTTGAAATATTAAGTATTAGTAATTAATACATTTACATAATAAACTAGTTGAGAATCCGCGCGTTCCGGCGGCCTATAAAAAATATATTAATGATTTAATATTAATATTTGTAGAATAAAATAATTTTGTGTTTGTCTATAAATATATATTAATGTCTCAAAATTAATATTTGTAGGATAGATAAAATAAATTTTATATTATAAAATTTTTGATGTAATACCAATACCAATATATAAAATTACAAAATTAGAATATAATTCATGGTAAAAAAATGACAATAATTTTATACACGTATTAACAATTTAAAGCACGACGAATCTTAATTTTATTTGTGTTTTTTTTAAAAGTAATCATGTTCTTATATTATCACCTTCCTCCAAATTTTTTGGATTGATTGTGCACAAAAACATCTAACTTAAATCAGTGAGATAGCGGTCTATAACTATCTTTGCTTGTAACAATTTTTATTTTTTAATACTGTATAAACAGCTTTCACTTAAAAGTTGCTTGAATGGAGCAAACAGATTATGTATGAATAATTTTTTCCAGTATACAAAGTAAATCATATAAAAATTAACAACAACAAATATGTCTGATGAACAAAACAAATATTATAAAAGAATAACCAACAAATATACATCACTAATAGTTAATTTACTAATATCATACATCAATATCATATCAAGACTATATTCTTTTTCCGTGTTTGGATTTGTCGACTCCCACATAGCGGTTTATAACTTCCTTTGCTTGCAACTTTTATTTTTTTAATACTGTATAAACATCCTTCACTTATCGTTGTAGAAGAACGGCACCACCGAGTTAGAAATCGAGCAAAAGAACTATCATTATAGAGAGGTAAGAGGTTGTGTTTAGATGATCCAAAACCCTACAATCTATAGGGGTATTTATAGGTACAGAGAGACTTGTGTGCTACTTTTTCCCATAATTAAATAATCTGAAATAAAATCAAATTAAAACATTCAAGCTACTATATTCCATAAATAATCTGAAACAAAATCAGATTCTGAAACTTGCTTTTAATATACCTGAAACTAAAAAAGGTAATCTTTCCCATAATTAAATAATCTGAAATATAATCAAATTAAAACTTTCAAGCTACTATATTCCATAAATAATCTGAAACAAAATCAGATTCTGAAATTTGCTTCTAATATACCTGAAACTAAAAAAGTTAATTCTAATTTTTGATATTTTTCATCCAAAAATTTCAAAAAATTAGAAAAATGGAACGGAGCGATGTTAGAGGCGCCACCTACACGCCCCCCGCTTCTCTTTTATATAAGTATATTGATTGTCGACTCCCACATAGCAGTTTATAACTTCCTTTTGCAACCTTTATTTTTTTAATACTGTATAAAAGTCGAATTCTCTTATTGCCTTATTGGTAGTACGTGTTAGCTCTCTTGTTCTTAGACCGGAGGAGGAGGTAAGACAGGAGCAGTAGTAGTACGCGTGCGAGTCATAGTAGTTTTCTAGTTTCGAATGTTGATAGTAGCTTTCTTTTATCGCCTTATTGAAGCAAAGTGGTGGAAACAGGTGATGAGTCTCTGTGAAGTCAGTGCATTTAGAGTTCACTTCTTTTGGACTTTTATGGAGTCGAGCTACTTTGCCAAAGAACGTCAGAGAGTGAGAGTGAAGTTTTGCGCTTATCGTTGCAGAAGAACGGCACCACCGTATTTAGCAAAAAAAAAAAAAAAAAAAAAAAGAACGGCACCACCGAATTAGAAATCGAGCAAAAGAACTATCATTATAGAGAGGTAAGAGGTTGTGTTTATATGATCCAAAATAGGGGTATTTATAGGTGCAGAGAGATTTTGTGCTACTCTTTCCCATAATTAAATAATCTGAATTTTTGATATTTTTCATCCAAAAAATTAGAAAAATAGAACGGAGCGATGTGAGAGGCGCCACCTACACGCCCCCCCGCTTCTCCTTTATATAAGTATATTGATATCCATTTAATTACAGTTTTCACTTATAACTTATTTATGACCGCTCATTAAAAAAAATGAAATATGTGATTTGAACTTCAGATATTTAAACTAACTCTCATGTAAACTCTACGATCATAACTATTAAATTAAGATCTCTTGATTCTCATTTTATCAAAAAAATATAATTTTTTACATGTGCATATACCTCAAATTAATTTCGATTTAACTTAGTGTTGGTTCTAAAGAATATGATTGGTGAAGGTACCTCAACACTCAAGTGGCAAGTAAATTAACAGCTAACTGATATTCTAAAATTTGAATTTCGATTTGACTTGATAAGCCTATTGAATAACGAATACTCATATTAGTTGAAAATTACTCATTTAAAAAAATGGATATATTTATAAATTGATTTTAGATATTTATATATATATAAATATATATATATATATATATATATATATATAATAATTTATAGTGTATGTTATAATATTATATAAAATTTTACAAATGTTAGATAATTATGTTATCATGTGAGATTTTTTCCGTTTTTAACTTGTTCTTTATTTTTCAATTTAATATTTTAATGTATAATCCAAGTTGCCCTGATTTATCTATTCTTTTGGTAAATGAGGGCTACACCTTGTAAAATTTTATACCAAGAAAAAAGAATTTACAACGAGAGGACTCCTCTCAAATTAAAATCTCGAAGAACACATCTCAAAGAGGGAGTGTCAATAGAAACTAAAATAACAAAATTTCCAACGGGGAAAAGAAGTTTTTGACTCAAGTTATGTTGAGTTTTATCCGAATTAAACTCAAAATCGAGTTATCATCCAACTAATATGTCCAGCTCGGTGTCCGGCTACTCAGTCGAGTTACCGATCAAATTAATCGAATTTTAGTTAATATATTCCAACAGTTAACTATTAAAAAAAATAAACATATATAGATTATTATATAAAAAAGTCCATTAGATATCGATAAACTCCGATCATATGGTAACAACAGAATATTTAACAGTTTATCGACGTGTTAGGTATCTACTCATTATAATAATAGCATGGACTTCGATGTTATTAAATATATATGAATAATAATTGTATTCTGGTCTGAATTAGAGATTCCGGAATTGGAGTTTGGTATTTTAGAAATAGATTCAGATTTGGATAAATTTAAGATGACTATATACATGATCATATTTTCTCTATTATATATGTTTTCAAGATGTATACTTGGGTATTACTTGAGAGAGGGTGCTTGAGTATATTAGGCTTGATTATCATAATTTGATTGATTGTATTATTGATGCGAATTTGAATCTCGTATATATTATCCCTAATACGACCGACTGATAATCCATGTATCACTAACTGATAACTGATATGATGAGTAAGATATGTAAATATATAGAGATTTACATGAAAAAGAGGGGGTAGGAAAGATAGAGAGAGGGAAAAATAATAAGGATCAACGAGTATTATGCTTATCTTAACTATATGGCTGCCTGGCTACCTCTTATAAGCATGTTTTATATATTATTTCCATCAGTGTTCGAACTTATCTCTTTTTAATGATCGTGGCACATGAACATATTAAATCAATTTTAATTATTCTACTATTTCATGGGTTTGTTTATATGTTTCACCTAAACGCGCCTATAATTTTTATCGTTTATAAACACATTTTATTATGTTTGATTGAAAAACACGCTGAAAAATTGCAATATAAACCTCTTTCATATGCAATTTTACAGTGTCAATTCGAGCTATATGTAAATTTGTCAGTTATGTTGAATCAGTTATCATGGATATTAGTTTATTGTAAAAAATATATCTAAAAATTCAATAAAATTAATATTTTATAAAAAAAATTCAAAATTTGAACTATTAATCAAAATATACTGTATAGAAAATTATTTATAAATGACGGGCCCGTGCCTCGCACGGGCTTTTACGCTAGTTATTATGTACTTATATATAATAAGCGTAAGGGGGATAATTTGGTCGCATGGTCCTATGGTCCAAAAGCTTATTTTGGATCGTATATTGAACAAATAAGCACCGTTAGATTAGAACAAAATTAAATTCTGTTCTATAAGGAAACTGACATCTACTTACATGTTTATAATTCCTTTTCTGAATCTAAAACAAATTCTGTGTTTCATGTGTTTTTTGTTTTTTTAATCCAAAATAAATATTTTCTACAAAATTTAATTGTAGAATCGTATAAATCGCACCCGTCACAAAATTATTTTTATCCATCGGATCGTATATTGAACAAATAAACACCGTTAGATTAGAACAAAAATAACATCTGTTTCATAAGACAACTGATATCTACTTGCATGTTTATAATTCCTTTCCTGAATTCAAAACAAATTCTGTATTTCATGTGTTTATGATTTTTTTAATCCAAAATAAATATTTTCTATCAATTTTATTTGTAGAATCATATAAATCGCACCGTCACAAAATTATTTTTATCTAATATATTTTTAAATTAATAAGCCCGATTTATGTGAGGAACGAATACAAAAACTTTCTCTTAATCCAAAACAAATTCTACCATGTTATTGCATGTTTATAATTCATCTTCTTAATTCAAAACAAATTGTGTTTATCAATTTTAATCTCGAACCATAAAAATTTTTAGAAAAATATTTAAATCACATTATATAATCTAATAGGAATTGGCGTCACATATTTTACTTAAAATAATTTAAAATTTGATAGAAAGAATTTAATATTTTGACATGATACATATAATTTTAATTTATTATTATAAAATAATTTTTTTCACACCATTTAAAATATATTTTAAAAATTTTTAAATAATTAAAAAGCTCCCGTGCAAGGCACGGGCTATATCAGACTTTAAAGTCTTATTATCTAAACGTCCGGAGATATCTTTGCGTATCTTTCGGTTAGATGATAAACTTTATTGGATGAAAGTAATCCCTGATGCGGCTATTGTATCTATGATACAACTCATCTACGAGTATGTAGATCCTGACAAAAAAAAAAAAGTTTTATACCGTTTAAATTACAAACACTTGAGATGTAGTACAAGATAAAAACTCCACCATTATTCTTTTAAATATTATTTATATACTATATTATAATAAACCGACATTGATATAATCTGTAGTCATCCAATAAATATAATCAGTTGGTAAATATAATCAGGTTAAAATCCAATTCATCAATTCTAAAATACTAATGAGATGATGTTAAAATTTAAATTATAACTAATAAATCACGAATTCTATACCCGTACGTGCTTCGCACGGGTTAAAGGCTAGTTTTAAAATAAAAATTAAAAACATAAATTGGAATACGTATATGATCTTCGTCTCCCACAATTGTTTCCAAGATTGTTTTTCTTTCAGAGTCTCGTTGATTTATTAGGTGTCCCTGTTCGGCTATTCCTACTAGAATCCTTTAACAACGCGTCTTCTGGTAATACATGTCGGAGTATGTGTTAATGGTTTCGGGGAAGTGAGTGTAAAATGCTCACGTGTGTAATAAACTCCCATTCTATTATTGGGGGGCCTAACATCGATGTCTTGTCTGATGTGTCCAGAGTGCTTCTACAAATCCGCACCTGCGTTCCTTATACTGAGTGGAAATCACCATCCAAAGGGGATTGTTTAACCAATAAATAATATTCCCTCCATCTCAATTTATACGAGCTTATGCTCATTTCATATATATTAAGAAATATTAAATGATTGTTTTTTTTCTTTCTTTGTCCATGTTTATTGTATTAACTTCTTATTGTAGTATACATTGGTATAATAAATATGAGAGGATAAAGATGGAATATGATTGATAAATATGCATTGAAAAAGGAGAAGCTCAGCTATTTTGGGATAAATTTTTTTCCCAAAAGGCTCATCTAATTTGGGATGGAGGGAGTAAACGATATAGTATATAATATATATACTCCGTCAGAGTTATGTCAAGGTTTGCATGCTTCTTGAGATTGCTATAAAGTATAATTATATATTTTCTTAAGATAAAAATTTAAACGTCAAATTTTAATCCAAAAAAAAAATTTAACTTTTTTTATAAAATTATACTTTATTAAAGTCTTAAAATACGTGCTAAAAAGTAATGTAAAGAATTTGCTGGGACAGAGGAATACATGCAATGTATTTGTGCGAGCTGAATGTTCAAAATTCTAGAACTTTAAGGTTTTTATTTTACAATCTTGTAAAGTTTTTGAAAATTTTGATTATATATTTAAAATTGTCACCTTTATATAATTTATTTTTTTAAATAATAATATTAGTCAAAATTCTTAAAAACAGTTGAAAAAGTTTGAAGATACTAATACTAATATCCTAACAGATGCAGTATAAGCGTTGAAGCATGACTATTTCCTCGTGTTTGTTTGGACTTTGACCACAGAAACGGAATGACTACTTGACTCCAAGTAGTAAAGAAAAGTCCGCACTAATTTTACTTTCCTCCTCCTTTCCTCTTCACTCGTCTTGGCCTCTTCACTCGTTTCATCCCTCAGGCCTCATCTATATATATTACCCTGCCGATCACACCTCTTCCCTCATCTCACCACACTCACAAACACAACTACTCCACTATGTCTAACCCTAATTTTCAAGAAAACAAACAAGGGCTTGGGCTTTCAAGAAAGCTCTCACCTTTACTTGAATCTGCTGCTTCTGATGATCTTTCTGCGTTCATCCACCAAATTGAAGAAAACCCTTTTGGAATTAACGAGTTTAGCTTCTGGTATTGTCGAAAACTCGGGTCCAAACAGATGGGTTTCGAGCAACGATCGCCACTCATGATTGCTGCCACTTATGGGAGCTTAGATGTTGTTAATTACATAATTGGCTCAGGAAAAGTTGATGTGAATGAGAAATCTGGTACTGATTCTGCTACCCCTCTTCATTGTGCGGCTGCTGGATGCTCTGATTCGTCGATCGAGGTTATCAAGATTCTTTTAGCTGCATCAGGGGATAGTAATTGTGTTGATATTAATGGGAAAAGGCCTTGTGATGTGATCCCATTGAATGGGAAATTTATGGGGTTGTCGAAAAGGAAACAACTTGAGATTTTGCTAGGAGGGTTTGAGGGTGTAGAGACTGAGATTCCGCAGTGTGTTGAAAAGGAGTGTGTGAGTGAGGTAGTGTTGCCTGATATGAATGTTGGAGTGTATGGAAGTGATGAGTTTAGGATGTATAGTTTTAAGGTGAAGCCTTGTTCCAGGGCGTATACGCATGATTGGACTGAGTGTCCTTTTGTTCATCCTGGTGAGAATGCGAGGAGGCGTGATTTGAGCAAGTATAGTTATAGTTGTGTGCCGTGTTTGGAGTTTAAGAAAGGGAGTTGTGTGAAGGGGGATGAGTGTGAGTATGCACATGGGGTTTTCGAGTCTTGGCTGCATCCGGCTCAGTATAAGACTAGGCTTTGTAAGGATGAGGTGGGGTGTGGGAGGAAAGTGTGCTTTTTTGCACATAAGAAGGAGGAGTTGAGGCCGGTGTATGCTTCAACTGGTTCGGCTATGCCATCTTCTAATGTACCTTCAACTCCACCTCCAGGGACTCCAGTTGTAGCCTGTTCATCGCCAATGAGTGGGAATTCGTGGCAAAACAATGTGACACGTTCACCGCCTAAGATGCAGCTTCAGAGTAGCAGATTGAAGGCAGGTTTAAATGCTAGAGAAATAGAGCTGGAAAGGGAATTACTTGGACTTGATAGTGTGCGTATTCAGCAGCATAGACAACAGAAGTTTGAGAACTTTGCTAGTATGTCTGCCAAACCCATGTGGAACAATAATCGGTTTGGGGATATGAATGGTACCAATCTTGATGATGTTTTTGGATCTGTTGATTCATCATATTTGTCACCCCGAATGCAATCTCCAACTGCTCATCAATTGCGTAGCCAAAACATGAACCAACAAATCAGGTCAAGCCACATGTCCAACATGATGTCCTCTCCGTCTAGAGAAGTACCTGCACATGCCTTTGATTCTTCAGCTGCAGTAATGAATGCAAGGTCATCAGCATTTGAAAGTCGAAGCCATAGCTTTATTGACCGTGGAGCTGTGAGCCACCCACCTCCAGGCTTTACCTCATCCGCTGCAAATTCAACAACAATGATGTCTTCTAAATTATCAGATTGGAGTTCCTCTGGTGGAAAGCCGGATTGGGGATACCAAGGAGATGATCTGCACAAGCTAACGAAATCAATGTCTTTTGGGTTTCCTCGTGCAAATTCTGCAAACAGTAATCCGAATATGACTCCATACGTTGCTGATGAGCCAGATGTTTCTTGGGTGAATTCATTGGTGAAAGACGCTTCTTCTCTTGGGGCTGGTGTATACACTACAAAGCAGAGGCATGGACTAGAAGGGGTACATGAGATGCTTCCACTTTGGGCCAAGGCCTGAGCTGATGTATATAGAGCAGGAGCAGATGGTTGGCACTATAAGCAAGCTCATTCATTCATTTGGATTCTAAATTAAAATTTTATCGCTTAATCTTATTGATCTGTAGTAGTATATAGCCCTACGTAGCTGAAACATGGTAAAATGTAAGCCCCAAATCTCTTGGAAATAATTATTTTACACTTGTTTGTTTCCTTTACAAATCCAAAGTCTTGTTTTTGTACGAATTAATCAACAAATGTTGTGCCTTCCCTGCTTAAGAAGGCTTTTTATTGAGCTAATGAACTGTGAGGAAGCAAAATACCTTTGTGGGGGCAATAAAGTGAGCTTAATCTTCTGAAATAGTAGTAGCACTTGGTACAGATTACTTGTTTTCATTCTACCTTCTTCACTGATCACTGTTTTGTTGCAAAAGAAGCAAGGGAGCTTCAACTGCATCACTACTTTAACACTGGGAAAAATCTCAAATTGGTCACTGAAGTGAGCCTGTAGTATCAAAAATTATATCGAACTCAACGGGGTCTCATCCGTACCACTTTAGTAACCGATAATGACATGTCTGTTAGTTTGACTGTTTGACCAAACGGAAAGCTGACGTGGCGAACGTTTGTTTGACAGAGTCGTCCCTATCAGCATCTACGTGGATTGTAACATAACAAAACAATTAAATACCCTTATCCCCTCCTCTCTTCCCAATCTCTCTCTCTCTCTAAACTTAACATGAGAAGATGATATTTAAGAGTGAGGCCCACGAGAGAGATGTTGCTAGAGATCTCAGGCCAACTGGAGCCTCGGTGAAGAAAAATTCCATCATGCCAGCCAGGGTGAAAAGATCAGCAGACCCGAGAAACAAGTACTGCAATGATACCCGTCTCAGTTCTGGTCACCTGCCGCGCAAATGGAATGATGATGTGGTTGTGGACTGAAAATACTGGAAGTCTGGAAGAGAAGCTGGTGACACACGTAGAGATCCAATCTTAGTGTTCATGGTGGCTGCTCTATTAAGGAACTCTGCTTCTGATGAAAACTGGGCTGCTTCTTGTTGATTAGCATGATAGGTCTCCCTCACCGCGTTTTCTGAGTGTCCGTGGTTATACTACAAGGACTTCTGCATATGCATGCAAAATATTGACCCAGTGCTAGTTTATAAAACAGAAAAAAAACATAAATTTCTATTATATTTTATAAAACTAATTATATTTTTATTTTTACTTATCCACTTTTCAAATTTATTAATTAACTATTGCTTTTATTGGCGTTTTGATTTTAACGGGTAATTTTAGATCTATAGATTAGATAAAGAAATTTTGTTACCCATTTTTTTATATCTTTTTCATCGAAAGTGAAAGTATCGAATAAACAAAATAAATTATTAATAGATCCCATCTTGTTACTCATTTTCTTATCTTATTTATTATTTTATACAAAATTTTCAAATTCCGTACACTATCCAAATATAATAAACTGGACATGACAAAGGGTAAAATATTCGATCAATATATAAATAATTTATTGAAATTGAATAATTTAAGATGACATAATCTTATGATTAATTCTAAAAATTTTAAGTACTTATATTAATGAATTAGTTTTTTTTATCGATATAAATGAATTAGTTAATCTTATACCGACAAATTTAGAGATAATTAGAATTACGTGATATCATAAAAATTCAAGTTTTTGAGTTTCAAAAAAAAAAATTAGAAAATACTAATAAGTAGTAAATATAAATAGCATGCATCTTGGTGGCCTGAGTGAGGGTATTTGAGCTTGCAATGTAAGCATCAGAATGCCCTATTTCCAAAGACATAATCTGAGGCTCCACTTAGCTTGGCCTCACTGCCAACAATATACATATATTTACTGGGAAAAAAAAGAGAAGAGGGGATAGGGGCATTTAATCATTTTATAATGTTACAATCCACGTAGACGTAGATAGAGACGTCTGGCAGCCATTCTGGCAAACAAACATCCGCCACATCAGCTTTCTGTTTAGTCAAACAGTCAAACTAACGGACCTGTCATTATTCATTACTAAAGTGGTACGGATGAGTCCCCGTTGAGTTCGATATAATTTTTGATACTATAGGCTCACTTCAGTGACCAATTTGAGATTTTTCTCCTTTAACTAATATTGTTTTACAAATTGCTCACTTCATCAGGTTTCATATCTCCTCTTTATACACTCACAAGCCACACAACCAGCATAATATATTCTGGGCCTCTGGCATAAATACAAAATGCAAAATTGCCCCAGTATTTGGTATCCAGTCTAGTAATAAAGAAGTTTGGTTGTCCACAAGAATCCATGCACCTTTTCTTGTTTCCCCTTGTCATACGTACCATGGTTCTTGCCGTGCTATCAACATGACTTCATTTCTGAATTCCTCTATTCCTTGCTCTGATGTGTTTGACAATCTCCTCACCGCAATTTCTTGTCCATTTTCTAGTTTACCCTGCAACCATTTTTCAAGCATTATCCATGTTATCGTGCATATTACTGCAAATCTGATAGGTGGAATATTTACATTATAAAGTACCTTGTACACAGAGCCAAAACCACCTTCTCCGACTTTGTGATCAAGGGAGAAATTACCAGTTGCAGCTATAATACTGTAGTGCTTAGAGTGTAAAATTTCACGTCACCAGTACTTGTCCCTACATTTTCCACCTCATCTCCCTTCGGGGAATTGTTGACAGACAGCCTGAGATTATGACTATTACTACTAAACAATCCTGTTCCCTCCTGCTTTCTCTGAGCTTTTTCTAAATTAAGTCAGTAAATTGGTCATTTAATTTGTGAAATGTGGTTAAATAAGAACTAGAAAGGGCATACTCATTTGACAGTTACCTTTCGTTTTCTTCATCATTAACCAATACGCGATACTAAGAAGAACCAAAACTGCAGCACTCACAAGCACAATGAATAGTATCTTGAGGAAGCCAGACAAATTTCTTTTTCTTCTTTGAATATTTAGCTGTAATGCAAGGAGAGCTCGTTATCAGATTAAGGAAATTGAACTTGGATGACATTAAATTTTTCAGCATACAGAGACTATGAAACGAAGGTGTACCGCATATCTTATGTTTACACAATTTAACCAGAAAGAACAGAAAATCTTTCTAAAAATCAGAAATCAGTTCGACTCACTTCCATTCTTGAAAAATGAGTAATTGGATTAATAGAGTAGTATCTACAAATATAATCTGGTTGGCGAAGACTTTGTCTGATCAAGTCAAGTTTGTCTACTTGGTGTTTACGCGAAATCCCCTTTGGATGATGGGTTACCTAACTAATGGTTTTACAATGGCGTGCATCGTCATACCAGTACCAGTTCCATCAGCCTGTTTTGAGTTCATTGACTGATTGTGCTATATAGCGACTTTTCTGCCAAATTGCTATTTTACCAGCAGCACACTATCTTCAACATATATATAGGATCAGTTATAAAACTCTACTTTATAGAAGCATTAAAGTGTGTGCAGCAACCCATCATCGTATATACAATGAAGGAGAATTAAGGGAAAGGAACGAGTATAATTTAAAGAGTATATTCCCTTTTGCACCCCGCTGGTTTTGGCCAAAATCACTTTATTACCTATGCTTTCTATAATTGCACTGTGCATCCCTTTACTATTTTTGGCGCGTCAGTTTGCACCCTTCCGTTAAAAAACACAGGGGTAGTTTGGGCAATATATAAAAATTAATTATTGATAGATCTTTATTTATTTTTTTTGACCCTCTAAACGATATTTTTTGAAAATTCTTAAAGAATGAAAGTTGTAGAGAACGAAAAGATCCTTTTAAAACAATAAATTTCAAAATTATTGAAATCTTTTTTGTAATTTTTTTCTAGATTACAAAAATTAAAGATCTTGTAAAAATTCGTAATAAATTCAATTAATTTAGGATTTCGATAATTTTTGATGATTCAGAAACCCTTTCAATTACCTATAACTTTCGTTCATGTTGTCTCCTCATATTATGTTTTGAAATATTTTTGAAATAATAAAATGTATTTACAACTCATGTTTTTAGTTTAAAATTCAATTTTTCAAAAATATTTCGAAACATGATATGAGGAAACAACATGAACGAAAGTTATAGACGATTGAAAGTGTTTTCCGAATCATCAAATATCATCGAAATCCGAAATTAATTGAATTTATTACGAATTTTTACAAGATCTTTAATTTTTGTAATCTAGAAAAAAATTACAAAAAAGATTTCAATAATTTTGAATTTTATTGTTTTAAAAGGATCTTTTCGTTCTCTACAACTTTCATTCTTTAAGAATTTTCAAAAAATATCGTTTAGAGGGTCAAAAAAAATAAATAAAGATCTATCAATAATTAATTTTTATATATTGCCCAAACTACCCCTGTGTTTTTTAACGGAAGGGTGCAAACTGACGCGCCAAAAATAGTAAAGGGATGTGTTGTCGAGTATTTTCAAGAGTATCGTTCGCAGGGAAGGACTGATATCAATACAAATTTCGAGTCTTTTATCTCTTGTAATTCAGAAGTGTGGAGAAGAATTTAGTGGATTTTTCTATCAACTAATTAATATAATAAATAAATAAATATAATAAATATGAGAGAAAACAACCCAAGAATTAGAGTTCTTCAATGGCTATCATGGATGTCTAATTTATGTCTCTTGATTGCTAAAAACAATCCTTCTAATATTTATAAACTCCTCTCCCAAGGTAGATTATAATGCCTACAATTATCCATTAAAAGCCACTCTCATGGTCAATTAAAGAACACTTGTAAACTATTAAGAACCAAGGATTTTATGTCTCACAATTCTCATATCAATCTCCCGATCTAATACTCAAATTGTGTCCATCATATCATGTACTAGAATTATAACTCCTCTCCCGATTCATTATAAGTCCTAGAGATTCAATTACAAGTTAGCTACTCCTGTAATTGTATAAAGCGCTCAATGACAGATTAAAAAATCAAGAGAAAACACAATCCAACTAAGCAAACATAATAAGCCAAAGAATACTACCCAACTCTTGGATCAAAGGATTAGCTACTCATGATATGATGAAACAAATATATATATTTATACCACAAACCATGAGAGTAAGAATTTAAGTACGAAGAATACAACTTGACGAAAGTGCTTGAAGTCCGGATGAATCCCTTCACTCCTTCTTCCAAATATCTCTCACAAATGCTTCCCTCCCTTTTCTCTCTAGAAGGCTATCTCTATACTATTCTATATTATACAAAGTTAGTTGTCTCTAATCTCTATCAAACCCTAATATATATAAGAGTTTTCTTAATTTACAAGAAAATAAAATAATATCCTCAAACGGGTTGGATTCTGATGCTCAAATTCGTAGGCTGTTGTTCAGGCCTGATTCTGGACTGATCCAGTTGCCTTTTGATATCTGGACCACCTTAAACTTGTAGAGAATTTCAATATCTTCGCGTGGGCTGTTAAATCGCTCAATTCTGACGTCCGGAACTCAAGTTATGGCCCAAATAAGATTTGCTTCGCTGGCTATCCATAAAGTCCGAATTTCCATCTGATTAAGCCCAAATAAGCTTGATTTAATCCAACTTTAGGAATATTTATTTTCCTGAAATTAAACACTTAAAATCAATTAGTAACATCCCGATTATTTACAAAATACTAAAATTATGGGAATAAAATCATATAAAAACATATATAAATATATGCTTTATCAAATATCCCCACACTTAGTGTTTTGCACGTCCTCGGGCAAATAAAATAAACTTAACTAACACCTAATAGATATATACCACTTCCGTAGGTGATCACGGTTGCATTTGGCATATGCAACAAGCCCTTTAAACCCCTAGGCAGCCCTAGTGGACGAGTAAGGTCTCGTGAGGGCCTATAGCGAATGTACCCACAAAATCCATCTAGCTCATGTAATAATAATATATATGACCACAAGAACACAAGCATGGAGTGAAACTACATGAATGCAACTAATAAATGAATATGTATGGATCCCAATAATAATAGTATATTCCAAGTTAGTGATAACCATCAGAATATGCAACAAGTTTAGACACATCAAGCTCACACCGCAATAAAACCACTGAGTGAATACAAGTACAGAGTGTGCGTGTGTGCTTAGCTTAACAACATGCTCTTCTTTGAATCAAGAACAGAGACACACAAGTTTCAACATGACTAGTCATGCGAGTTAATAGCTCCCAAGTTGAGTGCTAGAATAGATCTTAAACACTCCGTTACTTAGAACTAGCTATCATTCAAGTTTACAAGGGATTTCTACGTCTTCTTCTTATTGCTATAATACTACTATATTATATAATTCTTTTTTTTTTTTTTGCCACATGATCGGTCTAAGATTGGGACGCTCCTCATGGTAAGTGAGTTACGACCACCAACAGACTTCACAAGCTCAATTTTCTCTTCCTTTTTTTTTTCAAGTCAAGTAATTCTCCAGTAATCAAGGATAATGAAAAGTCACCAAGAAAATTATATTTCTAGTACAATTGCACTTAATACCAGCACAAGTACATGGATCGTTCCTTTCATATGTGTCATTCATCGATCTCAAAGGAGTACTTGATACTTTATTTTGCTTTTTTTCTTTTTTTCTTTTTTTTTCTTTTCAAAGAAAACATTTACACCCCACAATCATCCCAAACTCAAGCATTTACGTACTAAGCTCAAAAGGGAATAGTCAAAATTCTAATCATCAACAAGCGGCTACCCCTCAAGAAGCAAATATATCTAAGTCTTAATTCAATATTTAAGAGCATAATAAGCTTGTGTCAATAAAGAAGCTCTGCACTAGTGACACTGCGCATGTAACATCGCTAATATGTGATCATAGCAAGAATTAATCAAAAACAAGTCACACATAGTATTATCATAGGTTACTAACTTGGACTATTACGTGGGATCATGCTATGTTATGTCATGCAATGAAACTAATATGTAATGCAATTATATGAACTAATGTATGCAATGTATGAGTGTTTATCCTAGCATGATATGATCATCTAACAATTTTACAAGGCTAGAATTATTTTTGATTTTTAAATTTATTTTTTTTTTTGTTTTTTTTTTAATAACATAACACACTATTGAGAACACATCCCCATACTTAAATGAGTCAATGTCCTCAGTGACACACTAATACTCCTCCTATAAATAAAAGAAAATTAAGAATACTCCCCTATGCATATGCATGAAGTGCCGTTTGAAAAATAAGCGAAGTGTGTTGCCTCTAAGTCGATGCACCGCGGGCACCTTAACCATGCCCATGGTGCAAATCATTCTGCCCGGACTTCATAAACTGACCTTCTGGACCTTAAAATCCGATCTCCACCGTTCAGAATTTAGATATTAGTGTAAGGAAGATGCTGTCCAAAATTCAGGACAATCCGACCGTTGGAACTCCGGGAAACGCAAAAATAAGGCAGCTGATGCAACCAGAAAAATTGCTGCGAATTTTTTATTTCAGCACCTGTGACAACCACTTCAAACAAACACATCAAGGTAACTTGTGGGAGTAAAAAAAATCAAAATCTATCTAATATAATAATCATGGGTTGCCTCCCAAGAAGCGCTTGTTTATTGTCATTAGCTCGACTTATTCACATACAAGTAACAAAACTAATGAGGTGAAAAAGCAAATAAGTGCACATATCTACGAATCAATAATATATTTATGATGTGCAAATATATCTTTGGTCCACAAACATGTAAGAAATTTTGTATGGACCACACTTGCTCAAGAGACCTCGTAAAATCAAAGTAGCTAGAAAAGTCGTCAGAATAATCATCATAAGTACGACTCATATACTCTTCCCAAACTGGATCCTTATACTCCAAAGCAAAATTATCAAGTATCACATTCTTCTCAAGTATAATTGGAAACTCATCAATTTTTATCTCATCTACCAATTCGTTGAGCACAACATTATCTTCTAAATTTGGTAGATTTTCATCTACATCCAATTTATCACTTTCAAGCAAGGAACAATTGTCATCTAAACAAGTAGATTCATCAGACACTAAATTTTCCTCAGTTGCTAAATAAGTATCATTACAAAGTGGGAAGTCTACACAAGGAGGAATCCTAAAACAACCATTATGCATCACAAGTTGAACGTCCATAATAAACGTATTTCTTTTAGCATTCTCCTCGTACCAACTTATCGAATCTTGACATATTATATCAGTCTTATTAGCAACTTCAAATTTTGGTTCATCAATATGTGCAAAAAGTCCCAAAGATATTAAAGAAGGATTATATTGAACTAAGTTTTTATCAACATCATAACATGGGTAAGGATCATAACATTGATTTTCAGATGCATATGAAAAATCAGTGTTAGGTGGGTATGGAGGATAATATGAGTTGCAACAACTGAACGAATTCACCTGATACGCATTAAAATCCTGAAAAGAATTATAATCTTGATATCGTTCTTGATCATTGTAGAAATTCTGAGCGTTATTCCAACCAAAATTGTAATCCATGTCGTCTCTTTAGCTCACAACTTTTTGGTGTCACCCTCAAAGAACCTGTAGACACACCAAAAACAACGAAAGAAGGAAAAAAAAAATAATATACAACAATAAAATCAAAACCACAAGAAACAATTAACTTAAAATCAGTATTGCTGCCTTCCCCGGCAGCGGCGCCAATTTGTTGTCGAGTATTTTCAAGAGTATCGTTCGCAGGGAAGGACTGATATCAATACAAATTTCGAGTCTTTTATCTCTTGTAATTCAGAAGTGTGGAGAAGAATTTAGTGGATTTTTCTATCAACTAATTAATATAATAAATAAATAAATATAATAAATATGAGAGAAAACAACCCAAGAATTAGAGTTCTTCAATGGCTATCATGGATGTCTAATTTATGTCTCTTGATTGCTAAAAACAATCCTTCTAATATTTATAAACTCCTCTCCCAAGGTAGATTATAATGCCTACAATTATCCATTAAAAGCCACTCTCATGGTCAATTAAAGAACACTTGTAAACTATTAAGAACCAAGGATTTTATGTCTCACAATTCTCATATCAATCTCCCGATCTAATACTCAAATTGTGTCCATCATATCATGTACTAGAATTATAACTCCTCTCCCGATTCATTATAAGTCCTAGAGATTCAATTACAAGTTAGCTACTCCTGTAATTGTATAAAGCGCTCAATGACAGATTAAAAAATCAAGAGAAAACACAATCCAACTAAGCAAACATAATAAGCCAAAGAATACTACCCAACTCTTGGATCAAAGGATTAGCTACTCATGATATGATGAAACAAATATATATATTTATACCACAAACCATGAGAGTAAGAATTTAAGTACGAAGAATACAACTTGACGAAAGTGCTTGAAGTCCGGATGAATCCCTTCACTCCTTCTTCCAAATATCTCTCACAAGTGCTTCTCTCCCTTTTCTCTCTAGAAGGCTATCTCTATACTATTCTATATTATACAAAGTTAGTTGTCTCTAATCTCTATCAAACCCTAATATATATAAGAGTTTTCTTAATTTACAAGAAAATAAAATAATATCCTCAAACGGGTTGGATTCTGATGCTCAAATTCGTAGGCTGTTGTTCAGGCCTGATTCTGGACTGATCCAGTTGCCTTTTGATATCTGGACCACCTTAAACTTGTAGAGAATTTCAATATCTTCGCGTGGGCTGTTAAATCGCTCAATTCTGACGTCCGGAACTCAAGTTATGGCCCAAATAAGATTTGCTTCGCTGGCTATCCATAAAGTCCGAATTTCCATCTGATTAAGCCCAAATAAGCTTGATTTAATCCAACTTTAGGAATATTTATTTTCCTGAAATTAAACACTTAAAATCAATTAGTAACATCCCGATTATTTACAAAATACTAAAATTATGGGAATAAAATCATATAAAAACATATATAAATATATGCTTTATCAGGATGCACAGTGCAATTATAGAAAGTATAGGTAATAAAGTGATTTTGGCCAAAACCAGCGGGGTGCAAAAGGGAATATACTCTAATTTAAATCAGGTCCACTTAAGTTGTAACTGGGCATATGGCGGAATATATTATGGAACTGCAACATTAGTAATAGTAAAGTCATAAGGTTTATAAGTACTTCATGAATAGATTGAAAGATGTGGAAGCTAGCATAACTACAAAATAAGCGAAATATATGATGTTTTGCTACTTACATGTCCAATAAGGTTAACAGAGTTTGCAGCATAGTAACTACTGTTTTTTCTTCCCATTATGATCTCCAAGAGTAGAATTCCAAAACTGAAAACATCGGATTTAATTGAAAAAAGACCTTCCATGGCATACTCTGGTGACATATAACCACTGCGACCATACCAGTATCATGTTATATTTGGGCTTAGTTACGTACTAGAGCTTAGCAGGAAAAAAAGAGTGATGCATACTATGTTCCGACTACTCTCCTTGTCGTTTCTTCGATTTGATCATTTCCAAAGATTCGAGCCATCCCAAAGTCAGATATCTTCTCTTCGGGTTCATTTGAGCATCTAGTAAAACATTACTTGCTTTCAAATCCCTGTGAATGATTCTTAATCTTGAATCGTGATGAAGGTATACCATCCCCCTAGCTATGCAAAATATGATTACAAACCGTTTTTCCAAATTTAGCATGCACTTCTTTTCTTTATCTGAACAAAATTAACACCAGTCAGTATAGCATGCCATGCACATATGCTTACTTAAATCAACTATGAAGCTGAGTCATACCAAAAAGAAAGCTGAGTCATACTACATTACTACTTACATGTTTTACTTGAAGACTTGAAGCTGGGTACATCGAGGATATTGATGTTCACAGTCCTAGCTATTCAAGGGCTCTACTAGCTCCCCATACACCGTGAAATCTTCATGATAGGATATAACCCGGATCCAAGCACTGCATGACCCGGAGATGATCCCGGACCCAGGAGATGATCCGGACCCAGGAGATGATCCCCGACCCCGGAGATGATCCCGGACCCAGGAGATGATCCCGGACCCCGGAGATGATCCCAGACCCAGGAGATGATCCCGGACCCCGGAGATGATCCGGACCCAGGAGATGATCCCAGACCCCGGAGATGATCCCGGACCCCGGAGATGATCCCAGACCCCGGAGATGATCCGGACCTAATAGATGATCCCGGACTCAGACACAACCAATCCATCCCTCTCCCGGACCAGCACACGACGAATGGAAGCCCCAGGTGATAGGGACAGGACATGAACGGTCAACTACTGTCAAGAAACGACAAGCTGACAAAGGACACGTGTAGGGATTCGAGACATACAGGTGTATGGCCAAGATTCAGGTTTCCTACCCTTAAACCCTAATCCTTGGCCTACAAATAGACCAAGGATAAGAGGTTTAAGGGGATCTTCTTCTCTCTTCACTATCTTCTGCCTCCACACTCATATTTCACACACATACATTCAGCAAACATAAACACACAAGCAACCACATACAACAACCACCATACACACACCCTCTACATTGATAGATAGCTCATTTTCCGTCCGACTACTTTCAAGCCCGCTCTTACTCTCACGCCGGAGGCGCCTCGGGGTCCAAACCCCCCTCCGGCGTTGTTTTGCAGGCACCCATCCAGCAGCTACACCGCAAGACGACGGAGCAAGGCGGAGAAAGAGCCGGAACGGGATCTGGCGTTATCATTTGGCGCTAGAAGGAGGGGTGGTGTATCTCCGTCCTATGGTCACGGTGCCACTGGACTCATCTTCATCAGCAAGCTCCCGACAAGGGAGTCCCGTTTCATCTCTGTAAGCTTCAACAAACTCCAACCTTTAAGACACCATCTTAGCCATGGCTATTCTGTTGTGTGCACGTTAGCAAACCCCACCCACAAGAAGGACAAAATTTGTCTCTAGTAAATTAAGCACTTTGTCTGGTAGCATCTTATACTTCTTGGCACATAGCCATTTCAAGCATTCCCCAAAGTAGTAAGTTGACTGTCTGTCTATACTACTTATGTCATTCTGTTACTACCCATATTGCACACATACACTTTCACCAAAAAAGCAATCATAAACTTTCAAACTGAGAATTCTCCGAGCAACCAATCCGGATTCAATCATTTATTCATTACTTGAATTATTTTTTCAAGGAGAGAATTCTCCAAGCAACCAATCCGGATATAAGCAACCAATCCGGATTCAATCATTTATTTATTACTTAAATTATTTTTCAAGGAGAGAATTCTCCAAGCAATCAATCCGGATATAAGCAAACAATCCGGATCCAATCATTTATTCACTACTTGAAATATTTTTTCAAGCCAAGCAACCAATCCGGACTCAACCATTTATTTACTACTTGAATCATTTTTTCAAGCTAAGCAATCAATCCGGATCCAACCATTCATTCACTACTTGAAACATTTTTTCAAGCCAAGCAACCAATCCGGACTCAATCATTTATTTACTACTTGAAACATTTTTTCAAGCCAAGCAACCAATCCGGACTCAACCATTTATTTACTACTTGAATCATTTTTTCAAGCCAAGCAATCAATCCGGATCCAACCATTTATTCACTACTTGAAACATTTTTTCAAGCCAAGCAACCAATCCGGACTTAATCATTTATTTACTACTTGAATCATTTTTTCAAGCCAAGCAACCAATCCGGATTCAACCATTTATTTATTACTTGAACTATTTTTTCAAGGAGAGAATTCTCCAAGCAACCAATCCGGATATAAGCAACCAATCCGGATTCAACCATTTATTTATTACTTGAATTATTTTTTCAAGGAGAGAATTCTCCAAGCAACCAATCCGGATATAAGCAACCAATCCGCATTCAATCATTTACTTATTACTTGAATTATTTTTTCAAGGAGAGAATTCTCCAAGCAACCAATCCGGATATAAGCAACCAATCCGGATCCAACCATTTATTTATCACTTGAAATATTTTTCAAGGCGAGAATTCTCCAAGCAACCAATCCGGACTCAACTATTTATCTACTTGAAACATTTTTTCAAGGCAAGCAACCAATCCGGATTCAACCATTTATTTATTACTTGAATTATTTTTCAAGGAGAGAATTCTCCAAGCAACCAATCCGGTCCGGATTCAATCATTTAGTTATTACTTGAATTATTTTTCAAGGAGAGAATTCTCCAAGCAACCAATTTGGATTCAATCATTTATTTATTATCTACAATTACCAATCAGTTAAGCAAACAATGCGGAATGAATTATACTTACAAGTACCATTCTAAAGCAAACTACAAGTGGTCAATACCGGACCCAGCTGTTCACCTAAGGCAAGGATTTACTCAACAGCCAATTCGGGTTCCTCCCCAATTATTATTTGGGAAAATAGTGCAAGGCAAGCGGAGCAGGAGAAAAGAGAACCTAGCATGATCCGGACTCGCTTCACAGACCCTGCATTGTCACTATAAACCTGCCGAGTTATCCAAATCACGGGATAAAAAAGGAAAGTGCACTCCTGGTTCAAGAACGTTCTCCTGGAAGAAATTACAAAAACAAAATACAAGTCTGAACCAGAAACACAATAGCTATAATCGAAGAAAGCAGCAATCAAGAAAGCAAACTACAACTAATAAAGCAAAAGGCCATCAGGATTACGCCCAAGTAATAGGTTCAGTCCGGAACACAACCGATCCAAGACAGACAAGTTCAAGACTACAAAGAAAACAAGTTCAGGTTTACAAAAGAGAGAATGCGCTAAACCCAGACAAAGCAAAAGATAGAACTATCCGACGGTCTAATCCTGAACGACAAGATGATCCAGACCGACATCTCGGTCCAACTCCTTGGGAAGAAAGCTAGGAGTAGGCCCATCATATGCTTCCGGCTCCCCAAGACCCTTTTCAAGGTCCTCCTTAGCCTTGACATACAAGCCACAAAAGCTATCAAAGCTTGCCTCCGGGTCAGACTTGATATGCCTCTCAGCAACAGTCCAACAACATAAGATCTCGGCCGCCCCAGCATCGGCCAAGGCACAGTCATACTCCTCAGACTCCTTGAACTCAGAAATCACCACGACAGGCTCCTTCCTCTTAGCGAGCTGCCGCTTCAGACTCTCGATCTCGGTCTCAAACTCGGAAACCCGAGTCTCAGCTGCCTTCAACTTCTCGCCCAAATCGTCAACTGAGGACTTGGCCAACTTTAGATCCGTGTCCAAAGTTGTGATCCGGACATCCTTATCATCCGAAGCCGCCTTCTCCTCCCTCAGTTGGTTTGAGCTCAAGGCAACCATCCCAGCAATTGCAATGCCCATCTGAAAAATTCAAATCCCCACATTTCAGCAACAAAAACAGAAGAGAATAGTTAAACAACTAAAGTTGATACACTCACCTGACCCCAAACCGCAGCAGCTTTCCTGTACATTCCAACCGTCCCGGATTCCCCCATCTCAGTCTAGTCCGAATCCGAAGGCATCTCAGACATGATCTTCACCACCTCCTTCATAGAATGGTCCCCAACCCGGAGACCATCCTCCTCATCATCCAAGTCCAACTCCTCTATGATTGATTTACCACGACCAGAAGTAGAACCCTTGGACACATGCTTCTTCTCCGGCTTCTTTCTCTTCTTTTCAACTTTCTTGGCCGGCTCCGGGCCGCCCATCTCCACATCAATGATTGCAACGGTCCCCGGATTCATCCTCGGTGTACTAGACTCAGACCCCATCTCACGGGCAGAAGACCTAGATCCCGCAACCAATCCAGACTTCTTCTTTGTCATGTGGGAGGAACCCAAGTTTTTCAAAGCTGCAGCCAATGTACCGGAAGACATCTTCCAAAGCCTTCTACGAAAATAAGGCAAGCCTGAAACAAAAAACAAGAAAAATCAGAAATCATGGACAGAGCAATCCCACACCTGTATAAGAAGACCAGAAAAGAAACAACTACAGCTACAGCTACAAATGCAATAGAAAAGTATAAAGAAGCAATCACATAAGAAGAATAGACACAAAACAACTACAAACTCGGACTTACACCCCCAGTTATGTAACTTGCGATGCTGCATGAAAGTATCCCGGGTGAACTGTTGCCCAAGGAAATTGCAGAAATCAAAGACCTGTTGCAAAGCATCGCCTCTTAAAATGGGTGGAAAGAAGTCCGTCTCTACCCCCTCAGTCGCAATATAAGGCATAAACCCCAGATCAAGACCCTTCAAAAGAATTATCTCGTGATTCCAATGCTTCAACGAAGAGAGCATAATCATCGGTCTCGCAAGACCCGGACCGTACCCACACTCCTTAGCCCGGAATCTCACCTCATACAAAGGTTCCTGGGTGGACTTAACTAGGAGAAAGACCTGGTGAAACAACTTAAAGGTAGGCTGAATCTTCATCTTGTTACAGGTGGCTAAGAACCAAGTCATCCACTTGATTCCATTCGGGTTTATCTGCATTGGTGAACACTTATACACATATTTACACAAATGTTTGAAGAAGAGGTGCCACCGGGGGTTCCACCCGGACCTAAGATGTTCTAACCAAACAGGAACGAACCCATCAGCTGGTCTATGATAAATTCTTTCCCCAGGCTCAGGCCACCTCCACTCTATCTGATGTGCTAGAAATATGATTTCAAATTAAATCGCAAGCGCACGATCACCGTTTTAATATTTATGATTCGATCCACAGAGATTAAAATTATTTTTCGAAAAAAACCTTAATTTCTAATCTAGGCGAATTAGAACAATTAATTTTTGAGAAAAAGGGTTTTCTAAATTTAACTCTAAGATTTCATTTTAAACTAATCTAATTAATTATTACTCATCACAATTAAACTTAAATTAAGCCTAATAATTTAAGATTGAAAACTAATTTTAGACACTAAAAAAAAAATATGACAAGTCGTGTGCTTATTCTATCTACCCAATTCAGAAAATCAAATCATGTTTAACCACAATTATTAATCAGGAAATTTTCAAGCACTAAACTTCAACAAAATCCATTAGAAATGCCAAACTCGAAGTGGCAACTCAGAGACTAAACAAATTAAAACCCAAAACAAACTACTCAACTTTACACAGCAGGTTACAAAACTCAGTAGAATAAATTTAAACAACTCTGTATAAAAGATTTAACGCAGCCATCAACATTTCTACAAACTAATAGTAACAAAACAGACACAGTAACACAACCAAGCACTTCACTTATACGGAACAATCTTGAAAACAGGACGCAAAAAAAAGCTTAAAACTAAACCCATTTTATAAAAGAAAGCAGCTACGTGCTCTATGACTCAGTACAAAACTTGGAAATGGCAGGCTCAGTGATGTGATAAAGTGACGTTAGACTCAGTAAACGAAAACAGGACTCAAAAACAACTCAACCAACAAACGAGCAGAACAACTCAAATTAACAACTCGGAACCATGACTCGATACAGCAGAACTCGAAGCAAACACTCGACGCCGACTCAGACGCTCAAGACTCGATTCCAAACTCAAGACTAAACGCAGCAGCGAAAACAGAAGCTATAAACAGAAACGAACACTCGATAAGAACTCGGAAAGGACGAAACAGCAAACAAGAGACTAAAATCGAGGACTCGAAAACTCAGACGCAGCAACACAGATTCGGACTAACTAAAACTCAGTACCTGACTCGATAATAACTTAGAAAACGCAACAAATTCAAACACAAACCCATAACCTCAGCAAGAAGTAACAAATCGCAGCTCAACTATACTACAGACTCAAACAATCGACAAGCAACGACTCGAGAATACTCAGCTACAACTCGGTGAAGAATTCGGAAATAGTAGCGAAACAATTACGACTCTACGACTTGACTTAAAACCAGAATTTGACAAACGCAAAAACGAACCCAGATTACAAACAACTCGGCAAACAAAATCAAAAACAAACGCAGTCAATTACTCAAACTAGCAGGTGACTTTAACAAAGACAACGGAAAGAAAATGGAGTGTATATAACGGAGGTGGGGTTGTAGTGAGTTTTAAAAGTGAGTTTTAAAAGGAACAGGGGAAGGGGTTTATAACGAAAGCAGGGGAAAAGGGGGTGGGTTTTTGTTTTCTTAAATAAATGACAATAACAAGAAACTGGAAATGGGTTTGTGCGCCGAATTACATAAAACTGTTGTATCTAATAATCTAACCCCCACACAAATTATCTTTGTGCTAGAGTTTCAACCATCTTAAAAATTAAAACTAAAAATTGAGAGATCTACACTAATCATAAGCTCAATGATTCTTCATTTCCCAAAAGCTTAAAAAGCATGTGGTGGTACTTAGAAAAAATCATTCAACTTGGAGAACATAAATTAAGAAGACAACACAAGATTAAACTAGAAGAAATTTGCATAGAAACTAAAAAGTGTATACAAGCTTGGAAAGGAAATTGGGGCTATCAAAATGTAAATCTATCTAAGATACTAACTATAGAAATGACTAGGTAGAAAAAGATTGGTAGGTGGCTAGGTTACTAGGTAGGTGATTACAAGTAAAGAGAAGGGGGTATTTATAACTAAAGAATTAGGGTTTAGGGGTAGGGTGGCTCAATCTTGACCATCCATGTGCCTTGTGTGTTGGGAAGATTGTGGCCCTCCATGTGTCCCTTAGTTGCCAACTCTTTTTTTCTTCTTTTCTTTTCCCTTTTCTTCTTTTTCTTGCATTTTCTCTTCTTTCTTTATTTATCTACAATTTCCTGAAATAAAATAAATAAGCGATTAATACTACGAAAATAAACAAAAAATAGGCACTTAAATATGCAAAAATATGGACTAATCACTATCTCTACAAGAGGAGTTTTGTCTCCTAAGGGTTTACAGAAGATATACCCATAAAATCTTCGAGACATTCTAGCAAGTGTCTACTCGACTCTACTCTAATTTCGTTGGTGTTAACAAAAAGCGTTTTTTTTTAGGAAAATACGACTTAAAGACTCATCTACTAATAATCAAGATACAGTTGTCTCTAATCTACTTGCATCGACACAAAAGTTTACTAGAAATCCAAGGAGTGTAAGTAATTTAAGGCCTTTGATGGATCCTAATTGTCTAAGAACACTTTCTCTTTTTCA
The DNA here is from genome assembly GCF_001625215.2 of Daucus carota subsp. sativus. Taxonomy (NCBI): domain Eukaryota; kingdom Viridiplantae; phylum Streptophyta; class Magnoliopsida; order Apiales; family Apiaceae; genus Daucus; species Daucus carota. The sequence continues at coordinate 24,471,396 of NC_030387.2, read as the reverse complement.
ACCAATTTTGAACTAACCCAATCTCTATCGAAACAAATATCTAGCCAAACTTCACAAACTCTTATTCCTTCTTTTTTCTTTCTTTTTTTTTTTTCCTTTTTTTTTCCTTTTTTGCATTGACTTTATTATGTCCGTTTTCTTAGGCAAACAATGTTACCCATGTAGCGAGCTTTAGGTCAGTGACTCCCAAACCAAACGGTCTTAGGGCACTAGGTTTTGAAATCCCCCGACGGACTTAATTGCTCGAGTAACAAAGGCCACAAAACGAGACTAGCCAATCTACTTTTGCCCATTTATCTAAAGATTTTATCTATAAAGAACAATGGGTATTGAAGTAGTTATTCCTTTTCTTTTTCTATCTCTTTTTTTTTCTTTTTTTCTTTTTTTTTTATTCGCAAAGGTTCGATTCGACGTTGTTTCAACATGTGGGTTCTCTCTCAGGTATCGAATAATATCACTAGGCAATCTCTCCATCAAAAGTCTCGTGCAAAGTGTGTGCCATCTTGGAATTTAGAGTACAAATCGGTCGATACAAGCTTCAAAAAGACAACCTTACTCAACTACGTTCAAATTATCTAAAAGACACTACATGTATATACTTTTCGAAAACATGCTAAACACCAACTACTCCTAAAGTTCGAGTGAGGGAAAGACAACTTAGCTAAAACATCTCTATTTTTGGATTTTCTAATTTTTCATTTTTTAGGGATTTTCATTTTTTAATAATTACACTAAAGCCCTCCCCATACCTAAATCATGCATTGTCCTCAATGTATGCAAAAGAGAGAATTGAAATGAGAGAGTAAAGAGGAATAATACCTGAATAGGAGATGAAGGGATTTTTATTAACTACTGAAGCAAATTACATGATCAAGGGTCGATGAGGTGGATGACCTCTTCCTCCGAATCAATAGGCAATTCTAAAAATGGTTTAAGACGTTGACCATTAACTTTGAAAACATTACCATTTTTAGGATCCTGAATTTCAACAGCACCGTGAGGAAACACAACTTGAACAATGTAAGGACCATCCCATCTAGAACGCAACTTACCGGGAAACAAATGAAGCCTAGAGTTGTAGAGAAGAACTTTTTGGCCGGGAGAAAAGGATTTTCTTAAAATAGTCTTATCATGGAAGGCCTTGGTTCTCTCTTTGTAAATTTTAGCATTTTCGTAGGCATCATTCCTAAGTTCGTCCAACTCGGTCAATTGTAACTTCCGATGACTACCGGCGGTGGGTAAATCGAAGTTCAATTCTCTAATGGCCCACATGGCCCTATGCTCTAACTCTACCGGCAAATGGCAAGCTTTACCATACACGAGTCTATAAGGAGACATTCCTAAGACGGTCTTAAAGGCGGTCCGATAGGCCCATAAGGCATCTATCAATTTGGTTGACCAATCCTTCCTATTCGAGTTGACCGTCTTTTCTAAGATTTGCTTAATTTGCCGGTTTGACACCTCTACTTGGCCACTAGTTTGAGGATGATAAGGGGTAGCAAGCCTATGAGTGATGGAGTACTTCTTAAGAAGAGACTCGAATTGACGGTTCTTGAAATGTGTCCCTTGGTCACTAATGATAGCCCTAGGTGTACCAAATCGAGAAAAGATATTCTCTTTAAGGAAGCGAAGGACAACTTTGTTGTCATTAGACCGGGTCGGGATGGCTTCTACCCACTTAGAAACGTAATCAACCGCGAGAAGGATGTAAAGGTGGCCAAACGAACTAGGAAATGGGCCCATGAAATCTATGCCCCACACATCAAAGAGCTTTATAACAAGGATTGGGCTCATAGGCATCATGTTCCTCCTAGTGATTCTTCCTAGATGTTGACACCTACTACATGCAGAACAATACTCGGCGGCATCCTTAAACAAAGTGGGCCAATAAAAACCGCATTGGAGGATTTTAGCGGCGGTCTTTTTCGCACTAAAATGACCTCCACATGCTTGATCGTGACAAAACGAGAGGATGCTATGAAACTCACTATTTGGGACACACCTCCTAATGATTTGATCGGGACAATGTTTAAAGAGATACGGGTCGTCCCAAAAGAAATGGTTCACTTGAGAAAAGAACTTGGCTTTATCATTTTTGGACCATGTCGAGGGAATGTCACCGGTTGCTAGGTAATTGACTATGTCGGCGAACCAAGGGAGAGTGGAAATCGAGAGAAGGTGTTCGTCGGGAAAGGATTCGCGTAAGGGCAAATCGTTAGTGGATTCAACCACTAATCGAGAGAGATGATCGGCGACGACATTCTCGCACCCTTTCTTATCCCTAATCTCTAAGTCAAACTCTTGGAGCAACAAAATCCATCTAATTAAGCGGGCTTTTGAGTCTTTTTTAGAGAAAAGGTACTTAAGAGCGGCATGGTCGGTGTAAACAATGATTTTGGACCCGATAAGATAAGAGCGAAATTTTTCTAAGGCAAAGACTACGGCTAGAAGTTCCTTCTCGGTGGTAGAGTAATTGAGTTGCGCATCATTTAAGGTCTTACTAGCATAGTAAATGACATGAGGCCTCTTATCTATTCGTTGTCCTAAAACCGCTCCTATCGCATAATCGGATGCGTCACACATAAGCTCGAAAGGTTGGCTCCAATCGGGAGACTTCATGATCGGGGCCGAAGTCAATTCTCTCTTAAGGTCTTCGAAGGAATGAACACACTCGCTTGTGAACTCGAATTTGACATCCTTAGCTAGAAGGTTGGTCAAAGGTCGGGCCTTTTTGCTAAAATCTTGAATAAATCTACGATAAAATCCCGCATGTCCAAGGAAAGAACGAATTTCCTTAACGGACTTGGGAGGAGGGAGATTAGCAATTAGGTCAACCTTAGCCTTGTCTACTTCGATCCCTTTTTCAGAAATTTTGTGTCCTAAAACGATTCCCTCCTTAACCATGAAATGACATTTCTCCCAATTTAACACTAAATCCGTTTCCTCACATCTTTTCAAAACTAAGTCTAGATTATTAAGGCATTGGTGAAAAGATGGTCCAAAGATGGAAAAGTCATCTATGAAGACTTCTAGAAAGTCACCTATCATTTCCGAGAAGATGCTAGTCATGCACCTTTGGAACGTGGACGGGCCCGTGGTTAGGCCGAAAGCTAGACGTCTATACGCGAAGGTTCCAAAAGGGCAAGTGAAAGTGGTCTTTTCTTGGTCTTCGGGAGCAATCGGGATTTGAAAATATCCCGAGTAACCATCTAAGAAGCAATAAAAAGCATGACCCGCTAACCTTTCTAGCATTTGATCGATAAAGGGCAAAGGAAAATGGTCTTTCCTAGTGACGGCATTAAGCTTCCTAAAGTCTATGCACATTCTCCACCCGGATTGAACACGCGTTGGAACTTGCTCATTGTTCTCATTTGTCACCAAAGTAATGCCCGACTTCTTAGGCACTACATGGACGGGACTCACCCACTTACTATCGGAAATGGGATAAATAATCCCATTGTCTAAGCACTTAAGAATCTCTTTCTTAACTACCTCCATCATGGGAGGATTCAACCTCCTTTGAGGTTCTCTCACGGGCTTTGCATCTTCTACCAAATGAATTCTATGTTGGACAATCGCCGGGCTAATTCCTTTAATGTCCGAGATGCTCCACCCTATCGCTCCCTTATGCTTTCTAAGGGTTCCTAAAAGTTCTTCCTCTTGTGACGTAGTCAAATTAGAGGCAATGATAACGGGATATGACTCGTTAGGACCTAGAAAATCATACTTAAGAGTGTCGGGAAGAGGTTTGAGTTCTACTTCCGGCGGTTGTGACTCAACGGATTTCTTAGGTAAAGGCAAATGCTCGGGTTCAACATCACGCTCTTGACTTGTTGTAGGAATGGTGGATTCTAACATTTGGTTGACCTCATGTGTGTAGTCGGAAACATCCCAATCCTCTCCAAAATGTTTTAAGCAAAATTCAAGTGCATCCTTAGGATTCATGAGATCTTGATCAACTATTTCATCAATTAGATTAACGTCCATAGGTTGATCATAGAAATCATCGGATTGTTTCCCCACATGAAAAATGTTGAGGTCGATTGTCATGTTACCAAATGTTAGCTTCATTAAGCCGTTCCTACAATTAATCAACGCGTTGGATGTAGCTAAAAAGGGTCGTCCTAGGATTATGGGAATTTGATTCTTCGGGTTCCTAACCGGCTCGGTCTCTAGGACGACAAAATCTACGGGAAACACGAAGTCACCTACTTTAATTAGCACATCCTCGATCATTCCCTTAGGAATTTTCACGGATCGATCGGCTAATTGAAGTGTGACATTGGTTTGTCGGAGCTCCCCTAAGCCTAAAGCTTGGTAGACAGAATATGGAAGGAGATTAACACTAGCCCCTAAATCAAGTAACGCCTTATCCACAAAAGTTTCTCCTATGACACATGAAATTGTAGGACAACCGGGGTCCTTGTATTTCACGGGAATTTGGTTTGAGAGAATCGAACTAATGTGAGAGGTAAGGAAAGCTTTCTTAGGAACATGGTTAGTTCTCTTATGGGTACATAACTCCTTAAGACACTTAGCATATGAGGGAATTTGTTGAATTGCATCTAAAAGGGGTATGTTGACCTTGACTTGCTTAAACACTTCCAAAATCTTCTCCATTTGAGCCGATTGCTTAGGTGAAATAAGTCTTTGTGGGTAAGGGACTCTCGGTTTATAGACTACTTCACCTTGCAACTCGGGTTCCGGGTTTGGGTCACTCGACTCCTCACGGGCTTTTGAACTCTCGGGTTTGTCATGATTAATGGTAGTGCGGGGTGGACTTGGGTTAGAAGTCGAATCCCCTTTCTTACCAAGGTTCTCACCAACGTGGGTCTCTACTTGTTTACCCGACCTAAGAGAAATGACCGAATGCACATTATCCGGGGGTCTTTGATTAAGTGGAAATTTTAGGTTCGGCTCCGGTTGACTAGGGAATTTGTTCTTTTCTCGTTCACACAACGTGTTCGCTAATTGACTCAATTGGGACTCTAACTTAGAGACGGCTTGCACATTAGAATGCAAAAGTTGCCTATCTTGAGTTAAAGTTTGCATGAAGGTTTGTTGGGATTGGGTCAAGTTAGTTTGCGATTTCACTAAGGCCTCTATGCTCTTTTCTAGGGAATTGAGTCTCTTATCTGAATCATTAAAACCGGGAGGATTTAACGGAGCTTGACTTGGGTTTTGATAATTCGGAAAAGAATTGGGATTGGGCCTAGGAAAATTAGGTTGTGGAGTTTGAAAGTTTTGCCCTTGGTTCCACGAGAAATTCGGGTGATTCTTCCACCCGGGGTTGTAAGTTGGTGCAAAAGGATCGTTTCTCGGCTTAGGTTGGAACATCGCGTTCACTTGCTCAAAATCGTGAGATTGTTGGATCTCGGGATGGGGAGCATCATAGTTCGGGAACATAGGCAAAGATGAGGGGCCACTATGAGACTCTAAAGCTTCGAGTCTCTTAGTAAGGGTTGCTAATTTGGCATCGGTTGCCACATTGTTTCCTATCGAGTGCAAACCCCTAGCGCTAGACGCCTCGATCGACTTTTTAGGTTCCCTAGTAGACTCCCATAACATTGTTTTCTCGGCTAAGTCCTCGAAAAATTCCCACCCTTGGTCCTCATCTTTTTCCATGAATTTGCCTTGGCACATAGATTCTAACAAAGCGGTTGTTTGACTATCTAAGGCCTCGTACACAATCTTACAAAGTCTCCATTTCTCTATTCCATGGTGGGGGCATTGTGATAAAAGATTTTTGAAACGATCAAAGAATTTCCAAAAAGACTCATTTTCCCTTTGATGGAATTGATTTATTTCATTTGTAATTCGAGTCGTTTTGTGGTTTGGAAAATACTTTTTAAGAAACATTACCACAAAGCCCTCCCAAGTGGAAATAGAATTGACGGGAAGACTATACAACCATTTTTTAGCATTTTCTTTTAAAGCAAAGTTGATTAGTCTAAGCCGAATGGAATCTTCGCTCAATTGTTGGAGTTTTTGCAAACCGCAAACCTCCTCAAATTCTTGAATAAAGAGATATGGATCCTCACCTTCACTCCCTAAAAACTTAGGCAACATGCTAATGTGATGTGCCTTAATCTCGAAATTATTCCCATTAACGGGAGGAAGGGTGATACACGATGGTTGAGCAGAACGGGACGGGTAACAGCGGTCTTTAAGAGACAACGCCATGTTTACTATCGGTTCGCTAACTTCTATGGGTTCGGAGTCCGAAGAGGACGAAGAAGGAATTTCGATGATCGGTCTAACTAATCTAGACGATTCGCTCCTAACCCAAGTAGTTCGCATAAACTAGATAGTAAACACGTAGCAAGTAAGTGCGAAAAATTAAAACAAACAAAAGAAAGGGTGTAAAAGTGAAAGAAAAACCTAATTCTAGGGTTCCCTAATAAAAATGAACTAGACCTTGCTCCTAACGTTAAGGACCACCAAAAACTCGATAAATCCAAAATTATTCGGACCGGTCTGGCCAGTTTGGAGCAGGCATTGCCAAGAGGCCAATCTCCGCGCTTAGACACCAAACCTTAATCGGCCAGGTAAGCTTTCGCTTGCCTTAGACACCGAAAAGTCGGAATAATTAAAGATTACCTCGTCTTTTAGGTACCTTCCTAGTTGAGCGCGAAATCCTAGGGGCTAACGTCTAATTCAATTTTATTAAAAGGCTAGGGAATGCAAAATGAAGAATTAAGTCGTTGTGGGCCAAGGAAAGAGTGATGAAATCCCTTCCCTTATCTTGTGAGTGGGTTTTGCCCTTAGGATTTATTTAAAATGATGCTCCACACAACGAGATAATAAAAGCTATAAACAAATATGGATGCTTCTACACTACGTGATTTACTCTAAAGAAAGGAAGAAATTAACGCACCTTAGGGTCCTCCAGCGATCACCACAATTTAAGGTACGAAAATTTAAAAACAAAAATTAAAATCTAAATGATGTGCCCTAAGTGTAAAAATGCATGATGCAACACATATTTAATTCTAACTACTATTTTTGGATTTTAAATTTTTAATTTGTTTGTGTTTTTCAATTTTCAAATTTGTTTGTGATTTTCTAAATAAAGACGAAAAAAAGTGGAGAGATACGAGATACCAAAGCAAGCTTCCAAATCCGAGCAAAATTTGTTCACTTTACTCCATGAATCCCGACTATTCCTCCTCGAAATAAAGAACAAAAAAATAGTGAGAAAACAAGCTAATCCGAAAGATTAAAAATAAAGGAGCGAAAAATAAATTTTAATCCCCGGCAGCGGCGCCAAAAACTTGATGTGCTAGAAATATGATTTCAAATTAAATCGCAAGCACATGATCACCGTTTTAATATTTATGATTCGATCCACAGAGATTAAAATTATTTTTCGAAAAAAACCTTAATTTCTAATCTAGGCGAATTAGAACAATTAATTTTTGAGAAAAAGGGTTTTCTAAATTTAACTCTAAGATTTCATTTTAAACTAATCTAATTAATTATTACTCATCACAATTAAACTTAAATTAAGCCTAATAATTTAAGATTGAAAACTAATTTTAGACACTAAAAAAAAAAAATGACAAGTCGTGTGCTTATTCTATCTAGCCAATTCAGAAAGTCAAATCATGTTTAACCACAATTATTAATCAGGAAATTTTCAAGCACTAAACTTCAACAAAATCCATTAGAAATGCCAAACTCGAAGTGGCAACTCAGAGACTAAACAAATTAAAACCCAAAACAAACTACTCAACTTTACACAGCAGGTTACGAAACTCAGTAGAATAAATTTAAACAACTCTGTATAAAAGATTTAACGCAGCCATCAACATTTCTACAAACTAATAGTAACAAAACAGACACAGTAACACAACCAAGCACTTCACTTATACGGAACAATCTTGAAAACAGGACGCAAAAAAAAGCTTAAAACTAAACCCATTTTATAAAAGAAAGCAGCTACGTGCTCTATGACTCAGTACAGAACTTGGAAATGGCAGGCTCAGTGATGTGATAAAGTGACGTTAGACTCAGTAAACGAAAACAGGACTCAAAAACAACTCAACCAACAAACGAGCAGAACAACTCAGATTAACAACTCGGAACCATGACTCGATACAGCAGAACTCGAAGCAAACACTCGACGCCGACTCAGACGCTCAAGACTCGATTCCAAACTCAAGACTAAACGCAGCAGCGAAAACAGAAGCTATAAACAGAAACGAACACTCGATAAGAACTCGGAAAGGACGAAACAGCAAACAAGAGACTAAAATCGAGGACTCGAAAACTCAGACGCAGCAACACAGATTCGGACTAACTAAAACTCAGTACCTGACTCGATAATAACTTAGAAAACGCAACAAATTCAAACACAAACCCATAACCTCAGCAGTAACAAATCGCAGCTCAACTATACTACAGACTCAAACAATCGACAAGCAACGACTCGAGAATACTCAGCTACAACTCGGTGAAGAATTCGGAAATAGTAGCGAAACAATTACGACTCTACGACTTGACTTAAAACCAGAATTTGACAAACGCAAAAACGAACCCAGATTACAAACAACTCGGCAAACAAAATCAAAAACAAACGCAGTCAATTACTCAAACTAGCAGGTGACTTTAACAAAGACAACGGAAAGAAAACAGAGTGTATATAACGGAGGTGGGGTTGTAGTGAGTTTTAAAAGTGAGTTTTAAAAGGATCAGGGGAAGGGGTTTATAACGAAAGCAGGGGAAAAGGGGGTGGGTTTTTGTTTTCTTAAATAAATGACAATAACAAGAAACTGGAAATGGGTTTGTGCGCCGAATTACATAAAACTGTTGTATCTAATAATCTAACCCCCACACAAATTATCTTTGTGCTAGAGTTTCAACCATCTTAAAAATTAAAACTAAAAATTGAGAGATCTACACTAATCATAAGCTCAATGATTCTTCATTTCCCAAAAGCTTAAAAAGCATGTGGTGGTACTTAGAAAAAATCATTCAACTTGGAGAACATAAATTAAGAAGACAACACAAGATTAAACTAGAAGAAATTTGCATAGAAACTAAAAAGTGTATACAAGCTTGGAAAGGAAATTGGGGCTATCAAAATGTAAATCTATCTAAGATACTAACTATAGAAATGACTAGGTAGAAAAAGATTGGTAGGTGGCTAGGTTACTAGGTAGGTGATTACAAGTAAAGAGAAGGGGGTATTTATAACTAAAGAATTAGGGTTTAGGGGTAGGGTGGCTCAATCTTGACCATCCATGTGCCTTGTGTGTTGGGAAGATTGTGGCCCTCCATGTGTCCCTTAGTTGCCAACTCTTTTTTTCTTCTTTTCTTTTCCCTTTTCTTCTTTTTCTTGCATTTTCTCTTCTTTCTTTATTTATCTACAATTTCCTGAAATAAAATAAATAAGCGATTAATACTACGAAAATAAACAAAAAATAGGCACTTAAATATGCAAAAATATGGACTAATCACTATCTCCGGGCCTAGCTGGAAAGCAGACCTCACCACGGTGTCCATCTCCTCCTTGGGCAAAGAAGTGAGACTCTCCTTCAGAGGATAGGGGTCCCGGGCCATAGCAAACTCTGCAAACCTAGAATCAACGTCCTCCTTATCATAAGGACCAGGATCCCCACCCGGATGCCTATCACGATACAAACTACTCAAATCCCGAAAGTATCGGGTGTCGGGAACATCCGGAGACTTCTTCACAAAGTGATAATTACTATTTGTCCAACAACCGTCCGGAGTGAACAACACCTGTCTATTTGAAACCTCCTTCACGGGAAGCCTCTTTGACAAAACAGCAGCCCGGGGCATGGTAGGAAAAGGACTTGGATCACCCTCTCTTAGCCGACCCCTCGGTCCAGACCATACACCTACATATAATAATCTGAGGTCAGTTTTATATATGAAGAACTCTCCGCAAGGAACTAGCTTATTCCTATTTGGTTTCTACATTGATTTTATTATGGTCCAGACCTCCAATCTAGACCTATCTATGAAACCACCCAACATCAAAAACCCCAGAAACACACTGACCCCGAACCCGGCAATACAAAATATTTTCAAACCAAACTTTAAAACTCAAAGCAAAAGCCACGAGGACCCGCAAGCATATACACACAAAAAGCCAACAACATGACTCCCTGACCCGGACTCATCACCCTGACCTTGACTCACGACCTCCAATCCGGATCAGTCTATACACACAACAGAAACACAAATCAATACAAAAAATACTCAAGCGCATGAAAAATTCCATCAGCCAAACTCATACTTACAAACACACACGACCACCTACGCACGTGTACAACCTGAACTCACCCACCCAAACAACAAAACTACAGATTACCAAACCCAGAAAAACAAAAACACAAAAAAATATATACACCAGCAAAAACCAAAAACCAGACCTCACCAACTCGGAAATCCACAGACTTATATACATGAACCTATACACAGAGAAAACCAAAAGCATAAACCGACACCCAGTCCGGACCCACTGCCCCAATCCGGACTCATGCGAACACTAAAACACTACCCACAGCAAAGCTACTTTTTAAACTAAACCCACACCTTCACAACCAGTCCGGACTCGCCACCCCGGTCCGGCCCGTACTTACAACACAAAAACGTACTTGGAAGCAAACCACATAAGACCGAAGGTCACGATCGACAAGAACAAAACACTACAGGCGAAAATCAAAAACCCAGCCACTCCTACTCGGAAAGCAAAACAAACACAGCAGAAAGAATGTCAGACTCGGACAAAATCGACAACTCGCAATAAAACTACAAAATACAACTTAAACAAGGCAGCTTGAAAGACGTGAACTCGGAACCTAGCGACTCAAACTAATGGCAAGAACCACCCGGCAACTCAAAAACAAACCCAGACTCAGGTACTGGCTTGCCAAGCCGACTCAGAGCGGACTCGACAGAACTCAAAAACGCAGCAAACGACGACAACTCACTACAACTCAGCAACTCAACTCGGACTAAAATCACAGCAGCAACATTGTTTGAACTCAGCAAATTTTCAAGCAAAAAAGAAGCACAACAGGACTCAAACACATAGCAAACAACTACAACGAATCAAAGCAAAAAACACAATCCAAGAGTAGTATTCAGCCCGGACCTTGTTTTCGGTCCCGGACCCATCATGCTAGTCCGGACCTGGGAATCAAAAAGAAAAAATATATAAAGTGAAATCGCCTCCTGCTTTTTAGACACACACCGCATCCTGATTATTCCGGACCTCGCTTTTGGTCTCGGACCTCAACACATGATTAGTATGACAAACGTTAATGGATCAAGCATTATTAGTCCGGATCTAGAACTTGGAAAAATATATATTAAAAAGAAAAGGATGCTCCAAGCCAACAATCGATCCGGACCTCCATTCTAACTCCGGACTCAGAGCCAAGGACTTGTTGGGAGTCTGGACTCACTCTCTCATACCGGATCCACAACAGCTAGAATTTCGGAGAAAATATGAAAATATATGCGTACATCTCATGTTTCAAAAACAAAGACCATCAACCCGGACCCTGCTTGTGGTCCCGAACTCCAGCGCTCGTTTCTAAGAAATATAACCCGAGTCAGACTTGTCCGAAGCAAGAAGCGAAAAACACGGACAGGGGGGCAAAAGAAAAAAACTTCACCCTCTCCGCAATCAGCCCAGACCGGACACAAAACTCTACTCCCTCACACAGAAAATCTGTATAAGGGAGTGGGGGGCAAATGATAGGATATAACCCGGATCCAAGCACTGCATGACCAGGAGATGATCCCGGATCCCGGAGATGATCCGGACCCAGGAGATGATCCCAGACCCCGGAGATGATCCCGGACCCCGGAGATGATCCGGACCTAATAGATGATCCCGGACTCAGACACAACCAATCCATCCCTCTCCCGGACCAGCACACGACGAATGGAAGCCCCAGGTGATAGGGACAGGACATGAACGGTCAACTACTGTCAAGAAACGACAAGCTGACAGAGGACACGTGTAGGGATTCGAGACATACAGGTGTATGGCCAAGATTCAGGTTTCCTACCCTTAAACCCTAATCCTTGGCCTACAAATAGACCAAGGATAAGAGGTTTAAGGGGATCTTCTTCTCTCTTCACTATCTTCTGCCTCCACACTCATATTTCACACACATACATTCAGCAAACATAAACACACAAGCAACCACATACAACAACCACCATACACACACCCTCTACATTGATAGATAGCTCATTTTCCGTCCGACTACTTTCAAGCCCGCTCTTACTCTCACGCCGGAGGCGCCTCGGGGTCCAAACCCCCCTCCGGCGTTGTTTTGCAGGCACCCATCCAGCAGCTACACCGCAAGACGACGGAGCAAGGCGGAGAAAGAGCCGGAACGGGATCTGGCGTTATCACTTCAGTTGGGAGTTAACTGTATAAACATGTTCTTTGAGGATACAAAATCATGGGAAAACATGACTTAGAGGACGATTCATACAGATTTGATCATATAGAACTACGTTGAGTTTTGTCCCCTTATAATACGGGATATGGAAGATGATTCATTCTTGTGAGGTCGAAGATACCACATACGTGTGAGAAATATTTTTGTGGTAAAATTAGAGTGTTTGTACATAGATGTCACTCTATATATCGGAATCTTGTAAACACAACTCTTATCGTTTATCAAACATAGTATTGTACCATTCCACTATTAGATGGGTTGAACATCACCTTATTTTTAAAAAATTATGCTTATCCTGTACCTGTCCTCGAAGACAATTAGGATACCCTCTTCGTGTTTTTCTGGTGTTGTTTGTTTTAGTTTATCTAAATACTTTCATATAAGATGCCCAAAAATGTGACCAAGCCTGTCTTCCGTGCCCTGTGGATAGTTGGTGGAGCTATTTGACTAGTATGGTTGCAGTTATGGTGAACTGGCCTTGCTCTTCACTCAACTACGTACAGTAATACACGTAGGTATTCCAAAATAGTAACAGGGGCCTAGGAAACTCTGCTGTAGCACGGAATCTAGCTGTGGGTGTATAACCCGAGTATAATTAGATTAATCAGTTAGAGTATCTTAATGGTTCTTACTGTCACAAACTGTGTTATAGAACTGCTGTAGTACTCAACCTATTCACTTATACAAGTACACACGTCACATGCATGGGATATTTATATATAGTCGAGGAGCCAAGTCAACTAAACCCATGGAAAAAGTAACCCATAACGAATTTTAAAGCTTCGGTCAAAGAATGTATTTGCAATCTCCCAAACATGGAAGTTTATATAATACAGTAACTTGCTACGCCCAACAAAATACTACTCCCTCCGTCCCCTCAGTAGTATACATCGGGAGATGGGGACGCGGCACAGACTTTAATACTCTTGAAAAGTGTTGTACAATCTATTTTTAAATATTTTTTTCTGAATTAAAGTTTGGATGTTATATTTTTATACAGCAAAAGAAAATCTCAAAAACAAATTACCAAACTATATTTTATAAGAGCATTGAAATGTGTGTCGAGCAGTTAAAAAGAAACGTATAGAATTAAATAGGATACAAAATACTACTATTATCCTGTATTATAAAAGCGGACTTAGTCAACATAAGCACGGTACATAGATCAATCGCGGATAATTAGAAATTAGATTATTAGTCGGAATCAATTTCAAATTATCGTTTAATTATATATATTATAGATTAATATTATAGATTAATAATTTTATATAATCGAAATAACAAATATTTATATATTACAAATAAAAAAGAACATGCATGTATATATATTAGCAGAAGCAAAAAATATATAATTTTAAGTATTTGGATAATTACATGACATAATCTAATAATAAATTATATATCATACGTAATTATATATTAAAGTATAATATTTCATAATCGATAAAATTATAATTTTATTTTTTTATAAAATTAGAACTGATAAATTTAATAAAAAATAAAATATTAATTTTTTTTTTGTAATTGACCGATTTTTGATCCATTTGTCAATTTTAGCCGATTATACCAATTTTTTCAAAAAAAAAAGATTTTTTGTCCGATTAACAATTATCAAGACGTTTTCTGTCCGAACAGCGATTAATCGACGATTAGTTTGATTAATCGGCAACTTTTAGACACTGCTATTATCATTAAAACTAGTATTTATTTATAAATTCAGCTCCACCATGCTTATGCAATTAATGGCGTCCGTCAAGGTCAAATTTATTTTGCCACTGGTTAGTAGTAGAAGTAATTTGAATATCTGACATAGTAACAATAAACAAGTGAGGTTGTGCAAATTACTATAGTAACATTTACGGGTTAATAGGCAAAAAGATCACTGATCTCATGGCCAACTTGCAGTTGGGTCATTGAACTCAAAAAGTTTGCAAACGGATCACAGAACTAAATTTAAGTTGCAGTCAACTCACTGAACTAATAAAAACTTGCATTTAGGTTACTGTGCCGTTAAGAATGAGTTGACTTTAACGGAATCCGTTAAAGATAATAATTAAAAATATAAAAAATTTGAAAAAAATATAAAAATTCAATTTTCTCAAAAAATTCTGAAAACTTAAAAAAAATCTGAAAATTTTGAAGAAACTTTAAAAAATATGGAATGTTTTTAAAAAATATGAAAAATGTAAAAACTTCGAAAAAAATCTAAAAATTTTGAAAAAAATTCAAAAATTCAAAAAAATCTGGAATTTCAAAAAATATACCTAAATTTCTGAAGTTAAAAAAAATTCAGACTTTTTCCAAATTTCCAGATTTTTTCGAAGTTTTAAATTTTCAAAATCGAGTTTTTAAAAAAGCGAATTTTTATATTTTTTCCATTTTTATTAACGGATTCCGTTAAAGTCAACTGATACTTAACGGCACAGTGACCTAAATGCAAATTTTTATTAGTTCAGTGAGTTGACTGCAAGTTAAATCCAGTTCTGTGATCCGTTTGCAAACTTTTTGAGTTCAGTGACCCAATTGCAACTTGATCATGAGTTCGGTGATTTTTTTGCCTATTAACCCTAACATTTACTCTTAACAAAATAAAAGGATTGCCAGCAAGGAGGGTTACATAAATAGCAGCTGACTCCTTCAATGTTTGACACAATCAATATCCCAGCTTGGCACAGAAATAGCAAAGTGTGAAACTGGGGGAGGTGGAACAAACTGGAGCAGGTGCCAGAGCCACCGCCGAAGGAGTCGGCACATCAAACATGATCACCAAGGAAGGAAAGACGAGCAACTATATAAATTAGGGTAGAAAATACTTTCCGCATTTAGTTTCCGACATAGCTCATCGTACATACATGTGTGCTGTATGTCCTGCATGCTTTGATTCGGCGAAACTTACAAAAAATTATTAATTAATCAAACCAGCAGG
Organism: Daucus carota subsp. sativus; assembly: GCF_001625215.2. Lineage (NCBI taxonomy): Eukaryota > Viridiplantae > Streptophyta > Magnoliopsida > Apiales > Apiaceae > Daucus > Daucus carota. The sequence continues at coordinate 24,456,015 of NC_030387.2, read as the reverse complement.
CATCGTCTTTCGGAGAAGAAATATAACAAAGATGAAGATTCAGCTTCGTATAGGCTGGAAAATGGGTCGCCTAGCTAGTATGATTTATATTGATACGAATTGGTCACAATGACAATACAAATCACGAAGTCAGTATATGCAGTCAATTTTATAATTAGATTATATCTATAATGGCGATTTTTAATTTTACAATTATTACCTGATCTGTCCTGGATTCAAATTTATCAAATTTAGAATTTAATTTCATTGCCTTTTTATAATTGAAACAATTTTTGGTAGGATATGGATTTGGTCAACATGATAGTAAATCCAAAACCCGAATACGTATTTTAAAATGATGTTTTTATAATTTTGGGGAAAATTACGGGTCTTAACCTAGCGGATTCATATAGATTAGATTTCAAATTTATCAAACTCTTGAATTTAATTTTAATATTATTTATAATTTAAAATTTTTTTGGGCAGTATTTGGACTTTGCACTACATCAATTTTGGCTATTTACGACGGATTTTTTTCGCCTTTTCCGTCGTAATTAGTACCATTTACGATGGAACGCTTTCGTTGTTTTTACTGACATTTGAAGTTAAAAAAAATAGTCGGTAATTTAAATTGTGTCGCAAGTTATCACTTACGTCGTAAGATCAGTCATGTGGACCTCACTGCTCAATTTTATTAAACCACAATATATGACGAACAAATCCGTAGTATTTACATCATGGGCCCTACATATTTACAATGGAAAAAACATCGTAAATACATCCACATGGACCCCAATGTTCAATTCATCATATGACGAAAAAACCAGTCGTATTTTCAGTGCGGATCCAATGCTTAATCATCACCGACAATATACGACGGAAGGTTGGTACGTCGTAAGTATTGACGAGAACATACAACATGTAAATCTACAACATGTAGATTTTCTGTTTACGCTCTGCCTTTTCTGTCGTAAGATATGCGTCGTAATTGCCCAGAATTGATGTAGTCTTAGCCAACACAATCGTGAATCCAAAACTCTGAATACATGTATCGAAGTGATGTTTATATTTTTAGGATTAATATTTCTCCGTTATAGAAAATAACATGTAGATTGTCGGAACAACATTTTAATTGTAGAGAAGATTAGTTTTTTTAGTTAGAAAATTTAGAAAGAATGATGTGTTTTAGTTAAAAGAATAATTACTATGTTACTTGACGTTATTTTAGAAGATTGAGTTTTTTTAGTTAGAAAATATAAAAAAGATAATATATTTTAATTTAAATTAAAGATTAATTATTAATTATATAGATAGACTGTATTTCGGCGACCAAATTTTTAATGTTCGGTTTTAATAGTATAGGTATATATGCTAGATTTAACTTAGTGTATTCTACAAATAATATTTACTAAGAACTATATTATAATTATTTTTTGAATTCCCGGTCGATTAAAATTTAAAGTTATAATTGAATTAGTTTATAGTAAGATAAAGTAATGTACTCCGTGTAATAGATCAATTTTCATCATATTTATTTTCAAATATTGTGTTTGTATTAAATTTATTTGTGTGTCCGTCACCGAATGAAGCCGATATCAGACCGTAATCCATTAATCTATTTGTAAGGGATACAAATTTGAGCACACTTTCTGACTTGAATACAAATAAATTTGAGTGAGATATTTTTAGGTACGTTATTTAAATATGACCACTACATAGTACATGTGAATATACGATAACGGAGCACATATCGTATTTGCATGTTACTCCACTGCTTAACGCGTTTCCTTCTTCCCACGTCCCCTGCAGCCCTGTGACCCTGTCCCATGACTCCGGCCTATATAATCCCCGCACTTTCACTTGAACACACATTGCATCCCCAGCTAGTCTCTCTCCATCAGCTTCCCCGCTTTGTATAAGAAAAGATAAAATGTCGCAGCTGCTAAAAAGCTCCTTAGCTTTCATCTTCATCGTTCTTCTTCCTGTATTGTTACAACTCATACTCATCACTCAAGCCCAACTAACACCACCCCCACCACCCCAAGCACAAACTCAAGCCCCACCAACATCACCACCACCACCACAGCAAGCACAGACTCAAGTTCCAACACCACCACCGCCGCCGCCGCCGCAAGCACAGACTCAAGCCCCACCACCACCACCAGCAGGACAAACTCAAGCCCCTTCAATTGCCTGCAAAACCTCCGTTTACCCCAAACTATGCCGCTCACTCCTATCCGCATTTCGCAACGCCCCCTCAAACCCTACCGGCTACGGCAAATTCACAGTCAAACAAAGCCTCAAACAAGCTAAAAGGCTCTCGAAAACCATCAACCGCTACTTGAAAAAATCCAAGCAAAAGATCGAACTGGGCCACGAGGAGCGAAATGCAATCCAGGATTGTGGGCAACTCTTCGAGCTTACGGTGGATTACTTGGAGACCATCACCCTGGAGCTCAAGAAGGCCGAGTCACTCACCGACGGACTTATCGGTAAAATCGAGACGTTGTTGAGCGGGGTGATGACGAATCAGGACACGTGCTACGATGGGCTGGTGGATAGCGGGAGTAACTTGGCAGCCGCTTTGAAAGAGCCCATCTCGGATGCCACCGTACTGTACAGCGTTTCACTAGGGTTGGTGACACGTGCCATCGGACGTGATCGGAAGCGTGGGCCTCGGAAGGGGAATGTGTGGCCGGGACAAGGCTTCCCCACCAACATTACCTTGTCGAAACTGAAAAAGGTGCGTCGTTTCTTCTTGTTTTGATCTGAGTAAAAACTTATTTTTCAGAAATAAGCCGAATATTATGATGAATTTTATATATTTATATGTTCATCAAAAATATGATAATTTACATATATAAATATAGAATAAGGAGGTTAAGTACTTTTTAAGTCACACAATTCGTAACATAGAGTCATTGAAAGTATACATATACTCTGATAAGGAGGTTAAGTATCTTTAAATCGCACAATTCTTAACACAGAGTCTCTGAAAATATAATCACTGATAGTATACCTACGTTTTATATATAATTATGTATTTAAATTTTTTTTTTATGTACTCCTATATTACACCATAATAGAAACACTAGAAAAGAGAGTAGTTCCCAAGATATTGGCAGGGGGAGACTAGGTAGGAGTCCGGCGGAGGCGGATAGGTGTATTGATAAGTGGGAAACATTTTAGTGCCAGTAGTATGCTGAAAAAAGGGAGTAGGAATCTGCTGGAAGAGGTAGAAGCTAATTCATTTGGCGACGAAACTACAACTGGTAGTCTAGTACTAACTGCCTTAAAACTCGGTACACGCATGCTAACACTTTGTCACAACCTGTCTTAATGCCTATAGTACAAACAAAAACCTCATCTCTAGCTCTTGTCATGTGTGACAATAAAACTGCACTGAGGAATTAAAACGTTAAGACTAAATAATAAATATGAGAAAATAAATACTGTCATTGCCTCATGCATTAGAATATTCAGTCGGTGCATTAGAAATAATAATACACGTGCATTTTGATGCTGAGAGAATTAGTCAACGTCTACTACATAGACATTGCTGACAAAGATATTAACACAGACACTCGATTTTGATTAATGCAATTAAGTTACATAATCATAATTAAAGCTATTGTGACGCGTGCAGTACCTGCGTGAATATGCAAAGGGAGGTCCCGGGCGCAGGTTGGGCGACGAAGAAAGCGGCATCGTGGTTGATGACATCGTGGTCGTCGACCCAGAAGGATATGGCAACTTCACAACCATACAGGCTGCTGTTGATTCTGCACCAATGAACTCGAAGCCCGAAGATGGCTACTTCATTATTTATGCTGTCAAAGGAGTTTACGAGGAATATGTCGTTGTACCTAAACAGAAGAAGAATGTAATGTTGCTCGGCGTCGGAATTAACCGCACCATCATCACCGGAAATCACAGCGTTGTCGATGGATGGTCCACCTTCAATTCTGCCACATTCGGTAAGCACATGTAACATCATGAATTTCATATTTAAGATCCGTGCCTTTTAACATGTCTATTTTGATTTTGAAGAAGTTAAATCGACCAGTGTTTAATTAAAAATTCAAGTTATCTATTCATTATTTTTAAAATCTAAAAATTACATATTAAAATGAGCTAAATAAATGATATAATTTTTGTTATATATTTTTTATAATACATATAAAAATCAAAATAAACATGTAAAACTGGACGGAGGGAGTATTTATTTGCTCCAATCTCGGTTTAATTATGAAATGCTCATTCAAATGCAGCTGTGATGGGGGAGAGATTTGTTGCGATAGACGTGACGTTCAGGAACACGGCCGGACCCGAAAAGCATCAGGCGGTCGCGGTGCGAAACAACGCCGACCTCTCCACCTTCTACAGGTGCAGTTTCGAAGGCTACCAAGACACTCTCTACGTCCATTCTCTTCGCCAATTCTACAGAGAATGCGACATCTACGGAACCGTAGATTTCATCTTCGGCAACTCCGCTTCCGTCTTCCAGAACTGCAACATCTACGCCCGCAAGCCCATGCCTAACCAGAAGAACGCGATCACCGCTCAAGGCCGGTCCGACCCGAACCAGAAGACCGGGATTTCAATCCACAATTGCACCATCCAGGCCGCCCCGGACCTGGCCGAAGACACGAATGGCACGACCAAGAATTACTTGGGCAGGCCCTGGAAAGAGTATTCCAGGACCGTGTACATGCAATCGTTTATCGGGGACCTGATTTCTCCGGACGGGTGGCTGGAGTGGAACGGAACAGTGGGATTGGACACGTTGTATTACGGTGAGTACAGGAACCACGGGCCGGGGTCGAACACGAGCAGCAGAGTTCAGTGGCCTGGGTATGGGAGATTGACGGCCACTCAGGCTTGGAACTTCACTGTTTTTAATCTCACGTTGGGAGACACTTGGCTGCCCTTGACTACTATACCCTTTGTGGAAGGGTTGCTCAACGACGTTGATTAGTTGACTAGTTGCATTTCATGTGTCGAAGGGTAATTTGCTTAGAACAGTGGGTACTTTTTTAGTTCTGGGCAATTTGTATTGGATTAATTGTTTGTAACCTCAGAATAATTGCATATTAAAAGATCGATGTTTTTTTTAAAACATATACCACATATTTATTACAGTACACACATACAATAAAAACGTACATACTAGACACTAAACAAAGTAAAAACTAGTACAAATCTAGTTATTGAAATAACAATAACTAGACTCAGTCACAGATAATAAGCACACTAAACGGAGCTAGAAATACGATACATGAGGCATAAATAGATAGATAGGTGCATGAGTCGTCATGATCACTTTTTGGTCCTGAACTTGGACTCATCGATGTCAATGCCTTCCTGCTCAGCGCGCTCACCGCCAGACATATCGTTGTTGCTCAGCCCACCCTTGCGTCCCATCTCATGGTACCCTTCCCCTCCCAGCTGCTCCTTCCTCGTCTGCCCTCCTTTGCTCCTCCCTGAATATATTTACATATGTTCACAACTCAAACATGTCATAATCATGCATGGAAGCAAAACAAACATACACATGGAATCTATGATCAATTATATGCATGTACCTTCAGCAAGGTGCTGCTGGGCTTCAAGACTCTTCCCACCAGTCCCGCCAGGAACCACGGTCTCTCCTTGCCTCGCCCTAGCATCCAGCTCCTTCTTCTCTTGTTGACTCGCCATCTTAGCTTTCTTCTAAATGAATTCTTCCTAGCTCGTCTTCGTAAGTTGCTCTTCAATGTCGTGGTTACATTAGATGCATAGTGACTAGGTATTTATAGGGAGTTACCGAGGTTTATTTGATTGACACGTAGCGTTGATGAGGATGAAGTCAGTGGCACGTAGCTCAGATCACAGTGAAACGTGTGACTCGCTGGTGTTCTAGGGTTACACAATTGTTGAGATCATAACACGTATCAAGAATGTGCCACTAAATGTAATCCAGCTAGCTAGGTAAGTCAGTATTATCTCCACACTTGTCTTGAGGTGCAGTTCTATATTAGAGAGAGATCATTGCCGGTTGGAAAGATGTAAAATGAAATGAACGTAAGTACTCATTTTCTTTACCAAGCAAAGCGATATATAATTATATCACCATATATATACTTTTATGCTAAGATGTGAAATTTGTTTTCAGTTTTCAAACTATTTTTAAACAATTTTACTTCCGTTGAATTCAATGTTAGCTTCAATTCAAGCAGGAGAATACAGTTAACGCAAGGGTTTTATTATTTGATTTGTGTTTGAGATCAAAATGATTGACAGATTCATAATTAATCAAGGGTTTTCTTCTCTAAAAGTTATAATTACCGATTAATTTGGTTGTTCGCCCAACCGATTAAATATTCGATTATCAAAATTATTCGACTAATCCGTGATCAACACGATTAATATCTTATGGATACTGTTAACTTTACAATATATATACATAATGAATTTCACTCATTTTTTGTCAAAGAAAATCATGCTATAATATTAGTGTAGGTAAGTAATATATGATCAGCATAAACCAACTATCAATTCCATCATTATGATCGGCAGACAGTAGTATAACTGTTTTTAAATGTTAATTTTGTTAAAAAAATTAAATTTACAACAGTTAATTTTGTTAGAAAATTAAAATTACGAGATGTCTTAATTAACAAGTTGTTAATATAATCTGTAATATTTAATATTGTTGCTTAATGAAATGATTCAAAAAGTCATAAGAAAAATAACTCATTAAAATGATAATAAAATTTATTTTTCTTTTTTTTTGAAGATTGATAATAAAATTTGTTAATATTAGAACTGAGAGGGGTGTATTGGATTGGGATTTTAAAGCATTTTTTTGCATTCATTAAATCCGAGAGTATTCGATTGGGATTGTTTGAAATCCATTAAAATCTTGAGGTATTCAATTGAGATTTCAAACTATGCTACAAACTCTGGTGGTATTCAATTGTGATTTTAGATTATGCTTTAAAATCCGATGGTATTCAATTGAGACTGTTTAAAATCCATTAAAATCTGATGGTATTCAAATGCTGATGGATTTTTTTGCATTTCATAAAATGATGGATTTTATGGCATTCTTCGGTGTATTTTAAGTTTTTTAAAATCCCATCAAAATTAATGGGATTTTGAAACATTGTGCTTAAATCCTATCAACTCTGCGACATTTTATCAAGAATCCGCACAAATTTAAAATCAGACACAATTCATTAAAATCCATAGACTAAAAACAATCCATTAAAATCCCAATCGAATACATAATATTATAAGTTTATAACTAAACAAAAAGGAAAATGCTTGGTGCACATAATTGTATACAAAATTGTGTACATAATGATATATGGGAGGTTTTAATTGGATTGGACCCCCTGTATTCACATCAATCATCCCAATTAAAACCCTCCACCTGAATTGCCACGTCATTATGTACAGATTTTATGTATACAATTATGTGCACCTAGCACTAGGGGTGAGCATAACCGGATATCCGGTCCGGTTATGAAATATAAACCGGATATCCGGTTTTTCGGATCACTCAATTTTCATTCCGGTTCCGGTTCCTGTTTAACCGGATATCCGGATATTCGGATATCCTCTTAAATCGGATCGGAAAACGGATTATCCGGATCCCGTTTTTTCTAAAAAAAATATTGAATATTTTATGATTCAACAAATTTGTGACGTTTGACTTTACTTTTATTTCACAAGTATGAAAAGAAAATCAAGCAGCATAAGTAGAAATCAATCTGAACAAACAATAAGCCCGGTGACCGATGATCTACCACCAAAAAAACATTGCATTTGTACATTATGTTTGCTTTTAAGCAAGTCAGCAATGTCCGAGAATTAGCATTTAGCAGTCACTGCTGGTCTACTGTCGCAAGAAAAAGCAGTATATAGTAATAGGCTAGCAATAACAAATTCAATGCTATACTTGTGTTCAAGAACATATCTAAAATGATCAGCATCATAAATTTTTATTTTTGATGTACTCTGAAAATATTACAAACTCTTAATATTCTATATAAAAATTTTAAAAAATATTATATATTAAATATAAAAAAATATTTTTTAATTAAAATTAATAAAACCGGATCGGATCCGGATATCCGCATTTTTATGTATATGTGATCCGGATCCGTATCCGAATTTATAGAAAAAAACCGGATCGGATATCCGGTCCGATTTATTCGGATCGGATATCCAAATTTTCGGGTATTTTAAATCGGATACCGGATCGAAAAATCGGATAATCTGGATTTCGGATTTTCATGCTCACCCCTACCTAGCACTGCTAAAAAAAATATAAGTCACCGGAACAATAAAACGAGAAAGTATACAAGATGGGGTTGGAGTATTGAACATCGCATGCAAATCCTCTCATCACATCTCATCTCAAACTAAATTCACTGCTCGCATTATCTTCCAAAAGATCACTACATGAAAAAGGGAATTATAATAGCTTCTATTATAGTAGTTATAACCCCGATCGTAAAAGTCATTTTCACCGTTAAGAAATGTCGCCGGCAGCGAAAAAAAGCCATCGCCTTCTTCCACCCGTACACCAACACCGACGGTGGAGGAGAAAGAGTGCTGTGGTGTTCCGTCAAGGGCATTCAAGAGCTCTCTCCCGATCTTGATTGTGTTGTTTATACCGGCGATCCAGATGCTTCGCCGGAGACTCTTACTGCACGCGCCGTCGATCGCTTTGGAGTTACATTACCATATCCTCCTAAGGTAATCATTGTCTCTAAACCCATTATGTAAAATTGTAAATAACTTTTTTTTGCCAAGTAGAATTGTAAATACGGCATGCATGTTTATACCATAATATTGCGAATTAATTTTCTGATCATTGTTTGTGATTTGTAGTATATGTAGTTCTGTATCATATTTGTTCATTAGTAAATAACAGTCATAGGGCCGTTTGGATTAGCTCTGCTACCACTTTATAGGACTTGAGGGCTATTCAGCAACTATAACCTTTTTAGTCAGCGTCACGGTTCGAGCTATGGAGATGTTGGACACTCCAACAATATATCAATATATACATCAATAATTAGACTGTCCTCTGAAAATTTGTAGCCCGGTGCATGTGTTTCTCAATTTTTAAGTTTTGTGTCAAATTTGGCTATTAAGGTGGATATATAATTAAACACTTTTTTTTTGGGATGTAAGTAGTGAAAGCTCTGGTTGCAGTAGTGATGTACATTGTGTGCATCAAACATCCTTTTCTCTTGTTGGCATAACCCAACTCTCTTACATCAGGTGGTACATCTATACAAGAGGAAGTGGATCGATGATACCACATACCCTCGCTTCACATTAATTGGTCGGTGCTTAGGCTCAGTATACCTCTCCTGGGAAGCCTTCTGCAAGTTGGTTCCTATATATTATTTTGATACCAGCGGACATGCTTTTACATTTCCTATTGCGAAGCTATTTGGTTGCAAGGTTATATGCTACATTCATTACCCAACAATCACTTTAGACATGCTATCTGGTGGCAAAGCCCCGACTCCATTAATGTACGACAATGATCCAGAGGTTGCTGAAAGGTTTGTGTTCTAAATATTCTGATGCTCCGTAGCTAATGCCCAGACTTCATATAAATGTCTACAAACACTTATGGACCAATTTTAAATACATGCAACACTTATATATGTGGCCTTCTAAATACTTTCTAATCTTGATAAACTTGTAAGAGGTCGTTTGATTGACATATAAATATCCAGGAAGTTCAATTCCCAAGAAATATGTAAAATTAAAACTGTTTATATGACAAAAAGAAAGGAAGTGTAACTTCCATGGAATTGCGAATTATACCCACAAAACATGGGAAATTACTTACCCACCTCCCCCTTGGTTACTTGCACTTCCCAGAGGAAGTTAAAAGCCATGTATAAACCAAAACACAAATGTTAACTTCCCTTTTATTACACTTTCCATAGTATTTTCAAATTACATAGGAAATAACTTCCCATTGTTAACCAAACAAGCACCATGTTTGAGTTATGTTTAGAAGATTTTTAGAAAGTTACCACCGCACTAACCACACCTCACTTTGCTCTGCAACTTAAAAGAGGCGCACCTGCTTAGGCACGAGGCCTTCGTCTTCCAAGTGCCACCTAAACTGTTTTAATATTCTGAGTCAGTCCACATTATGATTTGCTTTCTCAAAAGAAAATAGGAATGTGTTTAAATATAATTCCATTAGGCTACAATGCTAGGGATCATCCTCCATTTTCGTCATTATATGTCTTCTGATTCCTTTCTCCTCCTGTGATATGCTTCTTCTCAATGTGTAGATAATTATTATTCATAATACCTATAGATTAATCATGCTTTTAATATATAATAAGTATCAATTTAGTGCGAAAATAGATTATAATCTACTTGTATGTGAAGTTCATACATGACCTGAATGACAGCATCATGCCATCCCGTTACAAAGTCCTCTATTACACTTTTTTAAGCTGGCTTTATGGGAAAGTAGGATCTTGTGCGGACGTTGCGATGGTTAACTCTTCCTGGACAAGAGCTCATATTAATAAGCTTTGGAGAATTCCAAATCGTACCTTCCGAGTCTATCCCCCTTGTGATACCACAGAGCTCCAGGTTTTATATTGTTTTCTGTTTTCTGTTAAGTCTATTTCATCCATATCTTGTGACGTTAATAACTTCACGCATATGTACACTTGATAATATACTCTTAAGTTTCTTCTTGGTAATGATATATATTTACTCAGGAGCTACCACTAGAAAGATCAGCAGTACCACCAAAAATTATTTCTGTGGCTCCATTCCGTCCAGAGAAGGTAGCTAACTAAGGAATGTATGTATAACTAATTTGCACAAGGTACTCTGGTTGTATTCACTAATTTTTATGCCCTCAACTGTGATTACTATTTCTTAGGCACACAATCTTAAACTTGAGGCATTTGCACTTGTGATAAAGAGTTTAGATTTATCCTTGCCTATGCCTATACTCCAGTTTGTCGGTAGTTGTCAGAACGAGGCAGAGGAAAGGAGGCTACAGAAACTGAAAGATCGAGCTATAGAACTGAAGGTTGATGATCATGTGGAGTTCTACAAGAACGTTGCACGCAAGTATGGTCCATCTGAAACTCCCATCTCTTGGTGATGTGAATGTGTGTAGTTTAGTCATTGTGTCCGTACTTATTACAATATGCGGCAGGCAATGATGTTTTTAGGCAGCCATAAATTCTTAAGTTCTTTTACAAGGTATAGTTGATCAGTAGAAACTACCTGCAAAAGTAGAATTTCCATGACTTTACCAACATTGGCTGATTCATAGTCATGGTCATGGCGAGGAGTTCCCCTTTTGGAAATGGATATTTTGGTCTTTATTTTAGCTACAAAAAAGCCATTATATCTAGAAGTAAAAGGGGAATATTTAACTTGTGATTTATGGATTGCCTCTGTCTGCAAGTAAGATGATCGACTAACCATACTATATAGTGCATCATCGGTGTTGGGGTTCTGCATTTGATCTCGTAGATTACACTGTAATAAACTGACTTTCAGTTTAATTTTGCTTCTGCATGTTACTGAAATTTCTGAATTTCTCTCTCTGAGGGTTAAAATTCTTACTACATATTATTTTAAAACTTTGCAGCGAAGTAGTGCAATTTTTAGGTGGTGCAATTGCAGGACTTCATGCAATGACTGATGAGCATTTTGGCATCAGTATTGTAGAATACATGGCAGCAGGAGCAATTCCAATCGGTAGTCACTTCCTCAATTTCTGCATATAGTTTGATTATTGAATGAAAAAGAGTATTTCTTCTCTTTGGACAACTATGAACATTGTCTAGAAAACATAGTTAAATTTTTACCTACTATGTCAGTATGTCCTGATTGACGAGTTTGAAGACACAAATGTTACTATCTGTCTGCCTCACAAACGAGGAGGGATACTACAACTTCCTTGCACATCTATGAATCTATGATTGCTTATATTGACCCATGTTACCTGTATATGTTCAGCTCATAACTCGGCAGGACCAAAAACAGACATCATATCAACAGAAGACGGTATACAGGTTGGTTATTTAGCTCGATATGTAGAAGAATATGCAGATGCTATGTTGCAAGTTATATGGATGCCAGAAAATGAGAGGCTGGAGATGGCTGCTGCTGCAAGACAGAGGGCCACCAGATTTTCAGCACAAAGGTTTTATCGACATTATAAAGCTGTTGTGCAACGGGTCTTATGTCATTCCAAGGACTAAAAAACCAAGGGTCCATTTCACTTCTTGTTGCTTAAATTTATTATATACTAATTTATGGCTACAAGTATATTCTTTTTTCTCTGTAGTCAGAGGTATTAGCGCTGTCCAGGGTTTACTTATGGAGTTATTAAAATTAACAAATTTTACAAGTTTGTGCCTCATTTTTTGTCAATTCAACTAACTTATAGAACAGATTAGTGAAATAACTTAACCGTTAATTGTTAGAGTGTGTTTAACAATACATTGTTCCAGCGTGTTTAACAGACAAGTCTAATGATGTATCATATCTTGTTATATCTTTTTTGATGTGTTATATCTTGTTCAAATAATCCTAAATAAGTCTAATGATGTGTTATATCTTATTCTATATTTTATAGCACAAAATTTGGAATTCACTGTCCAATAATGTTTTGTATCTTGTGCTAATGCTAAATAGAACAATGTTATAATTTGTGTTGTATTTAAAACAAAAGAGATGTGAAACTAGAATTCCTAAAGCAGAAAGAGAAATGGATAAAAAAAGTAAGGGACTTTAAAAGTTGGATTCTTATTCCAAATTGTATTTGAAAGTTTGTTAAATTCAAAATTCACTTTTTGAAAAGTTGGATTCTTATTTGAAATTGTATTTGAAAGTTTTGATTTGAAGAAAGATTCACTTTTTAATGCTAAATTGTTTGAGCATTTTTAATAGAACAAATCCGATGTGTTATATCTTGATCTATATATAATATCTATATTATATATCTATGTTACAGTACAAGAATCAAAATTCACTGCCAGGTGCTAACGCTAATAGAAATGCTATAATTTTTTCTATAGTTACAACAAAAGAGATGCGGAACTGTAATACTGAAATAGAAAGAGAAATGAGAAATATAAATGGATAAAAAGGTACAGGACTTTGAAAGTTCAGTGAATTTTATAGATTTTTACATTCAAACCTGATGTATTTGAAAGTTCGTTGAGTTTGAAAAATGATGTGACCAAATTTCAATATTTGATACTAAATTATATTTCATCTATTTTTAAATAATTGTTGTTCTATTTTTTGACACATATTTTCAAGTGCATTATCTATTTTGTTAACATTAAGAGCATGGAAGGAACTATTGTACTGATTTGGCATATAAATATTCTTTTATGCTAAAAACACATCTTGTCTCCCTTAATTATTACTCCTTCCCTTGAGTCCCTCCGCAAAAACAAACCACCCCACCAAAAAAAAACATAAATTGTAATAATAATCAACAGATTTTCAGTTCATTTCAGTCCCTCAATCTTTCCCACTCTCCAAACTATTAGGCTCTATTGTTCTGAACTCGCATTTGGGATCAAGAGCATCCGTTTAAGAAGCTCAAGCTTTCAATTGCTCAATATACCACAAATATGATGCCATATTAATTATAAACTTCTATCTCCTTGCCATGAGATGTCATTTCAAGCTTAAAATCACAAAGTTAATACTATCAATAAAGTTCCTAATGGGGGCATGTCATATGATGACTTGTGGTTAGTTACACATTGCAGAAATAAATACAAACCAGCAGCAAGTGAAAACATAATAAGGTTTACTAGAGACCCGAAAGCAAATAAAGAGACTACTACTCAGGCAGCACCTTCATGTGTTAGTGTACAATATCTACACAGAAGACGTGAAACATTAGCAGCATACATAAATTTATCTATCAGCCTTTACACAAAATGTGTTATAGGCTTATTGCATAATATATTCTAAACAAAAGAGATTTATGTAGCTACAAATTGCAGGCGACACTTGTCTCCCCAAAGTTACAATCACGATAGAAAAAGATGCAATCAAGCAAACTATAAGGTTATCTAGATACCAAATGCTTTGCTTACACAAAACCATAAATATGCAAGTACGTGATATGCTCTATTATCAAACCTAGCTGAAAATCAACGAAAATGGGGATATTGAACAGATAGGAACATTGGATATTGTCTCCTGCCATTCCAGGGAATAGAATAGGTGGACTTTCCATTCATACTACTCTGATTCGATGGAAGTAAAGGGTGAAGAGGGTTTCATTCCTTCCATCTAAGGCCTTGGAATTATATTCCCCTCCCAACTATCAAAGCTAATAGAAACTGAATTCATAAGATTCTTCCAATAACCCGAGCCCGATCTTTTCAAAAAAGCACGTACAGTACTTTTATGTTTACGAGCCAAAGTTGTAGCACAAGACAGCCGAAGTATATACTTTCTTCGATACAAAGGGTGGTCGGATGTGTAAAAACACCCCTCATTTCTAACAAAAATAGGAATTCACAAATAACACGCAGATAGATTCAAACTGAAATAAGATATAAGCAACTAAAACGCTGAGGAAACATGAATCTAAATGAATGAAACGCAACACAATAATTATCCAGGTAAATAAAGCTCCATTGATAAGCAAATCAAAATTATAAGGTATCAATCTTGAAAACAAAAGTAGATAAACAAAAACAACACAGGATTCTGAATCAATGGAAGCTAAAGAGAGAGGTAGAATCATTATCAATCATCTACTTGGATCTCTGTCTCATCTTTCGTCGCTTCCTCTTCAACCTCCTCATTCTCTTCTTCTTCCACTGCAAAAAACACGCATCTATTAAAACAAAACTAAATTCATCACCATCAGATGAAAAATAAAACTGGGATTTAAATTCGTCAATGATTTACTAATAGTAGAAATGTGAAGAGTTGAATAATATGATAATAGAAGTATTTACCTTGGCCCTCATTCTGATTGCTTTGAAATTTGCTTAGCCTCTCACTCTGCTTGTGAAACCCTAATTATGAGGTTGCGGCGAAACGAAAGAATAGTAGCAGCCTGATAGTGATCAATTTATAGTGCGCAAATGCGACCTGCTCTAACTATTAACAGTAATTCCTAAATAATAGATAAATAATAAAATATTATTTCACTAAAATTTTTGAAAAAATATTTTTATAATTATATTATATAATATTTTAAAAATACGCGTCGAATCTCTCTTAACCATGTATAATCCAAAAGGGGTAGATATTTATACATCTCCTTTGTATAATATCAAAAATATCTGAGTCTGCAGCAGTGTGGAGTTAACGAATTGGAGGAAAGAAATTATTTTAGAATAATGACATAAGAATTATTTGAGAATCAACAGAGATCATTCTTAAATTTTAGATCAATAATATTCATTTTCTAAATTTTTTTATATTAAATTTTAACCACACATGAGTTAAATGCAAAGTGGTCGTATGTCATTTTACTCACCGATGTTAACAAATGTTAACAAGATATCAATTATATCATTAAAATCATAATAAATATCAAACAAGTACCTCTAAATATGTTAGAGCCAATCAAGCGGGCGTTTTGGCCATGCCACCTCGCAATCAAACCATTAAAATTCGTTATAACTTGGTACAAACCGGGTTTGAACCGAACCGACATGAACCATTAGAAAGAATGAGTCAAAGACGAGTTAGGAGAAGGAAAACCGCACACAGACCCGACCGTTTGAATCGAACAAGCCGAGCCGGCTCGAACCACTCAGGACCGGCCCGCTCAAAACCATTGACCGCGCATTGAATATGTGCTCGAGTGGTAAAAATAATTTTTATAATATTTTACATTTTTTTCTTAAATGTTTCTATAATCAGATTAATGTATTTTTGTATATATGATGATATATTTAGATTTTAACAAGTTTATTTATTATTTATTTTTAATTAAAATAATTAAAAATTAAAAATAACTAGTAAATATTATTTTTCAAAATTGAATTTTAAATATTTATATGAATTTATTTTAATATTTTATTTACTTATTCATATCAATCTGAACTTAATATCTTAATGAACATGCTTTAAAAAGATGAGAAAAAAATACTCCCTCCGTCCCCCTCAATTGTTTACATTGGAGGGGGACACGGAGACCAAGACAATGTATGAAAAATGAGTAAAGTTAGATGAAAAGTGGGTAAAGTAGTGGGACCTATCAATATTTAATAATAGATTTGAGATAGTGGAGGAAAGTAGTGGGTGTAATAGTAGTTTTTATTGTTAAATATGAGATAGTGGGGGAAGATAGTGGGTGTAATGATGAGAAAAACTTACTATTTATGGTAATGTAAAGAAATGAGAGGGACATTCCAAAATAGTAACTGTAAACAAATGAGAGGGACAGAGGGAGTAGCTAGCATAACAAATATAATTTATACCCGTCGTTTTATACTTTACTAGCCTTAAACCCGTGCAAAGCACGGGCGACTATATAATTTTGAATTTATTATATATAATTTAAATTGAAATGTCATTTTATTAGTGTTTTAATATTGATGAATTGAAGTTTTATTCAATTATATTCACTCTTATAAATTTAGCTTTAACAATATTTTTTTGTATTGTAAATTATTAGTATAAATAATAAAATCTTTTTTATTTTTTAACTAAATATAAATTATATTTGAAAAAATAATGATGGAGTGTTTATCTTGTAGTACATCACATGTGTTTGTAATTTAAATTTTATAAAACTGTTTAATGATGTAAGACAAGAGAACTCTACATGTTGGACTCTAGAGACTTCTAGTTATAACGGACATGACCATACCCGTGCAAAGCACGGGCGACTATATAATTTTGAATTTATTATATATAATTTAAATTGAAATGTCATTTTATTAGTGTTTTAATATTGATGAATTGAAGTTTTATTCAATTATATTCACTCTTATAAATTTAGCTTTAACAATATTTTTTTGTATTGTAAATTATTAGTATAAATAATAAAATCTTTTTTATTTTTTAACTAAATATAAATTATATTTGAAAAATAATGATGGAGTGTTTATCTTGTAGTACATCACATGTGTTTGTAATTTAAACTTTATAAAACTGTTTAATGATGTAAGACGAGAGAACTCTACATGTTGGACTCTAGAGACTTCTAGTTATAACGGACATGACCATACCAAAATTTTGTACGACTACAAATTATACCCATGTTGGCTTATTATAGTATAGTATAGATTGTATAGATTAACGAACTCTTAGAGTCGAACAAGTGAGTCGACTCGGAGAGCGGCTCGACACAGTGGACAAGTCGAGTGAGTAGAAAGCCACTGATCCACACAGTGAGAGTGAAAGCAGTGACCACATTTTGGCACCACTTTAACCTTGTCTTGCTCTTCAAATATACCTAGACATATGCAACATTCAATTACACTCACTTCTTTCTTTAATGCCCCATAAAACACAACTGGCAGCTGCTTGCGAATCAAATCAGCATCGAGGTCTTCCTTTGCGGTGGCGCGTGGGAAGCGGCAGAAGAAGAAATACAGGAAGAGTGTGAGGAAGGCTAGAGATGCGAGTCCTCTGATAAGCATAAAGACGAGGGCCTTTCCGTGCAGTTGGAAGTGATTGTTTTCGGGGGAGAAGAAATGCCAACGCTCTGGTGGTGGGGAGTTTTGATCGGTGCCCATTTTTGAGAGGTGGTGAGTGGACGGCTGTGATGAAATATAGAATGGTGCATCAGTGCATGGATATGGAGGACAAAATATAATAATGGACTCGGAATTGTACTCATTTACTTTTGTATTTACGTATAAACGGGTGGTGACTAAGAGTAATTTTTAATTTGAATAATAATTTCTTTAATATTTAAGATTAATTTATCAAGTACTCCATCCGTCTCATAATACTTTTTTCATTTGTCATTTTCACGTTTGCCAACACACACTTAATATTTTTAGTTTCATTTTATTATTAAATATAAAAATTTCACCGTATTAAAGTACTTATAAATACGATCTAACAAGATCACTCATATTTATATTTGGTCTTATAAATTATGCGTAAATTATTTCTCATGTCGCGAACAGTTCCAACATCTCAAATGGGAAAAATAAAAAGAATCAGAGGGAGTATAAAAATTAATAATATAATAATAATAAATTAGAAGTTAAAAAATAATATGTTAAGAAAATTAAAATTTTTTAATTTTTAATAATCTTGTTTATAAGCTAAGTTCGTAATCCCGGAATTCACGGGAGTTTAATTCAATATAATTTATCACCAAACTTAGGTATTTATTATGAGATTTTGACATTATTTTTTGAAGGAATAATGATGTGAAAATCACATTATTAATTTTCACATTATTAACATTTAAATTATTATATTTTATCGATTATATTAATATTTATATTAGTTATATAATAGCTAGATATAGTTGCATTTAACTTTTTAATTTATGAAATACAAAAGGCTGAAACATGTATTCCACTATTTACAATTTACATTATACCAAATTACCAACAAATTGTTGTTGGCCAAGTGGGAGAATCAAACAGGTGAGTCAACTCGGAGATGAGCTCGACAAATCGGACAACTCGACTGAGTGGAAAGCCATCTATCCACACACTCTGAGTGAAAATAATGACCACAAACAGGGAGCACTTTAACCTTGTCTTGCTCCTCAAACACGCCTATACATATACAACACTCCACTACACTTATTTCCTTCTTTAACACCCCGTACAACACAACTGGCAAGCTTAGATACACTTTATCATCAACCCCATGTGGCGGCGGCGCGTGAGCTTCGTTTGCTGCGGCGCGTGTGATGGGTAAGTAGCGGCAGAACCAACGGGCGTAGAAGAATAGAAGTATGATGAGGAGTAAGATGGAGAAGAGCAGGAGGAGGAAGAAGATGGCCCTGCCGTGAAACTCGAAGTTGTCGTCTTGGAGTTGAGAGTAATGCCAGTGCTCCGACGATGAGTTTTTTGCGGTGGACATTTCCGGTGGGTTTGAGAGGGAATGGACGGTTGAGATTTGATATGGTTGGTGCATGGATATGATGGATGAGATGTCAAGTGAAGTGATGATCTAAGTTATAATAATGTGTACCTGACAAATAATAATGCAAGTGTTTTACAAAAGGTGGAACAAAATTCCGAAGACTAAAGAAAATACAAGGAAAAAAAAACAGCAGCTGCGGTTCAACATTTTTTCTAGGATATTCTATGACAATACATTTCGGTAATATTTAATGGGTCTTTATAATATGTGCGCATGAAAATTAGGGGTGAACAAAAACCCGAAAAACCCGCGAAACTGCCTCAACCCACCTCTTTTTTAAACCGATCAAGCCGAACCGTTCGAAACCGAAATATTAATGAGTTCGTTGTTCTTTAACCCGAATAGGTTGGGTTGGGTCAAGGTTTAGCAAATTTTAACTCTTATCCAACCCAACCCAACCCGTTACATTATATATAATAATATATGAATTTTTAAAGTTAATAAATAATTTTAAATATAAATTTTGACTAAAGTTAAAATATATAAGTTCTAGGCTTATTTGCACTAAAATTGAAAATAACAAATATTTTGCTGGACCTCAATTTTGTAGCAAAAATCAGTAGTTCCAATCTGCCTTTGTTAATACTCCCTCCGTCCCTTCCATTTCTTTACACTTTCCTTTTTGGGGTGTCCCATCCAATTCTTTACATTTCAAAACTTACCAAATATGGTCAATGGGTCCCACCACTTCTCCACTTGTCTTTCCTTTTCACACTATTTTAACTCCACTATCTTCTTTTTATATATTAAAAATTAATGGGCCCCACCACTTTACCCACTTTTCTTTCTCTTTTCCACTACTTTATACATATTTCTTAACCTCCGTGCCCAACCTATTCGATAAGAAATGGGAGGGACGGAGGGAGTATAAGATACATGGAAGGTAAAAAAGCAAATAATATATGCTATTTTACTCCTATTTTTAAATATATGTATTCAGTTAATACTTAATCAACATGTAACAGGTTGGTGGTTCAGTATCTTTTAATGGATCGAAAGAAGCTTAGTTAACCAAAAATCACGACATTATCAATCAGAACACACATATTCTAACCAACCTATATAAAAAATATAGCGTATTCCAGCCGACCCAACCCAAACCAAACCGAACTAAATTCTAACCGACCCAAACCAATAAAATTTAGACCGATGTTTAACTGGGTTAGAAATTTTTAAAACCGAATATAATGGCTTGGGTTAGGGTTTCAGGTAAAACCGACCCAACCCAACCCATGAACACCCCTAATGGAAACAAACTAATAATTATTTTTTAACTAAATAAAAAAGGTTGTCTGGTGAAGATTTTTGTATATGAAAGAAATCATCATTATTAATTAGATCGGAGATTATTGCACTTTGTATCCATGAACTTTGGATCTAGCAAATTAGTAATCACACTTTGAAACGTGGAAGTTTGTACCCCAAAGTTTGTATTAGTTTTCAGTTTGTAATCCTGGCCTACCACTCCGTTAAAAACAACCGTTAATTTTAATTATTTGAGAGGTAACATGTGTATATTAGTTTCTAACAGCTACTTTAGGCCGTGGCCCCTCAAAGTTTATGTATTGTATTTTGAAATTATTTCTCAACACACACATTGATGTAAAAATAAATATGTATTTAGATTTAGAATCTGAAAATTTATTTAAAATTTGGGATGGCTGTAAAAAAATATGTATTTTTTATTTAAAAGAATAAAAAATACATATTCTTGTGCTCATCAGGTTTTGATGAATTGGGCTGGTGCGAGTTTGTGCACAATTGAAAATATATTTCTCTCAACTATTTTTGTGCTCCCATCTTTTTTTTAAAAATGGATCCCGACAAATGACTTACACACCCTCATATTTATAGAGTTATAAAGTTGGTGTTTGGCAAACTAAGCTTATGGCTTATTTGGAAGAGAAGTAGCTTCAACTTATTTATTGACCGTTTGGCAAGTTCGCCAAAAACTTGTTCGCACAAAATCACGCAAGCGTACGTGGTCACAAGTAATATAGAATTTGAATTAAGTTCGTTCCCACAGAGACTAGTGTATTCAGAAATATGCATTTATGCAACAACGTATGATTATTATTCAATTTTCGGACAAATAACAATTTGTTTGGTTTTATCTAAGTTAACTAAATCAAGTCGAATTATAACTAAGAGAATAAAAATCGAATTACTAATGAGAATAAAACATGGGATTCTAACTTCATTATATACTTCATTCAGAGTTATGCATTTATCGATATGTAATGGTTGATGTCTAATCAAATAACACAAGACTGATACACGCTAACTGTCGTTATACGTGCACCATATTGTTTCAAATCCACAATTAAGATGGAAGGTAACCAGACACCAATTATGCTTAGACCCTATATGTCTATAAGATTTGAAAACATAACGGTTGAAGATCAAGTTATCTATGAAGATTACATAGCGCGATGCAAGATGGGTAAAATCACATCACAATTATGCATATCGAACACATAAACCTATGCTCGCATGGCAATTTCTAAATTAATATATCCACTGTCGCTTCAATAAAGATTAACAAACAATCTAAGATGTTAGCTACGCATCCAAGACGAATAAGCACAACCAATACGAGGAAATCAAAACCATCACATAAATAGTTAAGGCGAATTAACTATTGAAATTCATATATAAATCCGCTAGAATCCCACGATAATGATTAGTTCATAATCGAACTTCTCATCATCATGGGTTCGAATGTAAACATTATACTAGATGTCTAAAACGAATACGAAAGTACTAGAGTAAGAGTTATGAAACAAATCCGAACGAGCATCCACAATTACGCCTACTTCGAAGAATTACAAAGATGAAATTATGAAACTAGATCTTCTTTATAGCCATCACGTGCTCTCCGAATGTTTCTCGGTTACTTGACTTCTCCCTTGAGTTTTTGTTTAAGTCCCCCAGCGATCGGGTCTTCAAACGGATCAAGAGTAGGCAATTTGGGCTTTTTCACCCCACTGACGGGAGAAGTGCTTTAAATGAGGCTTAAAAGCCCCAGAAAGAAAAGCTAGGAAACCTAGCTTTTTCTTGGGTTTGGAGCTTATTAAAACAAAATAAGTAACGAGTATCCAAACACTTTTAGTAACTTATAAGTTCAAACCTACTTTTCACTTATGATCCATTTCTTTATTTTAAGTAATAAGTCACTTCTTTTAAATCCAGCCAAACGGCCCCAAAGTCTAT
This sequence comes from Daucus carota subsp. sativus, assembly GCF_001625215.2. NCBI lineage: Eukaryota > Viridiplantae > Streptophyta > Magnoliopsida > Apiales > Apiaceae > Daucus > Daucus carota. The sequence goes on along the minus strand of NC_030387.2, from coordinate 24,433,704 downwards.
ATGTAGTTATTTAGTCCTGAAGTGACATAAAAGGGGTTGAATATTTTACTACTAAATCGTCGATTTTGTTTTCATTTACAGATAATTAAGTTCAAGTTCGTAACTCGAAACCCGACTCTAATAAGTTCATGTTATATTATATTATATAAAACTCGAGGTTGCTATAAGTACTGACACAGAAGTTAGAGGTTAACTACAATGACAACAAACTACGAATTACAAGCTCTCGACTCTTCTACAAATTTAATTTCACTAACTTTGTTAAGTGTTTGTGAGTATAATATGCACAAGTGTATTGTGTATTGTTAGTTTTCAAATGAAAACTATTTGATTATTCAAAAATCAAGACTTATAATTCTAACCATGATTACTTGTCATCTAGCTCCTGAGGTCCTAACTCCTAAGTTTTTATATGTGTGTTAAGAGACATGAAAGCCACTTTCCCTTAAGAGTTTATTGTCAAAAAACTCATTAATCTTTTTACTATTTTGCTAATTAACCAACAACGTATTTTACTAACAAGTTTAACCAACAATTTTTTCAAAATTAAGTAAATTTTAAGTATGGTTAATTTAAAATCTCACATGGTTGATGTTTGCCACATCACTACTCCACCTACTTGTCACCCGTAAATTATAAAAAATAACAATAAAATCAATAATTCATTAAAATCATAATCAAAATATCAAAAGAACCTCTAAAATCTCTGTCGCCCTCTCATTCTCCCGCTACTCTCATACTCTACTATTGAAACCCTACCCAACGACCACCTTGTTGCACTCAATTTAATCGTTGCTCTTCGATTGATACAGTAAGTTCATCTTCGATTCTTCTTTTGTAATTAGGATTTCTGAATTCGATTAGTGTTTTTATGATTTGAATTAATTTGGGTTGGTATTATATGGTTGTAGATATCAAGTATGGAGGAGGATTGCAAGTGTTTAAGGTTCAATTGGGGACAATATACGGTCATTATTCAAGTAGGCACATATAAATATAATATGCTAGATTTGGTGATCGACTTCGAAGATGAAGGTAAGAAGTCTGGCGCTGTGCTTAATTATAAATACCCAGTGTTTTCATATGTGTACAAGATGGATCATGTCAAATTGTTGAATGATAAGGTGGAGAAACTAATGTTGGAAAAGCTCAAGCTCAAACTTCGAATCCCGCTATTGTTATTTCATCGGAAGATGGTCCTCCAGCTTCACAACCCAATTAGTAGAATGTTTGATTTGTTGATTATCATCGGAAACAGCACATTTTATCTTTACATCTGAATGTAAAAATTTGTCCTAATGATAAATTTTTGGTTCAAATCTTAATGATTTGAAGGAATTTGTGAATTTTATGTTCGAATGATTGAAAGAAATTTATGGTTTTTATGTTCGGATGATTCGAAAAATTTATGAATTTTGTCTTATTAATTTTATTTTATGAATTTATAGCATGCAATAGAATATGTTGTACTGTAATTATGCTCGTACTCAGTTACTTTGAATGAAAAAAATTGAATATAATTTTTTTTTTGACAATATCAACCGGTTATTTTGGCAAACTAACTAGTCTAATTAATCTTCTGTGTCACGTGGACTACATATCTTGGTTTGCCACATCAGTTGTCATTAACCATAATTAGTCCATTAACCTCTTTTTGCATGATTTTGAAAAGATTGTTGATTAAACTTGTTAGTAAAAAAGTTGTTAGAGCATCTCCAACCCTCACAAGCCCTTAGCTAAAAATCCATGTGGCTTTCCATAATTAAATTTTATAGCCAAAATTCACAAAAAATAGAACTCCAACCACAGCAACCCCTTGTGTATAATTATATCCATCCCCCTATGGATGGCTATATTTGTCGATCCGCTAAAGATCTGTCGCGAATTCCACGTCATCTCTCGCAATTTATTTTCCTCCTTCCCACTGATTACATATTATTTATTAGCATATTAAATTGATATATTCTATTTATAACAATCTAAATATTAATAACATACTATTTTTAAATTATAACCAACCAATATAGCCAATACCATTGAAGCACAATGTCTTACAGGTTCGGCAAATTTTACATAATGTCTTACAGATCCAATTTAGCCAACAATTATAGCCAACGTCATTGGAAATGTTGAGATATTACAATGGAGGCTCTTTTCTCTTAATCTCCAACCCCTTTCTTGGGGATACATGTTCTATATTTATACTACTTGTCTAATACTTGTGTGTGTTTTGGACCACATGTCCTTGGACCCGTAAATGGGCTTCTAGTCTAGTGGGCTGAGGCCCAACATAAGTCCCCCTCCAAAGTAGTTCCAGATCTTTAGATGTGGATTAGATTGTTTTAGAAAGCATTTTTACCGCATGTAATTTTTGTTGCTTGACAAGTTCATTGTGGCGTGGAGGCTGTGAACCATTTTTGTAAGGAGGTACATGAGGTGATGAGGTTGATTGTGACCATTGTGGCGAGGACTGTTGATTTGCAGAAAAACATGTACTGAACTTGGGAGGCAATAGAAGCTGTGAAGTTGAGGAGCTGGAAGCAAGTATTGGTGAACTATTGGATACTGATAATGAAGTTAATGTAGATGCCTTGATTCACATTCTAGTTTGCGCGCAAAGCGGGCTTATCTCGAAGGTGATGTGCTTGGGCAGATGAAGCCTTAGGGCGTGATACTTGAGACCCGTTGTAAGGCTTTGCCTGCCATTTGAAGGACGCTCGCTGAGCTAATGAAGCGACGATGTAGTGAAGAGGTGTGATACCCGAGACCCGTTGTAGGGCTTTGCATGCCATTCGAAGGACGCTCGCTGAGCTAGTGAAGCGATGTAGTGAGGAAGCGTGATACTGGAGACCCGTTGTAGGGCTTCGAAGGACGCTCTTTGAGCTAGTGAAGCGATGTAGTGAAGAGGCGTGATACCTGAGACCCGTTGTAGGGCTTTGCCTGCCATTTGAAGGATGCTCGCTGAGCATCCCATAGGGATGCTCAGCGAGCATCCTTTGGATCCCGTTGGGATTTAAATTTCTGTATGCTCCAAGAGCTGATGGAGCGAAGAGGCGAAATATGGAGTCATTTTGAGGCTATGCCTTTTACTTTCAAGGATGCTCCGAGAGCTGATGGAGCAAAGAGGCGAATTCTAGATTCATTTTTTTTTGGATTCCCACAGGGATGTATGTTTATTTCCTTTGGATCCCGTTGGGATTTAAATTTCTGTATGCTCCAAGAGCTGATGGAGCGAAGAGGCGAATTCTAGATTCATCATTTTTTTTTTTGGATTCCCATAGGGATTTATGTTTATTTCCTTTGGATCCCATTGGGATTTAAATTTCTGTATGCTCCAAGAGCTGATGGAGCGAAGAGGTGAAATATGGAGTCATTTTGAGGCTATGCCTTTTACTTTCAAGGATGCTCCGAGAGCTGATGGAGCAAAGAGGCGAATTCTAGATTCATTTTTTTCGGATTCCCATAGGGATGTATGTTTGTTTCCTTCGGACCCCGTTGGGATTCAAATTTTTGTATGCTCTCAGAGCTGATGGAGCGAAGAGGCGATGAGCTGGTGAGCCGATGAGCTGATGAGCCGATGAACTACGTGAAACGATAGAGCATGGAGGCCAATCGTTGAACCACTTGAGGGTTGTGCTAGATACTTTTCTGAAAATTTCAATACTATCTCGGTTCAATGGCTCCACGCCTCCTTTTTCGATCAGATCTGAGAACATTCACTCCAAGCAGCCTTCACTCCATATTAGTTCCTCTTTTAGATTTGATTTTCCTCATGTAGTCTCTATCAAACTTGGTGGCGTCGGATCTCTTAGCTTGGCAGCTCTTATATCACCCACCGTGGTAGCGCATAGATCAGCCATCGTAGTGGCGCCTAGCTCAACAACAATGACAAAAGTATCTGAAAACAGATCGCCAAGCAACGTAGAGCATACAGGAACAGAGCTTCTTCATTGGAGATCTCAAATGTCTTCGTTGAGGTCTCGTTGGTGCTCTCTCCGGCGGCAGATTTCTTCATCCTTTCCTCCGGTCATGGCATCGTCGTGATCAACGGCATTTTATCCAGCCAGCGGGGTCAGAAGCCGTCGGGCCTTCTTCCTCACTGACCTGCATCTCGTCGTTTTCATCAAACAAATGCCTGGAGAAGAAATTTGAAGGAGAAGTTTTGTTTGCAAGACATGGCTTCTCGGGAACAGGGAGCATCTCTCTCGTCGCCGGATCTGGTGGCAATTTGTAGAGCTCATCCTCGTTTCCGGTAGTAGCGTTCCGATCGGAGATATGAGTTTTTGTATGCTCCAAGAGCTGATGCAGTGAAGAGGCCAGACGCCTCATAAGCGAGACGCAACATAAGCGAAATGCCTCACAAGCGGGGCGCCTCACAGACGAGACGCCTCACAGAGGGGCACTTCAAAAATTGGACGCTCCAAGAGCTGTTAGAGCGAAGAGCTGAAGAGTTGGTGAGCCGATGAGACGATGAAATATGAGAGGCGATAGAGCATGGAAGCAAATCGTTGAACCATTTGAGGGCTGTGCTAGATACTTTTCAAATTTTTGTATGCTCCAAGAGCTGATGGAGTAAAGAGGCGAGACGCCTCATAAGCGAGACGCAACATAAGCGAAATGCCTCACAAGCGGGGCGCCTCACAGGCGAGACGCCTCACAGAGGGGCACTTCAAAAATTGGACGCTCCAAGAGCTGTTGGAGCGAAGAGCCGATGAGCTGGTGAGCCGATGAACCATGAGAGGCGATAGAGCATTTGGGCAAATCGTTGAACCACCTAAGGCATTTCTTGGGGATACATGTTCTATATTTTTACTACTTGTCTAATACTTGTGTGTGTTTTGGACCACATGTCCTTGGACCCGTAAATGGGCTTCTAGTTTAGTGGGATGGCTATATTTGTCGATCCGCTAAAGATCTGTAGCGAATTCCACGTAATCTCTCGCAATTTATTTTCCTCCTTCCCACTGATTACATATTATTTATTACCATATTAAATTGATATATTCTATTTATAACAATCTAAATATTAATAATATACTATTTTTAAATTATAGCCAATCAATATAGCCAATACCATTGAAGCACAATGTCTTACAGGTTCGGCAAATTTTACATAATGTCTTACAGATCCAATTTAGCCAACAATTATAGCCAACGTCATTGGAAATGCTCTTAGTTGATTAACAAATAGTGAAAAGGTTAATAGATTTTTTGACAGTAAGCTACTCGATTATATCACCTGGCGCCAGCTTCACTCAAACATACACACTTGACGCCTGCTCTATGTATATAAAGGCGCCAGATCTTGGTCCTTAACCAAAATCTCTTTCTGTTTTGCTTTTTGAATGATGAAGATGAAGTTAATATTATAGATGAAAGTCCTTGGTCAGTTATGGGAAATCTTTTATCACTAGTACCATGGAACCCTGATGTGTCTTGCTGAAATTGATTTCTCCAGTATTCAACTTTGGTTTCAGGCAAATGGTTGCCATAAATATAAAGCACCCTCTGGTTTCTGGTTTTATGCTAGAAATGGATGGTTTACCTGCTTTATGGATTGAATTCAAATATGAAAGGTTATCAAATTTTTGTTATGTTTGTAGATGAGTTGGTCATGACCAAGATAGTTGCAAATATAAGGAGGATAATGTTAATGCTGGTGATTATGGGCCATGGCTTCGAGCATCAGGAATCAAGAATGCAACTATGATGGATCGAAAGAATTCTAATTCTGACTCCAGTAAAGTCTGAAATGAGTTCTTTATTTGTTAGTGTGCAAGAATATAAAAAGCAAAAGGCTGTTCAGGCATCAACTTCTGATTCCCGTGCTAAAACAGATATTCATAAGAAATGCATTTCTGAGTTGGAAAAAAGTTTTCCTGTAACTAAGACTTCTGGGGTTTGCGCTGAATCTGTCAACAAGGAAAGCTCGGTGATTCAATCAAAACTCAAGCAACTCTGCTATGTTATTGAGCCTCCAGATTTTCTTAATTCAAGTTCTTTTCCTATATATACAGAATTTAAAACTCAATAGAGAGAAATGTAAAATTTTAAAGATGCTTGTATGATATATGGAAAGTGTGTTTGAAAAAAATTACTAATCTAGCCAGCTAAAATTTAACGTAATATAATCTAAACATTATCATAAACAATTCCCCTGTTACATACAGAAACTGGACTATACTTCGAGACTTCTGCAGTAGATGATACTTAAAGCAGCAGCTTTGTGCCATATACTTTACCATTATCCAATGCTCTCTCCCAAAGACAAAATTCCACCATGAGGACAACAGCAGCCAAAAGCCAGAAACAATAAGATGAAAAAGAGGCTCTATGATCTGTAATAATAAAAAGTCCCTGAAGAAACACTTAAAACCTTAAAAGTACAGCATTCACTACATAAAGTTGTTGTAAAGGCAATAAACATGATGAACTTTCATGAATCTAGATCAAAGATTTGCTTGATCTACAACGATTAATAGCAAGTACAGACAATGTTTTCGACAAGAAATCCTTAATCTCAATCAGATGTTACATAGTCTTGACTTACTGTTCAGATTGAAGTGAGATATCACTTCTATGAACCTGAAAGCAGATTTGCACCAAGGTCAATGTAAGCATCAACAATAGGTGGCAAAAAATAGAAAGAAATCTAGCAACAATATCATTTGATTTCAATTCCGCCTTACAACTTCAACCTGATTTAAAATGAATCATTATAAAAAATAAAACTAGCAAGGAACAAAAGATAGATTTAAGCTTAATTTACACTTTTATATATGTTGACAACTGATTTACAGATAATTTACAGGGAAGTTACAATGGCAGCAACCTGCACTGGCTACAATAAGAAAGGCTCTAACTCAAACACTATATTTAACAATGTTTTACTACAGCAATGAGTAAATAATTATCAAAATGGTTTAACTTCAGTTTAACCAAGAAAATCGGATGAGCTGACAAGTGAACTCTGATTCCAGTTGTGAACTTTGGTTCACAAGTTAAAGTCGAGTATGTGATTAGTCTTCTAGTGCTCCACCATTTCCAATTGTACGTGACTTCCTTTTATGTGGTACTTCCAGAACCAGCTTCCACAATCCATCAAGTCTTTTTTGATAGGTTTTAAACAGACCGCTAAGCCTGAATCAGAAATTTATAACATTGCAAGTGAAAAAGCAAATTTAACTGGACAAAAATACAATTTATATGTAGCCCCTTTCATGTTTTCACTGGATGCATCTATGCACATTTACATGCCAACCGCTAAGCAATGATTACTCTACATAGAGGGAGAGGTAGATGATCTGATGGTTTAAAATTTAACTGATAGATAATCATTTGTCTTAAAGTCAAATAGAACATCAGGAAAATGGACCATCACAACAACATACACAAAAGCAGAGGAAAACAAAAAATAATTTGTCTAATTAGTATTAACCACAATTATAAACATAGAATGATACATTGGTCAAGCAAAGCATACTATACTAATGTGGTTAAACAAATTGAATCAGAATACCAAGCAGCATAATGTAACATTATTTTAACAAGAACAAAATATACATGCATAGGTTTTAAACATATGATTAATGGTAATATCTTCCCAATATTAAAACATGAATACACGGACGTAAAAAAAAACAAAAATACATTATATGTCCACGGGGAACATGTATGACTAACAGATTTACTGCACATTTAATTTGACACACTATGCGACAAACACATATATAGGAGCTAATTCAAATAAAAACTTTTTTAAGTGAATAAGTACAAACTTGCAAAAAATTTCCTGTTTTAAGTTATATTAAGTATCCGTGTAAAAAATAATTGAAAAAACATTACCATTTTGTTATAAAATCGCTAAATAAAATTTAGCATATAATTATAACTAGAGCTCGTAGTTACTATTGCATTGAACACGTTTTAATTATTTTTGAACTACTATTCCCGGTTCACCACCAATACCCAGCTAGGGTATAGAAATATCACGTATTGATTATTTAATTTATTACTTAATTATATCATTGTAGAAATGGTCATATACTTGATTTAACACAAAATATAAATATACTATAATTTGATTTTTTTTTTCCGGACCGAAATTCTATTATGGACCGAACCAGACCGAATTATTTTGGTTCGGTCTGGCCCAAAAAAACTATTTTAAAAATTTTATATTATAAGTAAAGCTAATATTCATGATTTATTTATAAAATTTTAATATTAATTAATCACCACCACTTAACCAAAGATAGATATAATCAAATTTACAAGTTAGATATTATAATTATAAAGTTTAAGATATATACAAAATATATAATATATAAATATAAATTAATATTATATATTGTTTGGTCTATTCGGTCCGGACCAAAATAATTTTTTACGGACCGGAAACCAAATTTTCAGAAAATTAGGACCGAACCGAATTTACATGGTTTGGTTCGGTTTTTCGGTCCCGGTTTGGTTTTGCTCACCCCAAATTATACCATAAAATGTTGAACTTGAATTATATATGTGTTCAACTTAAAACTTTGCAAGTTTTTACCAAATTCCTCCACTATATCACACACACACACGGGGTAGTTTTTGTATGACATTTAATGATACAAATGCATAATTTGTTATGCTCTCCCAACATAATCCAACCATAGAACTTGCCGTAAGATTACTTGAAATTAACATATATCTGCCCCCAAAAAAAAAGAAGAGAAATTGCGAACAAAGTTGACGGTCAAGTTTGTAAGATATATACTAAAAAGGAGATCGAGGTGGTGCAACTTGCAACCATGTTTACAAAACAACAACAGTGTGAAAAGTGGAGCGTGAGTATCAGTTGAGCGGGTGAGGAGGAGAGGCAGAATGAAGGTTGTGAAATGAGTAGTTGAAGCTCGACATGGTGGCCCTAGATCTCATACGAAGAACATGGCCTCTGATAGGAATTGCTAGAGACATCCCGATGGGCTAGCAGATATCTTAAATGTTGTATGATCTCCCCGATTCAGGGTGGGGGTTTAGAGGGTCTAGTTTCTTTGGTAAGATTAAGATTGGCTAGGTGGGGACTAGCAGAATTTATTTTAAGTATCATCATATGATACTTACGTGAGGGTTAGTTAATTGGCGTACTGTGTTGCCTTGTTAGGAGTTGTCACATATCAACATCAGTTCTAAGAGAGGCAGAAAACTTGAATATAAGACAACCTAAACAACTCCAATAATATGAGGCCTTTTGGGAGATGCCTAAAACAAACCCATGCAGGCTATCATACTATTGTGGAGTTAGGTTTGCTTAGCAGGCCCAATAAGTGGTATCAGAGCCATGTTATGACAGTCCATAACAATCTCCAATGGGCTCCACAATGGACCCTGGGAGGGGAAGATGGGCCAACCCAGGATAGGGCTTAATGATGAGGCAAGTGGGCCTTCAAGTTTGGGCCTGGGAAGCCAGATAGCCAGTATGGGCTTAGGAGGAGCCTAATCACACACTAGGAGGCAGTATTCGACAAGTGTCGAGCTCGATGTATGAAGGGGAGATTGTTAAGAGTTATCCCACAACGGTTGTGAGATGGCAAATAACTAGAATATAAGTAGCAAGAATAACTCTAATAGTATGAGACCTTTTAGGAGATGCCCAAAAATAAATCCACGAGGGCTAGGCCCAAAGTGGACAATATCATACTATAAACCAGGTGGCAGGCACCAAATGCGCACACAATTTTCAGTCTACTTTATACTCTCTAGGGTAGTCCCATGCATTAAATGCACATACATATTACAGTCCACAATATTTTTTAGTTGTTGCTTTTACTGTTAATTGTAAAATCAGAGGTCTCCAAGACATCCCCTCTACTCCTTAAAGTAGAGGTAGGGTTACGTTGATTTTTTTTGTTTAGTAAGGTTTAACAAATGATAGATATACTGGAGTATTTATGACTGACAAGTCACAACAAGAAGAATATTCAATCGATGCCCATTTTATTCTGATTATGTTTTGTTTTGAAAGGTAATTCTATACAAACAAAATCACAGCCAAATACAACATGACAATTGTTAGTAGCAATCACGTATTCAACACCGCCAACTTTTGGAAAACATATCTAGAGGAAAGACAATCAGTTTGATTTGGTTTTGACAATAGCCAGAGAATAAATAGAGGATTGCTGGTCTTAAAACATGATCAAACAAATGATATTATACTGAAGTCACACCAAAGGACAATATTTAACCAATGCCCATTCTATTCTGATATCAATATTATTTATATATATAGAAACCTGACACTTTTATTTATAAAAATTAGCCATTATAGAATAATTTAAGTGAAAGGAACAGAAAATATTTACTTCATACCAAGCTAACACAAATTATATCAACATAATGCTACATGTGCAAGAAAACAGTACTTTATGGGTATACTGATATAGTTATTCAATAACCTGAATTTGCAGATGAAACCTTCATTCTATAGCCGCTTGGGACGTCAAATGTATGATTGCCCTGCATAAATTAGGACCAGAAAATTAGCATTTAATATTTCTGTATTTGAAATCAGAGGACCGTGTTAGTTTTGCATCCTAAGCAAACTTGGTAATAGTTTTGATTTTTGGAATGTAAACATCTTTACCATTAAGAAGAATATGCTATACATCTTTATACGAAGACCTCATATTAGTATGTAATTTACATAGAGTACTCATAGAATATTGTACACATTATTGTGTAGATCTAAATACCTGAAGTTGGTAAGATACTAAGATTATTTTCTCGACCAGATACAGTGTGGCATAAAACTGTTTGTTAAGGTCTTACGCTAAGATGTGCAAAAAGTTAGTATGCGCCTCATCAAAAGGTCAAACTTCATGAAACTGAAAATTTAACTTATACCACATTTGATAATAAAATAGCCCAATCTGAATCTAACCTGCAGAATTACATCCACAGCTTCAAATTCGGCATTTCCATGCAAAATGACCTTGAGGGCCTCGAACCGCTGGACTTCATGCTTCCAGTAGATGTTATCACTTGAATTCCAGTCAATTCCATCATTTACTACTTTAACATTCTCTAACTTACATCTTCCACACCTGCAAGAATGAAGTCCGGTTTTGAATTTATATTAACTATTAGCCATTTGTTCCTAACTCTTTTCAAAACTTATAATTCATTTTAGTTGAATGGTAACTTGGTACCTATGCCCATACTGTAGTAGAGGCTCACCATCTTGATCAGTCTTAGTTGAGCCCATGACATTTTCAGCTATAACAAGTAGACTACCATCAAGCTGGAAAGATGATCCAGTGAAAGTAGGCAGGAGAAGATCAGCAAAGAGCTATAAATAGAGTAAGACGTCAAATATATATGTATGGACTTTAACCTGGACATCCTTCCAAAAAAATTCAGCCACCTCGATTTGCAACTCTGAACCTTTAGTAATAGAACCACCGCTGAACTGATAAGTATTAAAGACAAAGAAGTTACAGTTTGCTTTTTTAGTTATCGAGGGATAATTTAATAAATTACTATATATGTTCCAAACTTTAGAAGAGGATTCTGATTAGCATCTCTTCTATGTCTATGAATAATATATAAGCAGCAATCAAATGTGAAGGGAGGTAGCAATTCTATCTAGCAAAAGAAAGGTAACAATCAATTGCTTCAAAAGTTATTAAAATGTTTTGTAGTCATGGACACGGTAAAAACAGGATGTTAACCGATAATTATTGCTTGAAGGCTTCCGGTTCTCAACAATAGACAAACTCCTACAGTTTCTTTTTCTTGAAATGGGAAGTCTTTTGATTAGGACTATAGGTAACGACTGATCAAATAGAAATAGATTGAATTTCATGTTTGGAACAAAGTTTAATGAGGACGGTGAAACTAGAAATCAGTAAAATCATTAGATGTGATGACAAGTGTGATAATGTTTTACCTTCTGTCTGGTGACTTCCCAGAGTGGACCAAGAGCAGGATGAAGAAATATAAGATAAGGAGGTCCAGAATCAGCATATTTGTCATTGTCTCCAATCTATATCATAAACGGAAGACAACGCTTTTAATGAAATATCACAAGAATGTTTATGATAAGTACTATGGTAATACTTAATATTTCTCATAATCACAACTAATCATTAGGCTCATTATAATATAAAGTAGCTGACTAAAAGAAGACAGATATAGCATGTTCAGAGAAAAATCGCAAAGGTTCTTAAATCTATACCTCTGGAATTTTCATATCACACCGGGAAAGAAGATCATAGGAATTGCGTATGATGTCTAACAACGACCCATCTGGAGTCTGCACATGTATTATATACATTAATAAGCAATCATTGGGTTCATTTATGGATTTGATCAAACAAAAAAATACAGTATAACACTGACATACATTCTATACTAGGCATATAATATTACAATACTTGGTGGAGATAAAGGGTGTCGGTGCATTTTAGGGTTATGTTCGTTTAGTAAATGTATCAATTTCATAAATTCACAAAAACTGATCAGATGAACATCAACAAATCCTTTCAGATTTCTTCGGGCTAATTGAGGTATCATTTGCGTGTTGTCTCTATAAAAACGAGTCAGGTTCTGGGTCACATCACGTTAGCAAGCACATATATGTAACTTCATGGCTTCGAAAACACATGGACATATAAGATAAATTAGTTAAATTGATAACTACTAAGAGAAGATGAATTTGGAATGCACATATTCTGCAGATGACACTAAGCATCCAATCTTAGGGGTAGGATATATAATTTATATAATTTTAAATAAACTCAAATGGACCTGATGTAAGGACTTGTCGGCATGTTTTCTTTTTCTCTTAGCAGATGATGTAACTTTCCTTCGGTCATTGTACACAATAAAGGTATCCAACAAATCTGCAATTACAAAGCAAACAAGTCTATAGTGTATGGGGGTAAATACATATTTAACATAATGCAAGTTGTGGCTATAAACTATATTGAATTGCATAAATTAATAATAAAAAATAGCTGTATCACCTTCTACACCTTTGTAACACCGAGAGGGATACATGTTCACAAAATTATCCGCAATATTTTGCATCGTGCATTCCAGACGTCCACCGTAAACACTACTCACAAGAAATAACAATCAGAACCAAGACACTATCCAAAAAAATGATCAAACAGAGATTCTTAGCTTCATAAGCAAAAATGCTTTATGAATACCTAAATCAACACAGATCCTCAGGGTTACTTATTATTTATTCCAAAGCAAAGTGGTCTGCAGTTTTCTTGTGAGTAAACATTGTACAAATCTGAAGTAATTGATAGATCTACCACTAGGACTATGACCGTAAAGGTTAAGAAATCATGTGAAGGCTGCAGTATCAGGAAGCAGAAAAATAATGAAGATTCCCCGGCTTCTCACAAAGATCTTTAGTAATTAATAATATTCTGCACTTGATTATCAAGAGTAAATCAATTCCAATCATATTTGACTTGTATTGATTTTAATAATTAAGCTTAGGAGTTTTTATTTAACTTGAAAAATAGCAATATTCTCTTGATAATGGCAAAATAAGACGGAGAGGGTGTTGGTCTTTTCCCTTCTTTTGCTGGTCTGTAATTTAAAAGGTGTTTATGATGACATAAAGAAAGATGCAAAAGTTGTTGGTTTCTTCCCGTCTTTTGCTAATTTGTAACTTTATATTAAGAAGCGCAATGCAAAATCTAGTTAATACTCTCATGTGAATTACCAATCAGGGGTTTAATTTATCAACTCCAAGTTACTCAACACGCCGACTTAAAAGGGGTGCATCCTCCATTTATAAATATAGATATACAAGGAAAAATTAGTTACTGCACTTGTCAAGAATCTCCTTCATTCTCTCTAGAATTTGTAGTAGCAGGTATCTTTGCAGTGGCCATCCACCAGAATATCAAATACTTAAAGAAATTCAAAATTTATGCTATTTACCGATGATGGATACCACACTGGTCCATGTACGTGATTGGCTTCTTTACATTAAGCAGCATGCCTGGCAAACTGGTTTCGGTATTACTTGATCCGATAAGCTCTGCAGAATGCAAGTCCACGTACAGAATGTTTGTATTGGCAGGAAACTCTGCCTGCAAACTTATCACAACGCAAGAGGTCGGTCATGGAAAAAACACATATATTGCACTCTAAAATAAATACAGACGAAAAGACAGTCATCAAACATAAATGGTTACAGAAACTCACATGTGATTGGTATTTTATGATACTATATACTAAATGCTTCTTTTAATTAACTGCAAACTGAGAAATTTTTACTTCGATTCAGTATAATGCATATTGCATCACCGTTTGAAACTATAATTAGCCGTATGTAAGAACCTAATAGTGTTGCAATGGTATCATATGTGAACTAAAGGTTTTGTTGATGACTCCAGATGGCCTCATGATGGGTAATTTACTTTTTTGGGCAGTGAATTTAGGTTTGGAAGATGTTAAAAACGAGCCGACTCTGACTAAAATCTGGATAAGATCTTTTCCTCCGCACCCTCACCCGTGCCAGAATATTTCTTTACACTATACATCAGATTTATTTTCTTAACCATACTCCAAATATTGGCAAATAGAATTGACATACAATCAACACAAATGATTATTATGAGTCTAATAAAGAAAATATACATTAGAATTGTATATAAGGTCAAGTCTAACCAACACTACAACTCACTTTAGACATATACAAAATTCATCAAATATGCAAATAAGATGCATGCAAGAATCTGAGCACAAAATATACTTTAAAGTTAATAAATTTATTCCAAGTGGTTTACGCCTTGCGCGTAATTTTGGTTGTTTTGAAAGAAACACCAATACATAATAATAAGGGTCCGGTCCCGGACAAATTGATTGTTATAACAATCTTTCCGCGGTTTTTTATAGCTGAAAAGACGTAACACATAATTATTTATGTGAATGTAGGGGGATACGTCACTTATCAGTGCTTTAGACACCCATCTAGGGTTTTTATCATTCAGCCATAAAAAAGGGCGGAAAGATTGTTGCCAAACAATCCATTGTCAGAGACCATCTCCCTATAAATAAATTTTACAATCTTTTGTTATTACCTATTGAACCAGACATGTATTATCTATGGTATTATCAAACTGAGCTTTCATATTTTTGCACTAAAATCTATAAAAAGCAAACAACAGATCGTGTGCATTAAATTCTTATTTAACACATCATTTGCGTTAACCTTAAAAGTTCACTTACCAATATATTACAATGTTAAGTTGATAAAGTTAGATATAATATATATAAAGTCGGGTTCTACTTAGAACCACGTAAGTGTTGAAACCTTAAAATCAATTACGATATGCTTAAGCAGAAATATATATATGTTTCACATAATTTCTTTATAATGAGAAAAAGAAAAAGTTCTGTGTAAAACAATTTTTCTTTAAAAATTATTATGTGATTTATAAAAAAAAAATATTGTATAGTGCAGGAGTGCACCATATTTTATATTTGACAAAAAGAACATAGTGTCCTGCAGCAGAAACCCAACACAGTGTGTACTGCAGCTGAAAAGATAGATATTAGCTGTTGATTAAATAAACATCATCAACTAGCATCCAAGACTGATATTGGGTTTAAATTCTAATTCAGAATGAAGTTTTTATTTGATCCTGACTATATGAATTATTGTTTATCAAATTTTAAGAATCTTTAGCAGATTTTTGGCATATTTCGTGAAAGGGTATCAATCTGACTAAAAGGTAGGAGACATTCCAATCGTGAAAGTTAGGAGTATAGAAAATCATAAATCAATCAAATTATATAAATACATCTTTATCACTCTTTTTATCAAAGGAATAAGGAAATTTATAATACCTATGTTTAGAAATAGGTCCATTACTAATTCCAAACTTGTCAAACTCTGTATACTCAATGCATGAAATGCCATATTCCCACTTTCCATCATGATTCTTCTTCTCGACTAGAACATTAATGCCTTCGGTAGCCCCTGGATTCCGCTCACACGACGCGAATCCCAATTTCTGTAAGATCAGCATTTGGGAAATAGAGCATATGAAACATGTTTATTTGTACGCTTTCAAACTTTATGCTTCCAATCGTCAATATTATTCAATTCGTTATAATATAACCCAAGCAAAACTCCAAACTTCAGAGGAGGAAAAAAACAGTTCCATAACTAAAGCTATTTATATAAATTCTAATTTTATCAAGGTTCTGACATTCCCCTCGAAGCCCTTAAGTAGATGTGGAACTAACCATCAATCGGATAGTATCCTGTAATACTGATCGTGTATTTGGATTTGATTATACAGAAAATGCAAACAACAGGTGCATTCATACAGGGGAAGCTCAATTTAAATCTTACTTTTCTACATGGAACTTGGCTAAAATAAATTTATGTTATATCAGAGCATATTAGATCTTAAGGAAAAGAGTCACTTGAATATTTTTTCAGTAAAAGTTCAGGTATATTTTTGGTTTTCCTTCAAGGCAATAGCCAGTATACCAAAAACTGTTTAATAGTTCTAAACAGGTATAAGAATCCTGAGGTGGCTTTATCAGAAGCAATCTTTTGAAGGAAGTGCTTCCTCTATTCATGTTATATTACGTTCAGGTTCCAGTGTTCTACTTTCTGGACTCTTGATCTGTTAATATGTACATATATCCTCCCTGATGTTTAACTAGCTATTTACAATCACATAGATCGTCAAATCCAGATTAAAATTTAATGAGAACTATTGTATATATAGCAAAAATACTGTACTGCAGGACCTACTTTATTATGACGCAATCCAATCCCAGCTAGTGCCAAGAGAGTCAGGTCGGTAGCAGCCACGACATTACTGCAAATTCATCAATGACAATATATCTTGAAACTTTTTTAAGAAAGAAAACAATATACTACGTGGCTTAATAGAAAAGTCAAAAGGTCAATGAAATATTTGACTGCAACCTGACTTGTCGAACTGTTGCACCTTTTCTTCCATGGTCACGAAAATGCTGGAAAACGCCTTTGTCATGGGCAAGTTTCCATATCGCACCATGACCACCAGGCTTACATACAGGAAAGTATTTACCGGCCACCAACCACTTACCATCTTCGGCACCAACAGCTGGAACAAGAGGCTGCCATTTGATAACATATCAATTATAAAAGTGTGTATTAAACTTATAAATACATACATATATATTCCAACAGAATAGTATAACCAGGGAAAAAGTACTGCTACTGAAGTATTCAATCCCAAACCTGTTCAAAAAGTTTAAATCTGGACCGGCCTCGTCCAAACCATCTCAGCTTTTCACACAATGATGTGATGTGTTTATGGTTATTCTTTGCTGAGCTTGTCATAATTGCAACAGGGCTCACACATTGTTTGGCATACAATTTAAAATACAAGAACTCTCTAGCCTTGCAAAAAAATTACAACAATGTATAACTTGCATTTCAAATCTAGTACATTAACAACATTCACAACAAGGAATATACCAACTTGAAAGATTGACAAATAGCAGATATTATACCTGAAGATCCCTTATAAGACCTTCCAACAATGTCCGTCCGCAATATGGAAGCATTGCAGCCGGAAGACATTCACCTGTAACGGGGTCAACCAAACCAAGCCTGTCTGCGGAACCACCCAAAGGATAAATTTCTCCCAAGTCTGGCAGGCCCTGAAACCAATCAATATTGTTTATATCTTTGTAGTATAATGCCAAAAAATTTCCGTTTGAAGAAAGACAGAGGTACTGTTCAAACCTCGATTCCCCATAGAGCTGCTTGAAATGCATATTCTGTATCTTTTGAAAGGTCAAGCACATTAGGAGGGTTAATCTCAAGAATTTGTGATTCTGTTGATTTACTTTTTCTATGGGAAAGACTGATGCCCTGCTCTGTGTAAGTTGATTGAGCAAGAAGCTCCAGCACCATGATCTGATATCTAATAAAAAAAGGTTTTGAGCAAGGTGAATTAATTATTAACTTCATATAGGTTTAAGTCCAAACTTTGGATACTAAGACAAAACATAAAGAAAACATTAGTTTGACTGGGAACACCGTCAATCATAAATGGAATCTAGACAAGAAGTCGCGAATTTAGACTTTGTGCTCTTACAAGTGACACAATGCATCAATTAAATGTTCCTAAAATCAAACTATAAGCCGTTTGCAACAGTAAACATCTGTTGAACCTAAAACAATCATATTTAAAGGAACGATGGGGGCAATATGAAGAAAAAGGAATCCCGTGCCATAATAGAGGCATAATTTTTTTTATTGCCTTGTTTTCCAAATTCCAGATACAGTAGACAATTGCAACCTAAGCACACATCCCAAAAATATAATAATTGTAAACATATGATTCAAAAGCGCCCTTTCTCCTTTAACATGTAAATTCAGACAGCAGACCGGAACTGCTACCACAACGAAATTTACATTACAAAATCATATAACTATTTCAGAATTAACTCAATCCTAACTGTCCTAACTTTACTTTATTTTTTCTCACAAAGACACACGTATATGGGGCGGGGGGCTCATGGTCCACTCGTAACTATTTAAGCGTACAAATATATATCCAATCACATTTGCACAAATTGGTGGTCTCTACAATACAAACGGAAATCACATCATACGACTACGAACCACTTAAAGCAGTGTATTATGCGTCATAGATCAGTCTTGAAATATTATTTCCTAATTCGTTTTATTTCAAAAAGCGCCTAAATAAATTAAAAGGAACATTGAACCAACCCAATAATTCCGCCAATGCAGTCATAAAACTGCTCAACCTCTCCCAGATTTCTAACCAACGATTGCAAAGCCTTCACTTGATCATCATCAATCCTCTCACCACTACTCACATTCTTCACAACTCCCTCATTTGTATCCCAATTCTCGATCATCTCCGCCAATCCATACAACGCACTCTTCAACGAACTCCGCTTTGACTCGAATTCAAACTCCAACTCATCCGACTTAAGCAGGTGCTCCTGCCCCACCGCCACCACACACTTGATCAAAAACAACTCATGTTCCTCCAAAAGACCAAAAACATCGTCACTGTGTGTGCGGAAGAAGCTCTTAACTCTGGAATCACGGTCAATTACTTTGACTTTCTGCTCTAAGTTAGTTGAATTGGATAGGGTGGAGCGTAGGGCTTTTAATCGAGCGATTTCCTTGGAAAAATCGAAGTCGGAAGGCGACGGCGCGTGCTCTACAGGCGCGGTGGAGACGCGTGAGATGTGAGAAGAGTTAGAAGAAGAAGAAAGAAGATTGACGTAAGGTTTAAAAAATTGGAAGTTGTAAGTATAGGTGTAAGTAGATGTGTGTGTATTTTTGGTGAAGATTGAAGGGGCTTTGGGTTTGGGAATCAAGAGGAGGTGAGTGTTGTGAAGTGATGACGCCATTGACCGATCGGAATTGAAATTGGAGTTGGAATGGAATAGAAATAAGAGAGCGGAATAGAAATGGAGGGAGGGGAATATGGGAATATGCCGGGGGAATAGAAACGGGATTCAAACAGGGATAAATCTTCTCATCCTCTGTTTTTTTATTCTATTGGTTCTTCAAATTTCTTTTTTTCTTTATGTGTGCTTACGTGGCATTTTTCTTTGTTTTGCTCTGCTTTGTATAATCCGTTTGCCTCTTTTGTGAATTATTGTAAAGGTTTATTCTTCCAAAGGTTCCTTCTCTTTCCGCCTCTAACAAAAACGTGGTGATAGTTTTTTATATATGATTCCCTTTTTTTTGCTTGATTTGCTTACAGCATTTTCTTTTTAAATTCAGATAATCTCTTTCTGGTCAAAAAAAAAAAATTCAGATAATCTCTTTCTGGTGTTTACAATAAGTGCAGAATGATAGAAATATGCAAAGTATATTGGGTCAAATGTATGTGAATCCGATTTTTCGACTTCCTTTTGTTCAAAATATAACAACTTTGCATTTATACAAAACAAAAATATATGCATATACTAAAGATACAAAGAAGCATTTGAATAATCAAAAATTGTTGCTTTCTGCCTTAAATTTCTAATAACTGTATACAATGATCATGTTATTTTTTGATATGACTACCGTTGTGTTCAAACCAAAACCTTGCTTTGCCCCTATTTTGCCAATGCAAGGGCATTGCACATTTCAATGTCTTAATATATTGAGTCAAATGCATGTGAATCCGATTTTTCGACTCCCTTTGTTCAAAATATAACAACTTTGCATTTACACAAAACAAAAAAGATACGCATATAGTAAAGATATAAAGAAGCATTTGAATAATCCAAAATTGTTGTTTTCTTCCTTAAATTTCTAATAACTGTATACAATGATCATGTTATTTTTTAATATGACTATCGTTGTGTTCAAACCAAAACCTTGTTTTGCCCCTATTTTGCCAATGCAAGGGCTTTGCACATTTCAATGTCTTAACATCTTATTACCCTGTATTCATGTATTCAGAGTACATTCCAGATCAGAAAACATCAGAGCTGCCATACATACAAGATCAGTACAAAAATTATCCTACTTGAGTGCCAACTCAGGTTTAAACATAATAAATGAAAGGTTATAGTGGTGAAGAGAAGCTGAACTGCAGGCCCGTCTTTCCTTGATCATTTTCGTGCTTTTTCAGTATTTGGCAATAGTTAACCTGTTGCAGTTTAACCACTCAGAAGTGTGCAGTCCAAAAATATAATGAAGAGTGTCTGTTTCCACAGACGAGAGCACATATATGCAAGACAACAAACATAACATGATTGTAAGAGCAATAATGAAACTTCTCGCTAAACAGCAGTGCAAAACTAACTCTGAAATCTTCCTTCACACTGTGAAGGATGTCGCATATAAACAAATCCCGGCACATAAAAGCTTCTAGCATTCTGTACAAACTAAGAAAAACACCTGACTTTTTTATCTAGTAACCACACTCAATGTACAGAGGTCACTATTATACGTTCCTTCTTATATAGTAAGCATTCAACATCTATATCTATACAACTTATGAGAAGTTTCACCCCTTTTCAGCACAACTTTTTCCATGTAGTACTTATCCAACAATATATTGAGGCTATCTGCATATGAGTAAAGAGTTGCTACATGGCACAACTGACTCACAATGCATATATTCCAAATCAATATATCTCATGCCCTGTTGCACCTTAACAATTTCAGCATGCTTAATATTGTATTAGAAGGGTTGCACTAAGTTAGTTTGTGATAATGGGAAATTTAAAAAATTAGATTCGAAGATAAACTATTCAGAACAATATATGAGAGGATGTATATTGCAAGACAAATGACTGACCTCCATGCGAAATAGTCTGGTCGGTACAATTATCCCTATTCCTACAGAGCTTCGGAATGAGTCGAGGAATTTCTTAGAAGTCATATCTTGAAATGATTGCTCTGTCATTTTATTAAGGCTCCCAGCTCGAGCAAATGCATGCCCATATATACCTTTCTCCCTAATAAATCGCAGTGGTAGATCAAAAGAAAGATCGGCAAAGGCGGTAACAGCCAGGTCACCTCCAAGATAATCTTTTCCGGAAGAATTTTCAGTAGTTCCATCATTAGCCCTAGCTTCTGTATTTGGCTCTGTAGGGACAAACCCCCTCGACTTGAAAGCCAACAATGATGTTGGGCCTCCCACCGTGCAAACTGGGGAAGAATTGCCACCTAAGAAGTATCTGTCAGGCAAATAAGAAGGTAAATTGAGGAATCCAGTTCCCTGCGAAAAAAGTACACCGCTAGCAATCCCAAAGTTTAGTGCAGCATTGAAAAAACCCAGAGGAACAGCACATCGAAGATCAAACTCCTGCAGAGAAGTTAAAAGTATATAAACAACAAAACTTATGTATAACAGCAGTACCATACAACAACACAAAAATCACCATATCGGGATTAGATTAATTGAAAAAACTGTTACGATCATAATAAGGTTAAACTTAATAGAGTGCCGATCCATGTTTTCAGGGAAAGAAAATAAAGAAGAATAACAGACTGCTGAAACTTAAACCATAGATCTAGTATATTTTCTCCATTTACTCTTACTTTAAACTATGCTTCAGATGACTACTCTTACCCATCATTATTAGTGATAACTATGCTTTAGTTAAGATACCAACTGTAAACCTACGAGAAATTTAATTCAGCCTCTAGAAAGAAATTCCTTCTATTAGAATGTGGTGCACAAAGCCAACAACCACCTTGACACCATTTCTGAGAGAAATCACAAGTACCATAAGTTACATTAAAATATTTAGCACAAATCAACAAAAATACAATAATAATATAGGATAGAAAAGGAACCGGACATGATAATTTTTCATCATCCGCTCGAGTCATGCAAATATTTGACACGATATAATTAATTCACAAGTACACAGTTATAGTGTAAATAATTTCACAAGTACACAGTTATAGGGTAAATAATTTCACAAGTACACAGATATGGTGAATCAGAAATGGGAACTCCAAAATGAGGATGTGAGAAGAAAATGAACCTGGCGAAAAAATCGTGAACTCCTAAAATCAGGAACAAGGCCACCAAATTGAGAAGCGGATACAAAAGCAAATCCTCGTGTTGGCCGTAAAGGTGAATTTCTCTTGTCAATTTTGAATGTGTACCTCAAATCAGAGTTTAAACCATGCTTAAGCTGCCCTCTTATTGATGTAGATGACATTTCTGAAGGATCTATTGAAGTATGCAAAGAGAAATTGCATGCAACATCGTGATTATTATTAGATAAAAGGCCAAGAGATAAGCCCAATGACTGCTCCTTAAAAGAAGCGAACTCCAGGCGATCTTGGGAAAGCAGCGATACTCTAGCCTTTAAAGGACCAAATAACCCGGTAAATTGGGGTAGAGATACACCAGCAGAAACCTCTGGCATTTGGTCACAACCATATGCAAGGGAACCATCCCAAAGATCCCCATACCCCAACAAGTTTTTCAGCTTCAGTGATCCTTCAAGTGGCCATGACTTAGCCTGCAAGTGTATTCGGAATATATTAAACACGAGGCTTTACCCAACTAATTTCTTTTGCCAAGAACGACTTAATGAGACATCCAAGTTTAAGAAGATCCCACACATGTATGGCAGGGGCGGCCGGGCGGGGATCATTTTTTAGACAAAAATGGATATTTTCAAGATTGGCGAAGATAGATCTGCTCTTTATTCTACTTTGTTTTGTAAAGAAATTGCTTCGCTGGCTTATTAGCCTTGTTACCTACTTACAAACCAATCATAGTAAAGAGATAGTGGTTTCCCTTGCCTAGCAAATGTCCAGAACCACTAGTTTTTAGGTGAAACATTGTCAAAATTTATATTGCGAAATCCCTATTTACTAGACTGATCGGACAAAAGAAAGGGCAGGAAGTAGTTGCCACCCAAAAAAGATCCTTTGCATAAATCTCAAATGACAGACTAGCATTACGCTTTTCTATACAACAAACAGCAATGATGTACTCATCCAGATAGACAGTGAACAAAAATTAAGCATGTGCTTACAGTTTGAGTAGAATCAATAAACATATAAGCATTACAATCATTACATGCCAACTCACATATGCAAGCGTAAAGTATGTCCCACTACCATATATAAGCTTTAAAAAATTGTTTATCCAGTAGCAAAGGGCTATCGTAAGCAAATATCGGTATGACAACTATTCCCGAACAAAAGTAAATCGTTGTAATCAAACCAATGCTCTAAACAATCATTCCCTGCCTAAACTTATTTGGAAATATTACTGGCATTCCACAGAAAAATTTGCATACTCGAACAATTCGAACATTTAAACGAATATTAAATGTTAATCAACTAACCAAGCTCAATTTTGCAGTTACATCAGGATCACATAAAATTCATATAGGAGTACTAAATTCACGGAAACCGCATACCTCAGGCAGAGAGAAAACACGAAAATCACAATTGAGGCGTTTCCGGTCCTCAACAACATCCACAATGACATTAGTAGTCCCACTCAATTCCGATGGACCCGAATCGAAAGTAATATTAACCGAATCAAACAATTCTAACTGCCTCATCCGATCTTTGGCAACACTAGCGGCCTGAAACAGCTCCTGGAGTGAAGTGGCAGTTTCTAGGGCTCTAAATTCCGATTTAATCACAGAGTCCTTAGTTTTACAATTGCCGTTGATCACAATTTTGTTAACTCGTAACGGAGCATTTGAGGAGTAGATTTGGCGGAACAGAGTCTCCGCTTTGGATGTGTTGAACTGTGTTTCTGATTCATCGAGGAGTGTTTCGTCATCATCGTCGTCTTCTTCGTCGTCATCGTAATATTCTTCTTCATCATCGTCATCGTCGTCGTCGATTTCTAGTGAAGGATTACGGTGGTCCTCGGATTCTTCGCCGGAAAGAGACATTGATTTGGAAGAGTAGGAGACGAGTTGTGTGCACTGTAGCTTCTATATCCGTCGTCTCAACAAGTAAGGTACTGGGATCTCTACTTTTGTGTAATGTTTCATAGAATACAATACATAGTACACGGATGAGATACTAGTAAAGCTTTTTGGCTAATAACTTATCTGGTGAAAGTGAAACAAATAGTTTGCGAAATTGTATACAATCTTTTTGAAATGACTATTGTGAAACTAAAAAAAAAAAAATTTATTTATTTATTTTATTATTTATACAGGACTAGATGGGGCGACGTGGCGTCATGTGATAATGGATACCTGCTGACGCGGTGTTGATTGGGCATACATATGATCAGGGTGTGCACGGGTCAGTTCGGGTCTGTTTCTATCTAAAATCGTTACCGAACCGTGTATTTTGGTTCGGTTCGGTTGTTAGATAGAAACACGGTTTGGTAACAGTTTTTAGATGGAAACATGGTTTGGTAACGATTTTTAGATAGAAACTGTAATCGAACCGTTTCAAATGATTTTTTTCGGTGCGGTTAACCGTTTGTCGGTTTCGGTTTTTATATTACTAGAAGCTAGTATATAAATTTAATATTATTATTAATTTTAGAAAAATGTTTATATACTTATAATATCAATTTCTCTTACTAAACTATATAATTAATATATTGTAGCACATATATATATATATATATATATAATATGTTGTATAATAAATATTATATTTTTATTATATATTATATACACGGTTCGGTTTTTCGGTTCAGTTTGAGGGGTAAAACCGTAACCGTTACCAAACCGTTATGTCAGTTCGGTTCGGTTACGGTTTTTGTTCGTTACAATTTTTTTCAGTTTGGTTTTTTGCTCGGTTTTCCTCGCCCCTACATATGATAGTGAGATTCTTTTAATATGAGCTTCAGTACATATGTATGGTTATTATATCGGTACCGATCATTAATGTATAAAATTTTGTACAAAATAAAATGACAATTGAGGTGCGATGTTTTAATTGATGTTATAAGGATTTTGTATTCAAATGAAGCATTTTCTCATAGATACACGAGGGGAGGCAAGCAGATTCTCAATTTTGGTTGTCACCAAATAAGTTTTCGCTTGGAGTTTGATGGCAAACAACGTTATGATCAATAAGGCATACTATCGCAAGAGCAAGAAAGGAGCCCAAAAAAACTACGAAAAATAAGCAATGAAAGAATAACAAAGTTTAGCGTTTAAATCAAGAGAATTGCAACTTAGATAATGGTCAAGTGTTAGGTGCACTGAGCTGGACGGAAAGCCAGTGGAGCTGAAGCATAAATCAGAGCTTCATACTTCATATTCTCATAAACCAATCTCTTGTTTTCATAATGAAGCGAAGCGCCATTGATTCCATAATTAACATTCGTGAGGACGTCGCAGCTTGCAAGAGGAGATGAAATAAGTTTCACATGACAGGCCTGGAGAGGATGATCCAGTAACGAGTGATTCATCTTATATCCATCCAGCTC
Source organism: Daucus carota subsp. sativus (assembly GCF_001625215.2). Classification (NCBI taxonomy): domain Eukaryota; kingdom Viridiplantae; phylum Streptophyta; class Magnoliopsida; order Apiales; family Apiaceae; genus Daucus; species Daucus carota. The sequence goes on along the minus strand of NC_030387.2, from coordinate 24,407,803 downwards.
TGCGTAAAAATAGCCTTGTGAATCTGTCTGAAATGTCTTGTAATAGCTTACGCGGTTCATGGAGTTTTCACAGATGACGCCAACTTTAGCGCCAGATAGGGGCTTGGCTCCTGTCAGTGACCATGATCCCAACTTGTTGCAGCTCTGGCAGTACACCATTCCCTCGACAACTACGTCGATGACTTTGGTTTTTGATGATTCATTCTGGATTTCTTTGGAAGCTGAGATGTCTGAGAAGGCGGCCGAGACCAAGAGTGTGGCGAGTAATGCTAGTTGGATCATTCTTGCAATGCTGTTAAAGGAGAGAAAATAAAAGGTGAGGCTCTTTAACTAAAGTATATATTGGCTTGTTGAATGACAGAACTTGTACTGTATATATATACACGCTAGAATTGGAATAACAGAACAGGATGATGTGTATTAGAGTAGCTTGTAAATGGAACATGATCAGACTACGTGATGAACGTGGTAGCAACTAGTTAAGCTGTGGTCATTTCAGTTGTTAACTGGTTTGTCAGCGAGGGAAGTGTTGTTGGCTTTGGCCGGCCGAATTTCCTTTACATTTTGTTCTTTTAGGGAAAATCTATTGTTTAGTTGAAGATATAACAGGGAAATTTTCAGTAAATCAGAAAAGAAAATGGTGAAGTTGCAATACAATGTTCCAAACATCTTAGAGCATCCGAGTTAGCTATGCTTAGAGCATCTCCGAGAGTATCCTAATTGACTCCAAAATATAACATAAAATATTAAACTCCTAGAAAGTTAGGACATTGTAAGGAATGTGAATTCCAACAATATTTTTTATACTCAATCCTAATGTTATATTTTATGAACTCCCTTATGACAAAAAATCAAATTCAAATAAGAGAGGATGAATATTTTGTTTTAAAATTAATTAAGAGCCATGTGGCTCTCAAAAAAGATGAGAGGTGAGAGAAGAGGCTCTTAGTGTTTCTCTATTCTGTCTCATGCTCCTTATTTTTGGACTTAACAACCTATTTAGGAGTCTCTTGGAAATGTTCTTAACAATCGAGTCGGATTTGTATCACATCAATCTCCCAGTAACATTGGTCAAATATCCCAAGTAACAGAAACAAGTATATTAGGTATATGACTCAACTTGAGACAACTCATCTCCTTGCATACACAAGTACACAACTAAACCAAATTCGACACTCGGATTCTTGAGAAAAGCTGAGGGGGCTGTTACATGTATCATCAACCCAAAGATCTCTTGAGATTACACTACCAACAAAAGTGCAAACTGGGGGGAGGCACACACACATGAGACAACTTTGTCAAAGGTAGGGATGAGGCTATCCCTAAATCCTTCAAAATATATTATTATTTACTGTGTTTGCCATTGTCATAGCTAAATTTCAAACAGCAAAAATGCACACTAGTTTAACCAGCTAAATCGCTATCTTCAAGAATATGTACAGATGCTAACTCTTCTAAGGAAACCAAACCAGTTAACAGGACATGGCAAAAAAAGGTTATATTCGTTACTTACAAAATCAACTTCATCCATTAAATGGACTCGTTTGACATTATTTCCAGCTCCGCCCACCAAAGGGGAGAAAGCTTTGGGACAGCTCCATCATTACCTATTCCTGTTATATCTTTGAGTTGTACGGTGACTTCCCGCATTGTTGGTCTTTGTTTTGGGTTGGGGCAGCAGCACCATTTTATTACTGCATCAAATTTTTCGAGCTGCTCTGCTTTGAAAGAAGTCAAAATTGGGTCCACCATCTCTCTAAGTGGTGGTTGTCCTCTCAGATAATCTGAGGCCCAATCCTGAAGTGCTAAACTGTCCACCGAATAAGGGAGCTTACCAGTTATCAGTTCAAACAATATGACACCAAAGCTATAGACGTTAGATTCTGTATTTGATTGCATCTCAGTTGCTGCAGCAGATCTTTTCCAAAGACCAAAATCAGATATTTTCGCTGCATAGTCTTCACTGAGATTTACAGCTGAAGAGCTCAGATTTTTGTGAATCATGGGTGGCTTTAGTTGGTGCATATGCTCAAGGCAGTATGCCATACCCATTGCAATCCTCATCCGCATCCCCCAGTCCAAGTGCTCTGCTTCACTTACTGCAGGACCAACAAGATCTAGAGAATTAGACTATGTATTTTTTTTTTAGTAAATATGTGCAAGTGTGTGTGTGTGTGTGTGTTTGTTGAAAACATAGAAACATTTCCAGTTTAATAATTCATCAAGATGATATGAAGGCAGCAGTCGGAATACTTACTGTGCAAGTGCTCGAATAATGTTCCATTAGGAGCATACTCAAAAACCATCATTCTCGTGAAGGGCTCCTCTTCCGCACAATATCCAATAAGGTTAACAAAATTCTTGTGATTTACTTTTGATAGTTGATCAATCTGAAATGCCAAAAAAGTGAACTACAAAGTTTAGAAGCATGGAGCGTAATACTGATCTTTTACTTGAAACTAGTTTCATACTTGCCTTCTTCCTGAACTGTGATTCCATATTTTTTGGCCAATTATTGGCAGATGCTACTATAAGAGAAGTCACAGCTATTTCAACACCACTGGACAGTGTTCCTTTATACACTGTTCCCATTGAGGAAGAACCAATCACATTGCTAAAATCTTCACAGGCTGCATTAAGCTCCGCCCTTTTAAGCTTTGGCACACCTATGATTTAACAACAAAATAATAAATAAGTAGTCGAAAGTAAAATACAAGGTCTGATATAGACAGGCACCTAGTAGCAGATATTTATTTTAATGCACGAGTAGACAGTAGTGATTTGAAAGTAATAGTAATTACCAGTTACAAATGCTTTCTGCAGCTGCCCACTTAATCCGGTGGCCCAAGGTTTAACAACGGATACTTTGCTTCTACAGAAATATATTACAATAGCCAGAAGAATCAAAAACACAGGACCCCCTACAGCTGCAAAGAGTATTAAGAATTTGTGCCGATGATAATTCGATTTCGAACTATCATGTGACGTAGTTGGGCTTTTAGCAGGAGAATCAGCTGATTCCACAAGTGAAGGCGAAGATGCAAAGACACTAGGAGAAGTCGGTCTTGTATCTGTTACAGCTGAAGGTGCAGGAGAGGGTGAAGGCGAAGATAAAGGAGACTGCAAAGAGGGCGAAGGTGAAGCCAACGGAGAATCTGATGGCAAAGACGGTATAAGCCACTTAAAAAAAGGCTGAGAGGCAAGCAGCTTTCTTTGAGTAATGTGTCCATCCATAGCAGTTTTCCTGAAACCAATTTAAGCAGCTAATTAGCTCTTGCAAAGTTTCAAATGCAAAAAAATTTCCCTGGTTAAATGGTAGGTGCTGACTTAATGTTTAATCAGGAACAAAGTTAATACAATACTAAGTGCTAAAAGTAAAAAAAAACTTTGCTATACGTGAAACCAGTTTTTGTCAACTGTCATTTATACAAATTACGTCCAGCTTAGTACAAGGTCAACTACAGTCTGCGTGTTATATAGGCTAGATGTGATAAATACTGTCAACAAGATTATTGTTCTGCCATGCATATATGTTAGGACATAAGATTTCTGCATTGAACCAGAAAGCAGGTATATAAACGCATAGCACCAACATACCATGAGGTCAATCTTCTACTAGACAGCGGTATCCCATTTCTTTTAAATTCAGAAAGCAGCTTTATCTCATCAATTTCAGAGGGTATGACAGTAAACTCATTGTTGTCTAGTAAACTGCAACAGTTGATAAAGAAGGTAATGTGAGCTTAGAAGCTGTGAATTATGTTGAGTTCGAGCTGTTTAGGTATCTTTACTTACAGAACTGAGAGTTGAAGATTAAGGTCAGATGGAAGTAATCCACTCAATCTATTGTACCCCAAATCCAGAACCTCCAACTCGTTGAGTTCTCTAATCTCTTTGGGAATAGTTCCTGAAAATGAATTATTGCGTAGTATGCTGCGAAAAAATGACATGATTTAGCCAACTTTTCTGATGGAAGTACTCATAATTTCCTTGCCACAGTAGCATGAAACAGCTAGTATCATAACCATAAATGTACTTTTTTATCGCCTTACATTGACTTGAGATGAACCAAGTTTCGAAGATCAGGTGCTATTGTTCCTCCAAGACGGAGATTCTTCAGGTTCCTGCACATTTAAAACACTTTAGCAATTATAGGAACGCCAGCAGGAACCTCAGCCCATAATTAAATTTTGATAGTAAAACAGGCTGCTTTAAAACCCATAAGGTACATATCTACGTTTTTCATGCAACGAAATACAGGCTAGAAATAATAACTATAAATATTAGCAGATCATATAAGCTCATCCTATGTTACTCCGACTCTTCTATTTAGGTTGCCGTACCCGTGTCGGACACTTGGACACTCGGACACGACACTTATTTCGTGTCGGACACTTTGACCAATTTAAAAATCAAATATGAGTCACACTTACAATTCAAAAGAAATATGTGAGAAAAAAGAAAAAAGCGAGAATGGGATTAAAGTACAGAAGACGCCTAATTTCCAAAATCAACTACAAAATCATGTCTAATTTGAGTTCTATTGTTCCTTTTTGTTAAGTTGTCTAACTTATCATACTTGTTTATTAGTGTACTCCGATGTGTCCTTGTACCCCTGTCCAAAAATAGGACAGTGTCCCCGTGTCCCCAATTTTCAAAATTCCCAAGTCCGACACTCGGATATGTGTCGTGTCCGACACTCCGTACCCGAGTCCGAGTAACATAGAGCTCATCAAATGCAAAAACCAAATCACAACTTGAAAAGGTTCTCCTGCTCAATATTAGGGGGGATGTACTCAATCCGAAGGATAGTATTCTTTTTTGTGTGTGTGGATTGTTGAAATCCTGGTGTATTAAATTGGGATTTAAAATTATTTAATTGAAATCTGGTGGGATTCAATTCAAACACTGACGGATTTTTACAAACTAGATTCCCATGGTTTTGTTACTGTTTTATATGCTTTTAGAATCTGTCCTAAATCTATGAGATTTAGATGATTTGTCCATAAATCCAGCAAACTCTAAAACCACTCTACAAGGATTTTGAATCAACTCGGCCAGACTTTGTTTGGAACCAAAATCAACTACAATCTATTACAATACATATGTTATTATTAACGATTAACCCGTAAAAATCTATAAATCTGAATTAAATACACCACCTGTAGGCTTTACAAATAAGTGCAGATCTTAAAGCAATGCAGCCAACAAATTACAGCACCAATGTTTCGTATCAAAATTCAGCAATTTATAAAAATTTTACTTACAAGGCCACAACATTTTCATTTGCGCACTCAACACCAGACCATGAACACGGATCAACAGCCCCAACTTTTTCAGACCAATTCAACAAAGCCCCAAATGGATCACTCACCACTCTCTCCTTAAATTTCAGCAAAGCCAGACCTGCAACAGAGCAAATACTTTATCCTCCTTCCACTAAACTCGCATCATCTAAAATAACAATTTCATCAAAAAGTTCCAATCTTTTTACAAAAAGAAAACATTATCATCAATTCTAGACAATAATAAACCACCAATTATTCATATAAAGCTTCCTTAACATTTTCACACAAGCAAACAACAAATACAGTAAACATAATACATAAATAATATATAAGGTATATACACACCTTCTTGATTAAGTGAGCAAGACAAGATCAAATTCTGATACATGAAACAAGCAAAGAGCATAAGCACAGCCAAGCTATGATTTTGATGAAAACCAAACAACCCCATCATCAAAAAAAAAATAAAAATCCCAACAAAACTTAAGATCTCTCCAACTCAGCCAACTAAAATCAAGAACACCATCGAGTTGACTCACTGAAAACCCCAATTCGTGGAATGTGACAAGCAATTTATATTTACTTATATTCAGTGAAGTGTAAATATAAAGTGTGAGTGAAAATAAAAGATAAGGAATATTGGTAATTTGGATTAGGATTGGAGATGTAAATTAAGGTAAAGTGCCGGCGATGCAAAATAGGGAGAGATTCCTAAAAATCAAAGACTCTGTTTGGTTTCATTTCATGTCATAACTGAGGTTGAAGAGTCCATGCGGTTGTTGAGTGTATGTGCATTTCTATGTGTATTGTACAATTCAAATACTATACAGTAATTCAATTGAATAGTAAACGTTAAGACAAGCAATCTTGCGGGCCCTATCCATTATCGTTGAATTATTTTAAATATTTAGTTACTCTCTCCGTCCACTCGTTTCTTTACTTTTCTTACACTATTCAACACTTAAACACTTAACGGCGTATATAAAACATAATTTTATATTTAGATTTTAAAATTTTCTTTTTTCATAAAAGTCTAGAAATCAAATTTTTATTCAGAGGAAAAAAAATTTAAAATAATTTATCAAACTACATTTTACGAGAGTATTAGAATGCGTGTTGAGTTTCCGTCTTTCAATGTAAACAACTGAGGGGACGGAGGGAGTATAACTATCATATTTTCAAATATATTAATAAATTTTAAATAGAATATAATATTATTTTAGAACTTACATGTTTATTTATAATTTTTAAATAAATATTTTATATTAATATTGATACATTGGTAAAATCACTATCTATGAAGCTTTTTAATATAAATTTATTATTATATATTATATATATAACATAAATGTAGATATCATAAAGTTGTTGTCTCTTTAATAATTTATTGATTTAAAACTAATTAGTCAATTATATATATATATATATATATATATATACTTGCTTTAATAAATATAAATATTGAAAAATAATTCTTGAGAAAAGTTGTCCATCAATTCCTAATAAAAAAATTCTAAGAGATTTTTCAAAAACAATATTTTCTCCGAAAAAATATCCATTAATGAAAAAAAACATATGGTTGATATTAAAATTTTCTCGAAATAAGATTCTCCTCGGTGGACCACTCATCATGTGGAAAGGTGTGTGACAACTCACGTCGAATCCAGGAGTTTTTCAAAAATCGGGTTAAGCCGAAACGGATCGTTTGGTTGACAGGAAATTAGTGATGTATTTAAAATATTTAGGAAGTGATTATCTATTCAGTTGTTTGGTTTACCATAAACACAGGAAGTCCAATTCACTGGGAAGTTCTAATACCCATAAAACCTAGGAAGTAATCGGTGGCTCACACTTCCGATAAATTTGTGACTCACACTTCCGATATATTTAATTCATATGTATTATATGATTGACATAAACCACTCTAAAATAATATATTAAAATAATAATAATAACAATAATAATAATAATAATTAGTTAAATTTAGAAAAATATAAAAATTAAAATTATTAAAATTATTATTATTATTATTATTATTATTATTGTCATCATCATATTTAACTCAAAATATTATTGTTGAATTATATTTCTTCATTAAGAATATAAAATATATTCTTTGAATTTAATAAAAAAATATTGAGAAAATATGTTTTAACAATATTTTTTGTCAAAATTTTAAAAGTATAAAAATCTAATACAGAATCACGAATAAGTTTGAATAATTAATTAGTTAAACAACTTTATATACAATTTTATATAAAATAAAAAAATTCTATTAATTATTTTTTTGTGTAGTTTTCAGTATGGACTATTTTTATTCCCAAAAAGATTGGAGTAATTTTTAAAATTTATATAATTTTTATGATTATTATTTTTGTCAGATAATATTTTTTACCATTTAATTAGAATAAAAATATTATGATTATTAAAATATAATAGGTTGGAAGTTAAACATACAAGAAAACAAACAATATACAGGAAGTATATTATCCTGCCAACCAAACAATTTTACAGTACTTACCCGGTATTTAGAAAAGATGGGAAGTTCAAGATTCTATGGGAAATTACTTCCCGCATGATACCAAACAAGCACTTAGATTGTGGGATAATTCATGCTAATTTCGTATCTCCACCTTCGGACTCTCTCCATTGTAGGATTATACCACCAGTCTTCGGGGCCGTTTGGGTGAGTTTAAAATAAATACTTTTTGCTTAAAATAAAAAAGTGAATTAGAAGTCAGAAGCAAGTTAAGACTTATAAGTGATTAAATTGTTTGGGAAATAAGTAGAAGTCCTGAAACAAAAACTAGCATTCCTAACTTCTTTTAAGTGCTTCTCGATTTTTTACACAAATGGTACAAATAAGTGCTTCCAACTTATAAGCCCAGAAGCCGAACTTATAAACGTTTACCAAACACCACCTTCGTGTCCCCACTCCCGGAACTTGATGAATTAAACTTTTAAGAGTTGATTCTAATACCATATGTGATAACACGAGTAAAATTACATTCTATAATAATGTTGAAGTGCGTATCAAATAATAATAATGTTGAAGTGTGTATCAAATAATAAAATAAATAAATAAATAAATGGAAAGGACGGAGTAACTCTTACTGTAATTTTACTTTTCTACTGTATGTACGAAGGAGCGGGTGGCTGGTTTCGTGAATTGCTGCTGGCCGGCTGGCGCAATGAGTTTGAAAGTGAAAATGACAGCCAAGAAATTCCAAACAAAGGTGCGCTTCAGACGAGTTCTGACTTCTAAGAGCAACTCCAAGAGAACATCTCCCTTACTTGTTACTTACTAGCTTATAGCTCGTGCAAGGCACGAGAGCTTTTTAATTATTTATAAACTTTTTAAATATATTTTAAATGGTGTGAAAAAATTTAATTTATAAATAATAAATTAAAATTTTCAATAAAATAAAATTCGAAATTATGATTTGTTTGTAAGTTAGAACTTTGGTAAATACATCATTACAGCCATTAATGGTTTCAAATAAATTATTTTAATCAAGCAATTCTTTTTCTCGTATGTATCATGCCAAAGTATCAAATTCTATCTATCAAATTTTAATATATTTTGAGTGAAATACGTTATGCCAACTCCTATTAGATTATATTAATAAATGTATTTTATATTAAAATTATTATAATGTGATTTAAATATTTTTCAAAAAATTTATATGGTTCTAAATTAAAATTGATAAACATAATTTGTTTTGAATTAAGAAAAGGAATCATAAATATGCAGTAAGATAGTAGAATCTATTTTGGATTAAGAAAAAAAATTTGTATTTGTTCCTCACATTGATCCGGCTTATTAATTTTAAAATATATTATAAAAAAATTGTGACGGTAAGATTTATATGATTCTACGAATAAAACTGCTAGGAAATATTTATTTAGGATTAGAAAAAATCATATACATGTGAAAGACAGAATTTGTTTTGAATTCAGATAAGGAATTATAAACATGCAAGTTGATATCAGTTGCCTTCTAGAACAGAATTTAATTTTTTTCCAATCTAACGGTGCTTATTTATTCAATATAAGATCCAACGGATGATAAGCTTCTGGACCAGAGGACCATGCGACCAAATTATCTCCTTTACGCTTATTATATATAAGTATATAATAATGAGCTTACGTGAATAAAAATAAGGGTTAAAGCAAAATTCTTCACTCCAACCATCCTCTCTTTACCTAAAATTTTTAAGTGAGAGAAAACAAAACTCCTTCTTTAGGAGATAGAAAAGTAAACCCCTATTTTTTTCCACCTCATCTTCCTCTCCCATTTTCTTTCATTTTCATTTTTCCTCCCTTTTTTATCTACCCCAACATAGTAAAAGTTCTAATAAAATATTATATTTTTTCAAATATAGGGATTATTATGGGGAATACCGTGGGAGGAAAACAAGTTTTTGCTTACCAATATTTTAAGTAATCATTATTTTATTATATTTTAGGGTTTCAAAATAGGTAACACCATTGGGGTTGCTCTAAGTTCTGATCGTTAAAAACAAAAATTATGAGTAATTGATAAAATTGGTAATTAAAGACTAACTATATACTTAAAAATTATTAAAAAATTAATTGGATTAAAATAATATTATAATAAGATTAAATATATTAATTTAATCTAATTCATAATATATTATTTTAAAAAATTATAATGAGTTGATTGAATTTTAAAAATCAAATCGGGAGGAAATTAATCGGGACTACTTTGTCGACTCAAAAATTTTTAGAACAATGTTTTTAAGTGTTACTATTTGTTTGTTTTCTATATATTTTACTTTCAAATTTTTGACCTAATTGATATCAAATAATAAAATTTGTGACTGAATTATTTCTAAATTTCATTTGTTTTCATTAATTAACAAAAAAAGCAACTTTAATACGCATTTATTGGAATTGATGCTCGCTCGGAATTAAGCCGGGGTGGTCATTGCTCATTATAGACATACGGCTGTACTGTTATGGAATGAATAAACTTAAACTGCGGTACTGTTACGGGGTACTATGTGGACATCACCCATCAGATCGGGTCGCATTCACTAATCTCTGTGACAATTAAACTTCAAAATGTATTCTGAAGATGAAACTGCACCTGCTTGCGAGTTGCGGTAACTCCAGTTTGCATTGTGTCTAACCTGTATAAAATTATTATTATATTACTATGATTGGGGTGAGCATTCGGTTATGATTCTGCACTAGATCGAATCGAATCGAATCAATTCATCTCAATACCGAAATAACCAAATTTTTTTAAAAAAAAAATATTTTATAAACAAAACTAAAATTCATAAATTATTTAAAAATTAACATTTATTAGTCATCACCCCTTTACCTAATGAATTTATAAATTAAACATTATTATTATAAGTTACAAGATATAATATTTATTTATTTATATTATATATTGTTTCGACTATTTGATCTATTCGGTCGGATCAAAATATTTTTTTAAGGACCGGACTAAATAGAACAAATTTTCAAAAAATTTGGACCAAACCAAACAGAATTCGCATGATTTGGTTGTCTTTTAACTAAAAATTAATTTTTTTTGTGTTACTATTATGTACTCTAAATATTAAAATTATAATATAATTTCTCAATTGTGTTTATGATTCAAGTTTAGGAGTTTTGTGTTGGTTGATTATTGGCTTGGTTGGTATAGGTCACTAAGAATATGTAAATGAAACATAAAAATATAAACGAGATTGGAAAATTTATTTTTCATTTTATTACAAGTAAAAGCATCGATTAAAATTGTGATGCAGAAAACCTAACCATAATAGTGTCAGCATTTTAAAATGCCGACATTAAATTTTAAAATCCTACGCGTGACCTGTAGACACGATTATACGTGTCAGCATTCAACAACCGACGCTATAGATATTCTTAAACACTCTATACTTCAGGCATTCATAAGAACCAATATTGTTGTTTACCCTATTGCGTCGATCATAACTCTTTTGTGTTTGTTGTTTAACGAACGATTAAAATCATATTATGTTTAAATGACACTTAAAATCTATTAATAATTTATAATAAAATCACATTAACCGACTCTTAAAGTCATACTACGTTGTCTAATTATTGATGCTATAGATTATACATATAGTATCTCGGTATTCGTTACGTCTTTTAACCGACGCTAAATATTGTTTTTAACTAGCACTACAAGTGCTCTCTGCGTTAATGAATAAATGAGAAAAAGGTTTATAAATAGGTGTTTGTATTTTAAAATTTTTAATTTGATACATCAATAAATTAAAAATATTAAAAGCCAATAATAATTTATAAATTTAATACACAAAATATTATATGAAAATAATAATTCATCAGTAATAATATATAAATTAGTTTCTGTAATACGCAAAATATTTATATGAAAATGACAATCACGCAGTACTTAAAAATGACAAAAAGGATTTAGCAAAAAAATTGACAAAAGACAAAATGAGCCCGTTTTGTCGGCCATGTTATAACAAAGCTAATGAGATACAGATAGGCAATTCTGTATGGAATAAAATGATTCTGTCCACATAAAATTCTGCCAAATCATTCACTAACAGGAATGTCACAATCTCATAAATCAAATTATAAATTTGTCATGCCAAAGTCAAATGAATTTCTTTCAAGTTAAATCTTGCTTTCAGAGAGGAGTTGGAAGATGACCCCTCCACGTTACCAAGTTATTGTGTCAACTAAATTATTTGAGAAAAATAAGCAGTCGCGCGAAGTTATTGTGCCTGTTTGGGAGTTGGGACCGGCGAGGAGTACTTCGGAGTTTGGCTTCTATTTTTTTGACAAATTTGTGTAAAAAGAAGTTATAAATGTTAGTTTTTCTCTCGGAATTTCTACTTCTTCCAAATACTATAATCACTTATAAGTCTTAATTTGCTCTGAATTTTTACTTCAATTTTTTATTTTAATCAAGAAGCACTTATTTTAAACTCATCTTAACAGTCTCATTTTTAATGGCAGGTTTATGTATAAGTTGGTCATGTCAATGAAGTTAAGGCATATATCACAAATGTTTTGTACAGATTCTCGACACGCGGTACAAGTAGTTTCGAAACTATAATGAGGATGTTGAAACACGTCTCGTATAGAGCTCGAGACGCAGTATCAATAGCTTCAAAATTAGGGTGAGCTGTTATCAGTAACTTCAAAATTAGGGTGAGGTTGTTGGAACACAACGTCCGGTACAGACCCTTGAGACGCGGTATCAATAGTTTCTTTTTTTTTTTTTTTTTTTGTCAGGATCTACATACTCGTAGATGAGTTGTATCATAGATACAATAGCCGCATCAGGGATTACTTTCATCCAATAAAGTTTATCATCTAACCGAAAGATACGCAAAGATATCTCCGGACGTTTAGATAATAAGACTTTAAAGTCTGATAAGAAAACCCGTAAGGTCTCCCTCCAAGATCCTGAAAAACAAACCAAGCAAAAACAAACATAAGAATGATAAATTAAAGAAAAAAAGTATTTGGGGAAAATAAACCCAATTATGACATATAAATCCTGACAAAAATAAATATAATAATATAACAACTTATTCAAAAATAAAAATTTTAGAACTAATAAAAATACGATACAAATATGAAAAGTGATAATGTCTAACCAAAGTAAGAACTTTGGTTAGACACGCAATATAAAGAAATCGTAATACATATTAATATTTTCTTGTGGGAACAAAAATACATAAACAAAATTTTAAGTTTTTTGTTAGGAAAAGATGGAAATTACAAATTAAATCATATTTATATCCCAATCAACGTAAATTAATTATTTAATTATCCAACTAGTCAATAAAAGGGTTATCATAACATCACAAAGTATAAGAATTAATACAATCAAATTATTAATCCAAGAACAAAATTAATCGCAAAATATTCATTTAGGACAATAGGACGATAATCATGCCAACCAATATTGGTCCAAAAATATATGCCACCAATTATGGCCACCAAAATTGGTACAAACTTCTTGAACGTTATCAAGACCTAATAAAAGCCATCAATTATGGCACCCAATAAATATTCATAAATATTAATAAATTAACAAATTTAATAAGCCAATTAAGCGAAATAAATGCACATAAACACTTACCAAACACACAATTTTTCAAAAAACATGAATGGAATCAATTAATCCCTAATTTGGGTAAATATAAATCGCATTTACATGAAATTTAATTCCTTATGTATAACTGAAGTATTTAATTCCTTCCTACCCAAAATTATTGCACACTAACATATATACATGCACAATATATAAATTTATACCATAATTAAAATAATACATATTCAAATCATAAAAATCAATAATTTATTCGTACATGCAGCTAAAAACAATTTTGAAAACTAAAATTTATAATGTAGAAGATCAAACACACACGAAACACATCAACAAATCAAGAACTACGAAGAACACAAAGAACACATAAAAACTAAAACACACCTCGTTTTCGACTAATATTGTGACCGACAACCACATCAAATCCGGCTAGGATAAATCAAGTTAGAAAAATATAGACTACTACACTCAACAAAATTCACAACCTAATCCGAACAAGTTCCAACGAAGTTACAAATGAATTTGATCACCGAAAAAACCCTATACAACTTCTATATCAGAAGATAAGGGAAACAAACATGCAATAATGTACATCTACAATCATAATAAAATACAAAAGCCAACAAAACAAGCGAAAAACACACAACAAACATAGGAAAAGACGTACCTTTTAAAGAGACGGAGAGGATTTGATTTAAAAAATAAAAGAAAAGATATTACCGATTTTAAAATAAAATCCAAAAATCACCATCGAAACGGAATTGTGACGAGAAAGGAGATCGGCTAGAGAATCGATCGATTGTTCAATTGATCGTCATCCAACAGAAAATTAGAAAAAAGTACTCAGCCGTTGACCGTCGTTGACCACCGATGCGAGAGAGAGTTGTTACCCGGACGTCTTTTTGGGGGCCGAAGAGAAGAGAAGAAGAGACACGTTTTAGAGGAGAGTATATTGAGAAACAGATTTTGGTATCAATAGTTTCAATATATAAGCTTTTGTCTAAATGGGCTTCGATCTAATTTATCAAGCACTTAGGACTTTTCGAGATGGACTTCTAACACTTATAGATTAAGAATAAGAATATATATTAATTATCCGCTCATTTCCTTGATAGTTTCTCACGGTTAAACTTTTTCAAATTTGTATGACATGCATTTTTATTATTAATTTTTTATATATATTACACAATCAACTATTTTTTCATATGACATAAATATAATGTTATATAGTCATTTTTATTTTTATTTTTTTATATTAAATAATTAATTAAATTTTTGAAAACATATTATAAATTTAAAAAGAAATAATACTTTATTTATGACTAAAATAATATAAAAATATTGAAATATTTTTTTTGTATAATTTTTAATCTACTAAAATTAAATTTTATATAATGAATTTTTTTCTGTAAAGATATATTAGTATATGAAAGAAATTCACCCGTATATTTGTTGGAGAAACAACTAATGCTAAATCTATTATTATATATCTAATAGGGGAACTTTGAGTAATTTAAATCGAATGGACTGATATACCCTTAGCTCACTATGCATATATATACTTTATACAAAGCTTATTATTGACTTTTAATACTAACTTATTTATTAGACATTAATGTCTATTCATTATACATTAATTACTTTACAATTAAAAATCCAATACATATACTTGTATTATATTTATAATTATGATTTAATAAATAAATAAATATCCTGTATTGTAAAATTGGGAATCAAGAAAATTAGCGATTTATCGGAATGATTAGTAGGATCATTATGCAGAATTAATTTAATATTATATATGTAGAGATAATATACATATAGGGTCGCGCTCTAGAGAGAACCAAGGCTTAAAATAGAACCATAGAACCAATTCTCAACCGTTGGATTCATTTGGATTTAATGGCTCAAGATTAACGTAGGGAATCTTTAAAAATAATATGACAATCAGTATAAAATATGTACAATCAATTATAAGGATAGTGGTGTAATTTTACATATATTGTCATTTATTGAAAATTAATCAAAATCAATCAAAATCAATCATAAACAACAGTTACAACTTAGCTGTATGTATTACTTTCAGATTGTTTTTCATATTTTTCCATACACTACATTCCGTGTTCTTTCATTTGGTACTCAATGGAGGGCGTTCATGAAGAAACACGAATGTATACTCACGTCTCTTTATTTTAGGTTCTGCTGCTGCACACCAATTCTTATATATTTTGACAATCTACGTGTTTATCTTACATTATATCTGTTGAAAATAACGGATCACAATCTGCTACTCAGCATTCCATGGGAGACTAATGAGCTCAATGAAGATATTTATGTGGATTCGTACAAGTACACATCACCTGACGGAGAAGAATATTGGATACCGAAATGTGATAAGAAGTCCAAGCCATATGTTAATCAGATGTTTCCAGATGTTGAAGCTGTATTTGAATTTTATACTGAATATGGGCGACTATGCGGGCTTGTTGTACGTAAGAGCTCTGCAAAATACAAAGGTGGAGTCATGACACATAAATATGTAGAGTGTAGTAGCGCCGGAAGGTTTGAGGGGAAAACGATTAAACGTAGAAGGACTAATACTCGTAAGTGTGAATGTGAGGCTAAGATAATTCTCAAGAATTGTCCAACTGGTTACTATATAGGGACTTTTCTACATGACAACTATATTTTTATACATCAGGACTTTGAGGTTCTGCATTAGATTTTAACGGTTGATGGACCTTCAACTACAATAACCTCTCGTACTATAATTCTTACAAAATGAACTCCGCTAATCTTGGCAGCTCTATTATTCTTACACATTTCCTCTTCACGTTTATAATCTCAGTGTACTTTAATTTTACCTTTACTTGATTTCTTTTTTAAAGTGAATATACACAAAGGTTCTGCTATAGAACCCTTTTTTAAAGTGAATATACACAAAGGTTCTGCTACAGAACCCTTTTTTTAAAGTGAATATACACAAAGGTTCTGCTACAGAACCCTTTTTTAAAGTGAATATAGACAAAGGTTCTGCTACAGAACCCTTTTTTAAAGTGAATATACACAAAAGTTCTGCTACAGAACCCTTTTTTTTAAGTGAATATACACAAAGGTTCTGCTACAGAACCCTTATTAATACTTGAAGATTTAAAGGTTCCTAGACCAAGGTTTCTAAGAGGAACATGACTCCTTGTACCACGATTAGGTAATGAGGAATAAAATAAAAATCTCCAAACATAATCATCCAACTATATCTATGATTCACAAGATCGAAGATACAAAAATTAATAAAAGTAGCTAATAGAAACTTGTAAGTTTCGCATCGGAAATTTAACTTTGGTGATGATATTTCATTCAAATGATCTGTAATGTACCACTTTTTTCCCAATGAACACAAATAATCAATCCATCATAACTATGCTTAGTTATTTCGAACAACCAAATTGCAAACTTGGTGGATTTGACTTCTTATAGACAGAGGTTCAGCATATGAACTTCAATGTTTGTACCATTTTTTTCCAATTCCACACATATACTCATCCCACCATAAGTATGCTCAGTCATTTCAAAGAACCAAATTGTAATCTTGTTGGATTTGACTTCCTATATACAGAGGTTCAGCATATGAACCTTTATGTGCCGCTTCAGAATTTTAGAATTGTACTAACACTTCAAATTGAACGCTCTCTACATTACAACCTTCTTTTTCATATCAACACCAAAACTTGTTGGTGTTGACTTCCAATAGATAGAGGTTCGTACTATGAACGTTAGTGTTTGTGCCACTTTTTCCCCAATTCACACAAATACTCCTTCCACCATAACTATTCTCAGTCATTTCAAACAACCAAATTGTAATCTTGTTGGATTTGACTTCCCATATACAGAGGTTCTGCATATGAACCTTTATGTAGCGGTTCAGTTAAGGTGGAATTTTATGTGCCGCTTTATGTGCCACTTCAGTTATGGTGGAATTTTATATTTGTAATAACAATTCAATTCGAACGTTCTCTACTGTACAACATTCTTTTTCATATCAACATCAATACTCATTCCACGATAATTGTTTTTAATCACCTCCGATAACACACTTGAAAACATGGTGGATACGACTTCCTCTAGACAGAGGTTCAGCATGTGAACCTCAATATCCCCACTCGTAACTTTAGCTTTGTGATAAGACTTTCAATCGAACACCAACAAGTTTTGGTAAAAAATCTAGTCTTAATCTTATCCATTGTGTTGTTATCGCACAATCTTCATTTGCACTGTTCTTCGTGCACTGCAAGTATAATCAATGGTTTCGTTAGTTCATCGACGAGTGTATGTATATATATGTATAAAATTGTTCTCACCTTCTACAGAGAAGCTTGATTTAAAGATGCTGAAGATTTGATGATTCGAGAATGATTCGATGCTGCTGATGTAGTAGCGCCGGTGAATTTTGGAAAGTTGTCAATCAAATCAAAATTGAGCGCTGATTTTTATCTTAAATATTTTGGGTCTATAGTGCCCTTGACTATGTAACAAATATATTATATATTTTTTAATTTTAAAAAATTGTGGTTCTATGGTTCTATGATTAGTGGTTCTCTCTAGAACATGACCCATATATATATATATATATATAGGAGGAAGATCCTAAGAAAACTCAGTTTATCAAGAAAACCGAGAAACCCACTTAATCACCGTTGATCTTATAATCATAATCTAAATTGTGATTTATCAAAAAAATCAATCAAATCTAGTTTTCAAGGGATAGTATAGTAATTTTACACATATATTAAATGCATTCAATCAGTACATATATTAAATGCGTTTAATCAGTACATTTCCTATTTCCAAAAGATTTGTAAAATATCTTGTTTCAGTATTCGCATTTGTTTCAGTATTCGCATGATCCCTACTTAAGCAATCAAGCTTCTATATACTAACTAAAATATTAAAATGTACACATCATTTGATTAATATAAATAGTAAGATATGTAATTAATTAATTTCCTTTTTTATATTATTTATAACTCAATCAATTAGTCAGAGCATTTAGTGTATATCAAATTTGAATTTCAAATTTTAAATTACAAAAGATTCACCTTGATATATAGAAAAGATTTAATATCAATATTTTAGTACTTATTTTTATTTTATGATTTTCTGACATTGAAGGGTTCTTAAAGTGTTCCTTCCGATATTATTATAATTTTTGTATTAGGATTCTTTTATATTGTTTGGTTTGAGATTCTTCAAAATAATAATTTTTCAAAAATATTTAACGAGTCAAGAAAATATTATACGATAAATAATTTGTACAAGAAAAAACTCAAAATTTAAATTAATCTTACATAACGCAAATATTTATTATTAAAAATGATAAAATATCTTAGAGAATCTCATATATATATATATATATATATATATATATATATATATATATATATATATATATTGTAAAAGAATTTTGTATGGTGCTTAAAAGAATATAAATATATAATATAAATTTATTTAAATTTATGCTAAAGTACTTAGTAGAATCTTGGTAAAACAAATATTTACTATCACTGAGGAGAATCTTGGTAAAACAAATATTTTATTAAATTTATACTAAAGTACTTAGGAGAATCTTGGTAAAACAAATATTTTATTATTTAGGAGAATCTTGGTAAAACAAATATATACGATCACTTAGGAGAATCTTGGTAAAACAAATATTTTATCAAATTTATACTAAAATACTTAGGAAAATCTAGGTACGACAAATATTTCATTATATAAATTTATACTAAAGTACTTAGGAGAATCTTGGTAAAACAAATATTTTAAAAGAATCTTGCATGACACAAATATTTACTATTAAAAATAATAAAATATCTTAGAGAATCTCGTACATATATTTCAAAAAGATTTTGTATGGTCATGTTAATGATTAGATATTTAAGATTCGATTAAGTGTTTTAATATCAAATTACTAAATTAAATATTAAGCATTTATGATACTAGATGCTTTCTATTTAATGTTTTAATTAATTATTTACTATTGAATAAAAAACAAGATTTTGACATTTTAACATCATTAGTAAAATGGTTAATAGAATCTTAATATTTTAACATCATTAGTAAAATGGTTAATAGAATCTTAATATTTTAACATCATTAGTAAAATGATGTTAAACATTTTAACATCATTAGTAAAATGGTTAATAGAATCTTAATGTTAATCTTTCACTTATCACAAAAATAAAAAAATAATAATACATCATATTTTTTTTGTAAAATAGTTAAAAAATAATTAAAGCATTAAACTAAAATTATTTAATATCTTACCAAATGTTCGTAAAATTTATTAATTTTTTTACAAATAACAGTATTAAAATATTCTTATTAAACATTCTTATTAAAATCTTACAAAATATACACGTTTTTAATTAACAATTAATTGATTTCCTTTTCTATATTATTCATATCTTAATTAATCAGTGTGTATTCAGTTTGGAATTTAAATTTCAAATTTCAAAAGATTCAACTTGATAACTAGAAAAGATTTCATGATATTGTTTTAGCATTTATTTTTATTTATGATTTTTGGATGGAGGAGGTTTCTTAAAGTGTTCCTTTAGATATTATTATAATTTTTGTATTGGGATTCTTTTATATTAATTGGTTTGAGATTTTTCAAAATAATTATTAAAATTATTAAAAGAGTCACAAGAATATCATAAGGTAAATAATTTATACATGAAAAATCTCAAATTTTAAAAGAATCTTGCATGGCACAAATTTTGTTATTAAAAATAATAAAATATTTTAGAGAATCTCGTATATATATTCTAAAAGAATATTGTATGGTCTTAATTTAATATTAAATTTAAGATTCTGCTAAAAGTTTTATTATCAAGTATTCTCTGAATAAAAGATTCTACTAGAAGTTTTCTTAGAATAAGCACAACTAGAACACAAACTAGAACACCCAGAATCTAATTCCACAAAAACCTAGTATTCTAAGCGAACATAACTAGAACACAAACTAGAACACCCAAAAATTAACTCAAGATCAACTTCCACATTTCCACATTAGTAAAGAACATAGTATTCTAAGAAGATCATGTAAAATCCTCGAATCTTTCCATCTCCAAGAGATCCTGATCAACATCCATCGAGTCTTTACTCGCGTCGTAGAAACAGGAAATCGAAGAATCAAAAAGTAGGACCTCCGAGGAAAACAAAAGCTATTCAGAACCTAGCTTAGCATCCTCCGAAATGTTTGGATCATGGAGATTCTTGAGCATTCTATCCTCAAGCACATCCTGAGCATTTTATCCTTCAGACATGGGAACTCACACAAGAACCAATTTTCTCATAAATCAGTCTTCCGCCTCGTTCTTCTTCTGCCCAACTTGAATTTGTTGACTCGATTGGTTTGTACGACTTGAAATTAAAAAACTCAAAGGTTGAGGGTATTCCTTGATGTTGAAAAGTAGAACCTTTTCGAATCCATTTTCCACAACCCACTGCCTTTGTGCAACTGATCCACGATTCCCTTTAAGAAGATAGGTTTTACTCGAACCAACAAACGGCTGATGTTGTCATGGAGATTCTTCTCCGCCATTGAATCCCTGAAAAAGATTGAATGGTTCTGGAGGTTATACGAACGTGATAACAAATAAATCTTATAATTTTTTTTAAAATCCATGAGAATGAGACATAGTATAGACCTTGAATCGACGAAGCATGGTGTTTCAACGTGGCTGTTTTTTCCTTACAATGAGAGAGATTCTTCTCAAAGGAAAATATATGTAATGATTTCAGATTATTTTGTGCTTTGATTGAATTGTGACAGATGCCAAAAATAAAAGATTTTTAATTAATTAGCAACAGATTCTTTATGATTTTGCCCCTGCGTGTGTTAGATTAGGATATATATTTGATTGATTTCAATTTAGGAAATAGTTAAATATGACAAAAATAATCGACGGTATCTAGGAGGGTTACTCGGTTTTCTTGATAGCATGGTTTTCTCTGGAACCTCACTCATATATATATATATATATATATATATATATATATATATATATATATATAGGGGGAGGTTCAAAAGAGACCGGGGCAAGGCGAGAGACTCGAGAGACCAGCTCTAGAACCGTTGGATCAGTTTTAAATATGTGGCTAGATTTACTATACGTTATATTAGTATAAAACCTGTATAATTCGTATAAGGGCAGTAGATGGAATGGTTTAATTGTTAAAAATAAAAATACGTACGTTTCAGTGTATCAATCATAGATTCATTACCAAACCTTCCTTTTAATTAAAAGATTATGCAGACAATCTACATCCCTGATTGATGCCTGTTCATATTTCTATTTTTTTCTACGTTCATGCTCAAGTCTATCAATGGAGAACAATCGATCTTATCAAGCTTGTTCTGGTATGTATATTTGAATCTATCATTTAAGTTACTGGCTTGTTTTAAACATACAATGGACAGAACAAGTTTTATTCTTATTGTTTTGCAGATGCTTCAAGCAACAGTTTACCCGAGGGTTCCAATCTTTTTGATGGTGTTGATCTTGAGAACCTTGGAAAGGACTGGATTCCCGAATTTCCCGACAGGTCAAAACCTAAAATGGGTCAACGTTTCAGTGATCTTGATCAGGGCTATATCTTTTATAAGGAATACGGCAGACAATCTGGATTCGATGTACGTCGTTCAACCGAAAAGAGTGATAGGTTTGGTAACACTATAACAAAGTATTACGTGTGTTCTAGGTCAGGTAGGCCGGAAGACAAAAATCTTGACGAGAACACAAAAAGAAGAAGAACTATATCAACAAAGTGCGAATGTCATGCAGAACTTGTGCTTGGGATTCACGACGGTGGAGGATTTTTTGTTAAAAAATTTACAGAGGCTCACAATCATCCGTTTGCAGGCAAGGGGGGAATGCAATTCTTGAGGTGCAGCAGGCCCCTCTCTGATTTCCATATGAGGTTCATTGTTGATGCTTCTAAATCAAACATTGGTGCCTCACGAGCCTTTACCATTCTAAAGTCCATGATTGGTTCATATGAGGATATAGGAGCTACTGTTGTTGATTTTAAAAACTTTTCTAGGGATATTAAAAAACATATTGGGAAGCACGATGCTGATATGATTATTCAGAAATTCAAGGATATACAAGATTCATCAGACCCCCATTTTAGATTTGAATACCGAACTGACTCACATAATCATCTAACTCAACTATTCTGGGCAGACGGTCAATGCAGAAAAAATTATGAAGTTTTTGGTGATGCGGTTTCATTTGATGCAACGTATAGGACAAACAGGTATTCTGGTTAATATTTTACGATATATAGTTCGGTAAACAAGTTGCCAACTAATATTTTTTATTTTTTAAAGGTATGGAATGGTTTTTATTCCGCTAGTGGGGATAGATAACCATTGGAAGAGTGTAACTTTTGGTGCAATATTGCTTGAGAAGGAAGATAACGATAACTATATATGGGCCTGTGAATCCTTCAAGAAAGTTTTTGTCAAGAATCCTAAATGTATAATCACAGATCAGGACCTTGCAATGAAGGTTGCTCTCCAAACTTGCTTTCCGTTAGTTAAGCATCGTCTTTGCATGTGGCATATAATGAAAAAATTTCCCTCAAAGGTAGAATATTGTCTTTCCACAGTTTGTGTTCAATCATGTTTGATAGTATGTGTTTCTATAATCAAATCACCACGCAATTCTATATCTGTCTTTCTATACGCTATATTTTTTGTATTAAACAGATAAACTTGTTCTAACTTTTTCTATAATATGTTCTAACTTTTGTTCTAACCGTGATATATCTAGCTTGGTACTGTTTTCTGCGCCGAGTCAGGCTTCATGGAGAAACTTAACCAGTTTATCTGGTCAGATCATATTACTCCAGAAGAGTTTGAACAAGGATGGTCTGATGCTATTGAAGAATTTGACTTGAGTGACAATGTATGGCTCAGGGAAATGTTTGAACTGAGGAATTTTTGGATTCCAGCATACTTTAATGACGAGCCAATGGTTGGCCTTCTCCGAACAACATCTAGATCAGAAAGTTCTAATTTTTATTTTGGCAATTATGTTCAAAGAGGAGACACACTTTCAGAGTTTTATCTCTGTTATCAAAGTGCAATTGACAAACAGAGGAATAACTCGAAGAAATTGACCCACTATGATGATTTCACACCAAAGTTAATAACTGACAGAGAGATTGAGAAGGATGCACTGAGGCTTTACACCAGGGCTATGTTCTATAAAGTACAGGAGGAGATCAAAGCTGGTAGTATGGATATTGTCGTCTTGAGCATGAATTTTTCGGAGAATACAAGAACAATAATGATTCAAGACACATTCAAAAAGGGAATCACTTTCAAGGTTTGTAAGAATGAACATGTTCATTGTTATTTGCAAGAACTACAATGATGTATTTTTATATTTGGTAGGATTTCTATGATTATCCAGCTAAAATGTATCATTTTTCAGGTTGCAGTTAACATGGAGACAAACAATATTGAATGTTCGTGCAAACTTTTCACCAGAGCTGGTTACCTATGCTCTCATGCTTTTTTCTGCCTTGGCATATGTGGAATAAAATTAATACCAAGACAGAATGTATGCAACAGGTGGCTGAAGAATGCCATAGAGCGTTTCAGTACACTAGAACTTGGAGAAATATCTGATACTGGTACAACACAATTATCTAGACGGGTTAAGTCGCAAGATTGTTGGTTTGAATTTCAGGGTTGTCTCAGTGATGCATCTGGGAATCCCGATATTTTGGAGTATATTAGAAGTGGCCTGAGTAGTATGCGTAAGCACATTACAGTGACAATGAAGAAGCCAAGGACACGATTGAATTCTGAACAAATTGAAGAATTAATAGATTCTCGTGTTGTTGAAGAGGTGACCATACAGAATCCTAACAAAAGCAACAACAAAGGCAGCAGAAAAAGGATTGTATCTGGAGCAGAAAAGTCTATTGGCTGTAACAAAAGAAAGAAGAGGAAGTGTGCAACATGCAAGGAATATGCTTTTCATGATTCAAGAACATGTCCTGAAAAAAACTGAATGATCGATTTTGTTTTGTTTGAATTTTTTATATGAATCTGGGTTTGTTAGTTGGAGATTAAACTTTTTTACATTTTTCAATTTTGAATGAATTTGTAGTTGGATCCTATACATTTCTGATTTTATAGTTTTCTTTTAAAGATTCCTTAAACTTATTTACTTTTTTACAGTTCTGAATTTGTAGTTCTCATTTTTACATTTTTTCATTTTGAATAAATTTTGTAATTCTTCCTTTTTTTAGTTATTCTTTCAATTTTTGTTAAACAATTGGTTTAGGAAACTACTTAATGTAGAATATTTTAATGTAAAAAACGTAAAAGTTTACTATAAATATACAAAACTGCTAGAACAACATTTGGAATAGTTAATAGAATCGGTATTATTTGCACTATAGGATTAGTGTGGTTGGCAGAAACTTATTATAGGTAACGGATTAATTGGATGAACATATGGTTAAAATAGAAGGTCTAACAAAATAATATGCCATGTTCAAAACAGAAACAAGTTACCGACATAATTCGTGTCTCACATACCAACAAAATACGTAATTAGATAAAGACAACAGTTCAGCATCATGATGAGTTTGCCTCTGCAATCATGTGCTTGATTTTCAGTCTAACGCTGAATTTGCTCTTTCATTCATCTCTTTAAACGATTTCTTAATAGACTCCATCTTTTCGTCAGGTACATCGCTCTCCTTTGCATACAACATGTGAAGCAAGAAGGTCTGTTGTACTGACTGGTATGAAGCCAGGAGAGAATCCACCAATCTGTGTTTTTCCTGCCAAATAAAGTTGCAGAAGGGAAAATAATTTTTGATGAATAATTATAAAACACACATAACATACTTGGTCAAGTAATCAAAATATAGAACAACATACATTAACAAAATTCTCAGAATCTACACTCACTTGATCCATCCACCCTGAGTGGTTCCCCTGTCAGCAAAAAATGAAAAAAATGAATCACTATAACTATATTCAACGAACATGGTATTTTTAAAAAGATATATGTAACCTGTTCAAAGCATGGTCTTGGAATTTTTCCTTGATCTGGCTTATCACAATGCTCTTCAGACAATTTGGGAAAATCCTGGGCAAACATACATGATTTCTTCTCAAACACCATACAACAGAATATATATGATTTTTTAACTCCAATTTTCAATTTTGAGTTACACCAGAAAGTGTTCTGGTGAACTAAAAAATTTAACATGTACATTTAAGTAAAAAGTTAGCTTGTAGAACATTGTATCGAACTTTAAAAAATAAAATCAGAAACTTTTATGTAACAGACCGAATCAAAGGACGGTCTTGAGGTTCTTGTCCAGTCTCTTCTGCTACATGTCCATTCTTGACCTTTAGAAAACGACTTTACAACAGACAGAAATGACAATTATGTAGTTTTCGTAAAAGAATTCACAAAAAATTGATATGAAGTCATCATCTTTTATGAAAGTTTTAACAAAACCTTTGGAATTAAATCCCAGTCGAGGTCTGCATCAGAACTGTCCATCGTACGCCAAACGTCACCCCCCTTTGAGAATGTTATCAAAAATCAATTTAGACAAGAATTTTTCAAATCATAATCACCATTGATATCATCTAAATAACAAAAACGTAAAAAAATATATATTCAGTTCTACAATAAAAAAAATATAATCTATCATAATACATAGTTTTAGGCTTGAATTGTCTTTGTAATATGCATAAAATTCGATCCTGAACTATATATATTGGTCAAGATAAAATACCATTTGTGTTTTTTCAACATCAGGATTCTGGGTAGATCTTCCAAATGCATCATCATCAACACTACCCTATAAAAGACATTACAATGGACATGATTTGTGTTGTTTAACCTGTCTAAAAAATCAATATGTGGAAGTATCAATTCAGTAAATGTTTTATTTTTAAATTCACCTTTATCCTGCAACTCTGAAGAGTTGTGTAGTCAATGTTTGGCGCTCGCAACTCCCCATCTACCAGGAAAGATCGTTGTATCAAGATCTGTTCCAGCTTGTTCAAACAGTAGTTGTTCCAAGGGAGAAACCTAGGCTTTTCTCTCTCTGAGAAAGTGTTCCTCCCAATGAAACTATCAAGAAACATGTACTGTAAAATCATGAAAAAAAATGTTGTTATGATATATATTAGAAAGCTCATCATCATGGTCAGGAAAAAAACAACCAAAAAAGGTCATACCAGCAGAAAAGGGAGCGAACCCGTGTAGTATCTGGTTTCTTTGTTCTGTAACCAGAACTTGGTAGACTTCTTCAAACATTTAATTACAAACTCACACCAATTATAATTATAACAAGAGTCCAAATCACAACAAAATCCTAACAATTTTTGTCTGATGTACGAATTCGAAGGAGCTTGGCAAAAAAAACCAATTAACAGAGATATGAAGTTTTGTTTGAAATTAAAATCCGCCAGCATGGAATTTTCTACAGCAATAGCCACATCCTTCACCGAAACTCTAAAAGCATTCTTAGAGGTTCCATATTGCTTCCTCCACTCTTTGGCCGGAGTTTCACTTTTAACAAATGGTATTGTCTTCGATCCTAATGGTAACCCAAGAACACGATGAACATCAACATCAGAAATTTCAATAGACATACCGTCTATAACAAACCTGCATGATTCATAATCAAATTTGGTGACAACACCGTAAGACAAATATTTTGGATAGGTATGAAGTTCAAAATCCAAAATGCTCCCAAATCCAGTCTCAGAGATCCATTGTCTCTGTGCACTACTCAAATTTTTAATCATCTCAGAGAAAAGGGATGGACTGTGTTTCATAGACAATTTGTGTCGATCGTTGATGATATCTTCTTCGACTATTTCCAGAACAACTTCTTCTTGCTTTACCTCATGAGTCCTCCTTTTTTTCTCTCGTGCAACCTGAGTGGTTAAGTATTTATATATAATTAGTGTGTTTTTTGTTCTTTTCACACGTAAACATTTTTATAAACCCCTTACCGATACAACATCCTCAGTTCTCTTCCTATCAACACACTGCCTCTTGGGGTTCTTTCTACCACTTCTTAACACATTGTTACCTAACACGATGGAAAAAAACAAAAATGCAACTAATAATTCTTTTCATGGATTTAAAATCATGGTAATGCATAATATATGTTACGTTTTTAATTAAATGCTAAGATCTTACCTGCAGATTTGCAAGCATCTATTAAGCGCATCATATCCATATCAGACCTCCTCTTCCGAGTTCCAGAAGCTGTTTTGTAATACTGTCAGAATAAAAAAGCTATAGACATGTGGATCCTGGTTTTGTAAACTTTCTTACATTCTTTTTGGAACAGATCCAGCAAACCGGTTCTCAATTCCTCAACGTCTTCATCGCTAAACCAAGTTGTTGACATCTAGAAACGGAAATGAATCAACTAATTAGTTAAAAGAATGTTACGGTACAAACGAAGGGTAATTCTTCATTAAGTGTATAACATACAAACGAAGGGTAATCCTTCATTAAATTGAACGTGTGAGGACACATCTTCAAGAATTGAGTTGTATAAAACAACACATAAAATCCGCAGCTTTTGTCATCATCTTGATTTGGAACCTGTGATGTAATATAAAAAAGCCTCAGAAAACATAATTGTAAATGACTTCACCAAGTTTTTCTTCTGAAAAAAACCTCGGGGATTAGAAAAGGAATCGAGTCAATATTCCTCGGAGAACAGTCTCTGTTTGCATATTTGTAAAAAGACTTCAACAACCTAGATTGAAAAAAAAGAATGACCATTATTGAAGTGTATCCTTACACAGGAACAGTACAATTAAGATAAAAAGTCGAGAGGTAGAGGGAAAAAAATACCCTCGAATGAATCCTTCTATCTTTCCTGATACCGAACCTTTTAAAGAATCCAGCAATAACATAGTTGGGCGTTCACCCCCACCCTTTAGATCATTACTTGGGTTGCATAATACTATCAACACCCAGTGATTCCTGAATTTTACCAAAAGTACCATAGGTAATTGTCAATTATTTTCCTTTTTTTTTAAATAAAAATTCACATTAAAAGTTATAAAAGCTTGAATACAGAAGTCCTAAAAACTTACCACAGACATAATGGGAAAAAAACATATTTCATGTGGAAGAATTTGTCCTTCATTAGGCGACTATATATTTTCTCTCTGCCTTTCTTATTGTAATAATAAGATTTTGTTGCCAGTGGATCAACATATAAACATGTTTTGGCTCTCTCTTTGCCCAGTGAAGCCCATAAAAGTCTGGATAAGTTTAAAAAATTAAAGAACTTGAATTTGAGAATATCTTTTCAATTGAGAACATGCAGTCACAAGTAGGTTTTTATAAGTTATCATACCTGAAGTACCGATCTCCCTGATCATCATTCAGCTTGTTTGGATCAGCTAACAAGAAAGATACAAACAATCAATTAGAAAGAATCAATAAAACACACTGATTGTAGAAGTGTTTGAAGTTCTATTTTTCAGACCAAACCTTTTTTACCAGCTCATGAGAAGCTAACCCTCTTTGCCATGGTGTGTGTGTTTAATTGATTTCTTCTGTGTTTTCTTTTGCAACAACAGTTGAGTAAAAGTGTAGTTGTGTTTTTGTAATAACCCGGATTTTAAAAATATTTTTATTAATATTATAAATGATTTTCTTAAAAAGAAAGGAATAAGATTTAATATTTTATTCCAGTATTAATGAGTTTTCAAAGTTTTATATTTAAACCCCGGGTTATTGTGTTATTGATTAATAATTGTATTCTCAAAACTGATTTTCATATATTGTTTTGAAAATTCTGTATGAATATTATGTGAATATATGTGTTATGTGATTAAGTGGTATTGGTGAATTTGTTTGTTAATTAGTTATGATTAATTATTAATATTATATGATTAATATATGAATTTTTGTGAATTTTGTGTTATCTAGTTTATTGAGCTGAATGCTCGTATGTGTTCGTATTCACGAGATTTCAATTTCTAAATGCTCAGGAGAAAATATAGTTTATTTGGATATTTTCATATCGATTTATGGAATGTTAGATGATTTTATAATCGATTTACGGATTTAATTGCGTATATTTATATTTATTTATTAATTATTTGACTTCCGTAAAACCGTCCACTCGTAACGAGGTAGCAAATTTTCTTCCCGGAAGTTTCAACAAAACTGACCTTTAGCCTAATTTGAATATTCCGGACACTTTTCGTGTTTTGACTTTTTCGATCCGGAGTACGGTTTTCCCCGGAGTCGGTCCGGCGGAGTTTTTCGGGTATTTTAATTGTTGATAATTATCCAGTTTGTCTCGATAAACGTGAAACAAGATATTTTGATTATTATATTCATCCTTATCTTGTAATAATTGCAATGGGACCCGCAGACCAATAATTGAGTTAAAAAGCCCCGTTTTGATGATTATCTCGAAAACCAGTACCGATTGGACCCCGCTTTATTAATATAAAGCTATTAAATACGTATTTTCATGTCATAAACGATCCAAAGGGGTACCAATTATTTGTAAATATAAATAGACCTTTCTAGAGCTTATTTTCACCCGTAAAATCATTTCACCAGTTTCTTCTCACGAATACCGAGAGAAACCGAACTGTGTTCTTCGTGTTCTTCGTAATCAAACGAGGATTTGGAGGTGTTATTGGAATCCGATGGAGGTGTATGAATAGTCAAAACGAAGCTATCGACGCGTAGAATCAAGTTTAATCATCCGTTTATATGCAGATTCAACAGGTGATTTTAGATTATTTTTCTAAAATTCGAATTATCAAGATTTAAATAGTGAATTTTTATAAACGTGATTGTTTGATTGTTTTGATGAGTCCATGTTGTAGTACGTGTTTTTCTCGTCGATTTGGTATATCATATGTTGAGTTTTGAGGTCGGCATCATATAGAAAACTGGGTTTGATTCTTTAACTGCGTTTATGAATGTTCTTGAGGTGTTCTTGAATATATTCAATTCGATTTTGGGGCTTTGCAAACGGTTGAATCTGGGGATGTCTGGAGGGTGAAAACAGATAGAATAGGAGATGAGGAATCATTTGGTGGTCTCAAAAAGTATGGTGGTTTCGTTTTTAAAGCACGCCGGAGCTTGAAAGCTCGACGGCGGCGAAAAACTTTGGCCAGATTTTACGGCCAATTTCTACCTTGTTTGATGATTTTGATTGCAAGAACGAGTTTTGGGTAGCATATAGAGTTTATCTGGAGAGTTTTGGAGCCAACGGTGGCCGGAATCGCCACCTCCGGCGAAGCCACGGCGGCGACTGCAATAATTGCAGTTTCGTCCCTGCACTTTTGGAGGTGGTGAAGTGCAGCCACCGAAGTTTGGTTTCTTTCATATTGAACCCTGAACTTTCAAAATGTTGCAGATTCCACCCTGCGACAAAACTTTTAAAATCTTGCAGATAAAACCTTGTGATTTTCAAAATGTTTTTAATCATTTATTTAATTTCAACAATGCTTTTTAATTGTTTATTAATTCAAAAATAAATCTAAATTAGTTTGTTAATTAATTTTAATTAGTAATTAATTATTTTAATTAGTCAATTAATTTAAATATTAATTGATTAATTATTTTAATTAATTATTAATTGATTTTAATTGATTAATTAATTGGATTTAATTAATCCTTTTTGATTTAAAAATTCCGAAAAATAGTTTCGAGCTTTAAAATATTTTTCCAAATTATGTTCAAGGCTCGACAATTGTTTATGAATGATTTCAAGTCCAGTTTTGAGCATCCGGACTTGATTATTTATTCAAAAAGTGATTCTTTTATCGATTTTAATTCCGAAAAATGTTTAAAAATTTTGGAAAATTCCCGAAAAATCAGTTTTAACCCAAGACTTGATTTAATATCAATTGGGAGGGGAAACCTTATGTGTTGTGTGTTGTCTGCTATTGGTTGGATGTGTTATGTGCCGATAGGAGAGTGAGAAAACTGTTTTGAGCATAACTTTTGATCCGTAAGTCGGAATCAAGTGAAACGAAAGAGAGACAGAAGCTTATAACGTCTATTTTAATATGATGTGACTATATGGCTGAGTCTATAAGGTGAATAATTGTTGATAAGTATGCATAATGTGATAATATGTGATCTAAGTGCTATCAAGTGATGATTATGTGAAGTACGTGTTAGTTTTGATATTGTGAAGTGATAAATGATTCGTACGATTGATATTGGATAAGAATATATGGATTATAGTTATTGGATTTTGTTGGTTGATTAATGATTGAGATAGGATAATAGGTGGATAGTCTTATACATAGACGAGACGATGTCGGATTTTCGATAAGGATTTATATGATAATTGATTGGTGATATGTTATGTGGAATATGATTGACTATATGTTAGAGTCAAAGCATGCTTATGTGTTACGTGGTATCTGATAAGTTTAAAGGGGTATATAAGTGGGTATCGGTATACGTGATATGTATATGCGATATATTGTTTAGTGACTATAGTATTATCTTATTCTCGTAAAGGATTTGGACGAGACGTGTACGCTCGAAGACGTCAGGAAGTCGAAATGGTATTGCAAAGCGAATAAGGGATGAATCGAGTAAGCGAAGCGAAGTGGCGAATAGAGTATAGCTAGAGATGGTCTAGAAATTACGAGATGCATAGATTGTGAAAGTTGAAAGATGAGATAGAGATGTGAGATTGGAGTCAGATTTAAGGCAAGTATCCTACACCCTGCTTTTGGATATATTGCATATTCTGATCCATTCTTTTCTATATGTGTTGCAAGTATCCTAAACCTTTCTCTTGGATATATTGCAAATATTCTGATCCATTCCTTTGGTATATGTTTCAAGTATTCATACCTTTCTTTTCAATGTTTGAAAGTGCGAGTATTCTTACCCATTCTTTCTAATCTTCAAGTTTCTAAAGAATTTCCGTTTTACAAATTAATTCGAAGTTCAGATTGTCATTGAAGCATGTGTTGCTCAGTGATAGTTAGAGCTTTGAATGAATTGGGATCTTCTTGATTATTCAACCCGCCATTGTCATGCTGGTTTAGCAGGCTAAATTCAGTTGCTTAGCCGATAATGGAGGATACTGAATAGTCGAGGATTTCCTGAACTGTGATTTATGAAATGATGGATCATGATTTATGAATAGATTATTATCAAAGTTTGAATTGGAATTATTCTGTTGTTGATGATATTTATGATGATGTTCTGTTAATTTATATTGGCTTCTTGAATTGAATTAGAGAATTGGATTATTGTTTTTATATAAACCTGTGGACCAGATTCGTGGTCATGTTAGGCCAATGAGTGCCTTGGATCCAGTGATAGAGCATGGCGGGGCCTGCTCGGGGTTAGTGCGGAACTGATCAGCTGCCTAACCTTGGTTTTACTTAAAATGTGATAGTCCAATTCAATAATTCTTTGGAAAGATTGAATTTCTCAGTTTAAATGCTGCAAGGTATTGTAAATCATTCTATACAATACCATGAACTCATGAACTCAGGTTGAATCCTCTTATATCTTGAACTCGTGAACTTCTATTATATCATTTCAGAACTATCATTGTTTATTATTACTTGCTGAGCATTGTTGCTCACCCTTGCTATTCCTTTCTAACCATTTCAGAAAGGCTTAAAGATGAGTGGCTAGACCGTGATGGTGAATAAGGCTAATGCTAGGCGAGGAGACAGAGTTGAGGATCCAGTGATCGAGGAGTGTTCAGGGAAGTTGATAAGGGTTGTGCTAGCTAGAGTTATGCTATGAAGATTCAGATGTAAGACATGGCTGGAGTAGGTTGACAGTGATTCTTCTTATCGAAGATGATCTGATTTGGTAAGAGAAGTTGTGTAATATTAGTGGTGGATTCTAATTTCAATACTGTAACCTGGATGCGATCCTGTTGCTTTTAGGGGGTTTAAATGTTCTCTTTCGAATCATTTATTAAAGTTTAAATATTCTCTTGAAATTCTCCTATTATGGCTTTCAAGTTACAAATTCAGGTTTTGAAATCATTTGATTTGTGTTCTCTTTCAAATCTTTTATTAAATGTTTTCAAGTTTTAAATTCTCTGATTTGATTATCATAAAAAAAAAAAAAATAAATAAAAAAAAAAATACAGGGTTTCAAAAGTGTTTAAAAATGGGTTTTGTGTGGTGACGTCAGAATCCAGGCCCCCGGATTCTCGGGCTGTCACAGTTGGTATCAGAGCAACAGGTTATAAGTATTTGAAATTAGAATATAGATCATAGTTATAGGTTTTCTAGAGAAGAATGTGGTGTAACCTCACATAGAGGTATGGTCAGACTATCTAGGAATAGTCTAGGTATCTGAGAGAAGACTAGAGTCTAGTTAGATGATTAAGTGGAGTGTTTATGTTTAGAAAGATTAGGATTTCTAAGTCTAGACACTTGGATTTTAGTATGTTGACTCATTGAGATGATGAATTGTGAGAAAGGTCAAGATTAGACCTAGATAGAAAGGTTTGATAATGAATGTTTAAGTTGAGATTGGTAAAGATGCAGAGTTCAGAGTATTCTGACTATACTGCATATTTGAAACTGGATTATCATATTGATTTGAGGATGATATAAATGCATGGTTCATAGTATGTTGACCATGTCAGATATTTGGAAGATGTATATTGTTTTGAGTGAGGATATGAAGAGTAAGTGTAGAGTATGAGTTGTATTGGATTAGAAGGAGAGATTGGTTGATAGGTGAGAAGTGAATGATAGAGAGTACGTGGAATTGAGTCCAGTTATTAGAGATGATGTCTACGAGTAAGTTAGAACGTTAGTCCTCGACGACGACGCTTTAAGTAAGCGGGACAAGGTGGGCCCATAACCCACAGGGCGACGATTCAGAAAATCGAAGAGATGCTACGTGTTGTGTTATGGACTTCAAAGGCAACTGGATGAAGCATGAGAACGTGCACTACATGGGCGAGAGTTATTACGAACGATAACGTCTACGATGACATCTTATGAGGCTATTACGAGTCAAATCGATTGATCATCAAGAATATTGAAAAGAAGACATATATCGTACAATGATTTAGTGAAGTAGAGTCGGAATCTGAGAAGACCTTGGCAATACCTCTCTTCAACTAAAGATTCTTTTGATTGTTTTCTCATCAGTGAGATATTATCATGATATCTTTTCTACAAAAGTTTTGGTAAATGAGATCTTCAATTTCTCAATTTCTAAGATGACATTGATATTGATTATTGGTATGAGTTGGAAAGCAAAGATGTGTGATAAAGGTTTGTTGTGAAGAGATAGTGATGTTCCTTGATATTGTTTGACATTTCTTGACATCCCTTGATACCCTTTCATCTACCTTGATATTCCTTAGTGTTCTTTGATATTGTTGATATTCCTTGATATTCTCTGGTATTCCTTAACATTTCTTCAATTTGATTGGGATGAACAACCCTATTTATAGGGGACACAAGGTATACCTGTCTGTGTGATAGGAGTTGGATGGGACGCCATCACTTGTGTGTGTTGTGATTACAAGAAGGTTAACAACCTTTAGTAGTGTCTAATGTGGACACGCAACACCAAGTTCGTTGATCATATAGATCTCTCAGTCACTCCTTTATTCAAATGTGATCTACCTTGAAAACATTTTTGTTCTATTCAAAATTCCAAAAGATTGATTCTTGGGAAATGAATTTTGCAATTGTAAAAGTGTGATTCTCTTATATTTTTAAAGTCAAAGGTATGCCAAGATCGATCAAAGGTGTATGATGATACGTTATGACGAAGCGTATAGTGGAATCTTATAAGTGATACGTTTGAATTCTCTTTGCGGATTCCGAGGACGGAATCCTTATAAGGGGGGTAGAATGTAATATCCCATGTTTTAAAATTAGTTTATGATTATTATAGATCTAATATGTTGATATTATTGTTGGCTTTAATGGAATAGTGATATGATTATGTGAAAAGTGTGAATGTGATTATTTCTGTTATTTGGATTAATATGGATTTTACAGATTTTTCGTCCTCCATCTTTCTTTGATTCCGAGGACGGAATCCCTATAAGGAGGGTAGATTGTAATAACCCGGATTTTAAAAATATTTTTATTAATATTATAAATGATTTTCTTAAAAAGAAAGGAATAAGATTTAATATTTTATTCCAGTATTAATGAGTTTTCAAAGTTTTATATTTAAACCCCGGGTTATTGTGTTATTGATTAATAATTGTATTCTCAAAACTGATTTTCATATATTGTTTTGAAAATTCTGTATGAATATTATGTGAATATATGTGTTATGTGATTAAGTGGTATTGGTGAATTTGTTTGTTAATTAGTTATGATTAATTATTAATATTATATGATTAATATATGAATTTTTGTGAATTTTGTGTTATCTAGTTTATTGAGCTGAATGCTCGTATGTGTTCGTATTCACGAGATTTCAATTTCTAAA